>NC_070606.1:84135000-84435000 GCF_027172205.1 Podarcis raffonei | reverse complement strand
CAGTCTCGTGGCTTACAGTCTTGGGATATTGTTTTTGCAAAGTGCACTTCTGTGTGACTATTCTGGAAATATAACTTTGTGCATAAACCAGCCAAGCATTTGGGAGATTCCTTGATTTCAGAGCTTACACCTCTCTTGATGAAATCAATATGACTCTGGGCACACTCCAGCTAAGCATTGTAAAGATTCCTTGAAGTGTAAAGAAGCCTGGGAGGCTTGCTTTAAAATGTATCTCTTCATAGAAATAACATACAAAAATGTATTACATATGGGGAATTTTTTAAAAATGTTATATTAGACAAAATTCTTTTTAAAAATGTGGACATTAAGAGAAAAGTGTACTAAAATGCTGATGAATTTTTCTTCTTTTTTTTGAAAAAAGGAAACTGATGCAGAAATCTGGTGAACTGAACTTAGTATCAGAAAATCAGTAACCTAGAGAAACCAAAATTTGACAGCATTGTCCATCCTTCTCTGAAACTTGCACACAAATGGAAGCCATTTCATGAAGCAGATCTGTTTTTGTTTTGTTTTCAAAAACCCAACAATGCTAGCACCTCAGACTTGGCACCCACAATCTTCAATTTTAAAATCTAAAACTTGGATTCTGAGAGGCAAATATTAGCATGCAAATTCAAACAGTCAGAATCCGAGACCTTTTCTCCACAAATTCATTTAAGCTGTAATTGGAAAGCCTCTTGGACATCATCCAGTAACTCTAAACTCTAATAGATGTGGGATCAGACCTTGAAAACATTCTTCATAAAACCACTAGCTCCTAGCATTTAATATTTAAAAACCCACAAGTTTTCCACCCTCCAAGACCTCATTACTTTAACCCAGTATTTTGAACTTGTAATGCTAATTGCCTAGTTTGTTAAGAGTTCTTAACTATGTGGAACAGTACTGGATTTATTAAATCATTGTCCTGCAGTTAATCCCTTCTTCATGAAAGTGTAATACAATTGCTTTATCCATGCACACCAAGCAATTAGGATATATATTTTTTAATTAAAAAAAACCAAGGTTCATTGGCAATGTCATTGCAGGTTCAGGTGAAACACAAAAAAGCATTTATTCGATAAATATTAAATCCCGAAAGCCTTTTGTCTCGTCCTGATTTATATTCAACGGCTTTGTATTGTGAAAGGAAGTTTACATCAAGGCACATGTGATCCTCGTAGTTTGAAAAGCCAGAGCATTTTGATTTCCTATAATCTTCAGTGGAGGCCAATACAATGGGATTCCTAGTCATACATATACTAATTATCACTCCGTAACACTCTAGGTGAATTTTGACATACGCTTTCTAATAATGTAATTAAAAATGTATAAAGGGATTAAAAATGAATTAAACAGAGATCAGGAAAAAGCTCAGAAAACTGGAATAAATTATATAGCTTGATTGAAGTCCAAGCTCTTCAAATCAGTACATTAATAAGCAGAATTTTTGAGGTTACTTACACTTCAGTGTCCAATAGCCTATCAAAGGGTGTCGAGGGAGGGATAAATCTTTCCAGGTCATAAAAAGCAGAGAAGGGCAAATTCACCTCAGATTGATTTGGATTCAACTTAATTTTTATGAGCTTTCTTGGGCTAAGTTCCTCTCCTTTCCACAACTTCCCTCCTGGCTTGTAATCTTGGTATAATATTGATGCACATGTACTGATAGTTACATGTCAGCTATTGGATTCATTCTTAACTACAGTTCTCCACATTTCTACATCAGTTATTTTTTTTTAGGTCTTCATGATGATTCATCAGCATTTTAGCACAAATTCCTCCCTTTTTGCATTCAATTTTGTCTAATATACGTATTTTTGCTGACTCTACACACCTTTTTAATTTATTTTTCTACTGTAGTAATGGCAGGAGGCTGCTTCTTTTCAGTGTTTGAATGAGTAGAAAATGTCTTCGTAATTTACTTATTTTTAAATCACCATATGAGGCTAAACACACCCCTTTTTATAACTGAGGTGCAGTTAGTTTATTCTTGCATTGAATATTGTCCCCAGTGGTCAACCAATACATATTAGAGAGGGAGAGAGTTGTGTTGAAGATATTGGAGATGGAATGCACAATACATTTCCTTAAAATTGGTACTTTCACATATTCATTCTGATTTATTGCTTCCTGGCAGGTATGTATGCTTCATCAATTGAAGAATATAAAGTGTTGACTAGGAACAGGATTTCGAGATGTTTCTCCCGTTCAGAAATGCACACTCTTGTGTCTGATCTCTGCCAGCAAAACAATGAAACATCTGTTTACCTGGGAGCATTTCATGTGAAAATATTTAGATTGTGCCACCTGAGTCCATTGCATTGGCAGATGCAGGTTTCTACATGAGACTGAAGGATGGGGAATGGCATAAGAAATCCAACAGTTTTGTTCTCCTGGTATCATCACGGCAGGCTGCTTGACGTAGGAAAGGTGACTCCCCCCCCCCGTCCTGTGCTTTTAGTGGCTGCATGCTGGCAGAAATTCAATAACAGTAAAATGCTGGTGGCGCTGTGGTCTAAACCAATGAGCCTCTTCGGCTTGCTGATCAAAAGGTTGGCGGTTCAAATCCCTGCGATGGGGTTAGCTGCCGTTGCTCGGTCCCAGCTCCTGCCAACCTAGCAGTTTGAAAGCACCCCAAAAAGTGCAAGTAGATTAATAGGTACCACTCTGGGGGGAAGGTAAACAGTGTTTCCGTGTGCTGCTCTGGTGTTGGTGTTCCATTGCGCCAGAAGCAGCTTAGTCATGCTAGCCACATGACCCAGAAAAAGTGTCTGCAGAGCAGACAAACACCGGCTCCCTCGGCCTGTAAAGCGAGACGAGCACCGCAACCCCAGAGTCGTTCGCGACTGGACTTAACTGTCAGGGGTCCCTTTACCCTTTACCTTTAAAACTACTTAGCAATTATGGAATGTTTGGGAGGAAATAAGACGGTAAATAACAAATAACAAACAAAATATTGATATATGTAATTTTTATTTCTCAATTATATTTCGTGGTAGTATGGTTGTGAATGTTTTTTGTAACATAAAATCGTTCAATTTTTTTAAAAATAAAAATAAAAAAATAAGACTACTTAGCATTATATTATACAAGTGGGGCCCGCAACAAAATGGTGCAGTTTGGAGCGATTCTTGTCATGGTTCCTTGTAGACAGCCACATCTCTTTTCCAGGATACTCCATAACATCCACTCTGCTTTTGCAATTCCCTTCCCAAAAGTTAGTCTGCATTGCATGATCAATGAGTTGTTGGGCTGTTTTGGAGTTCTCTTCCCACTGTCCACCCTCTCCTGCTTAGGGTTTCTCTGAGCTTGTTGATATCGCCTTCTTGTGGATGAGTGGTGCCATCTTGGCTACATAAGGATTACACTCCAGGAGTGGCTGGAAGGGAGGAGTAGAGTCACCACTGCTTACCAGGGCAGTGAATGGGAGGGGTGAGGCAACGAGGAGGTTAGTAGTGTGGGGCATCCCACACAGAAGGCAATTTGGCCCCCCTGCAGATGCTCACACACACACACAAAAATCTCACCATTCTACCTGCTCTTCCCTTCTCCCTCCCAGTAAGCAAAAGCTTTGCTGCTGCTGGGAGTCTATGCACAGCCTTCCCCACCATTTGGACTATGTTAGTTTTTGAAATCCAGGACCATCTCTAGACTTTTGCCTCCCTGAAGTGGAGCAGTAGATGGCATCCCACCTACAGTTGACATACATCCAGAATTTCCTGGATATATCCGGGATTTAGCCACTGGAAACAGTGTCCGGGACGTATAGCAACCCATGTCGGAAGTGCAGATTTTGGCCGGGGGGCAGGGAGGGAGAGAATTGTGTTTTGATGGGGGGGGAGCTCTTTGTCCTGATTTTCACTTTTTGAACTATGGCAACCCTAATCCCACCCCCAAATAAAAGTGCAAAATAGAAGTTATTTTGGCACTGTGACAGAACATCACACATTTCTTCTTCCTTGGCAACAGGGGCGGACCTTGCTAATATGTCATCCTGTGCAGGGCAGGAGGCAGGAAGACTGTAGGACCCTGTCAGAGCCCTCTCACCCACTTTGTGAAGCCAGGCAAGAGCTTGCTGGGCTTTGAGAAGACGCCTTCCTCAACTGCACACCCATTGCAGCTGCACCACTCACACTGCCCTAAATCCACCTCTTTTGGCAGTCAGTGTCAATGCAACAACAATAGGTTTAATGACTAACCATTCCCTGCCCTTTTGTAACACCTAAAATAAGTTTACTCACTATGCCTAGTCATAAAGCCTACCCAAGAAAACATGTTACTTTAATACTAATCCTTAGAACTGATTTGTAGTGACAATTAAAGCAATTAAGTAAAAATGCTCTCCTGTCTTTTGCAAGGCTATGTGACAGAGTTCCTTTATTTGCTTGTTGCCTTGGTTTTGGTCTCCTGACCTGGTGAATTATGCATTTCTTTTTACTGTCCCCTTGCTTACTCCTTCATTCAACATTTCTCATGCACTGACCATCAATGTACATTTTGTCTTGAATGGAAAACATCAACCTTCCCTTTACTACACAGTTACTTTTCAGGACATGGGTGTTAAGACTTGTTAGCTATGCGCTGTGTTCATTGCACTGAGCTATTCCAAAACTGTTGACTGGAGAAAGGAATTGAGAGTAGGGTATACGGTGTCATTCATAAAAGATAGTACTTGAACATATGTGTTCTGCTTCATCTTTGAAGGGTTCCTGCTTACTAGTTTACAGTGTCACGACTGAGGACATCAAAGAATATAAGGATGGCCTTCCTTATTCCTGCATCCCTCATTGACAATACTTTGGGGAGAAGGAGGGGGAAGTACCTGGGTGGCATGACCGGTGTGACGGAATTGGTTCTTTTTCTGCAGGCGGCACCACAAACAATGCTGTAAAACAAAGGCTGGGGGAGACAAATTTTAGCATTGCACAAGGCACCAGTGAAATTTGAGAGCCAAAGTCAATCATTGGAAGTACAGTGGTACCTCGGGTTACATACGCTTCAGGTTACAGACTCCGCTAACCCAGAAATAGTACCCCAGGTTAAGAACTTTGCTTCAGGATGAGAACAGAAATCGTGCTCCAACGGGGCGGCAGCAGCAGGAGGCCCCATTAGCTAAAGTGGTACTTCAGGTTAAGAACCGTTTCAGGTTACGAATGGACCTCCAGAACAAAATAAGTGCTTAACCCGAGGTACCACTGTATTATGTTTTTGGCAGCCATTGCATTGCTGAATCTGACTGGTGTTTTCTTTACACTGCTGTTACTACAGGATGGGGAAATGGCTGTGATTGGCTGGGGACTGCAAGGTTACTAGGAAAGCATTGGGAGTGGTTGCTATTGTTGCTGCATTTATCATTACTGTTGTTGAGTCGCTGGCCTGCTGCTAGGTGTAGATAGGATCCTGCCATGGACGTGAGCCAGCAACGACAGCCATATTGGTGGTTCTGTCTAACCAGTCTCTGCTTCTTCGCATGGATGACTTAATTGTAGCGTCCAATATTCTCCTGCCACAGAAGTAGCCGAGTTAGAAAAATGAGCCTGTTGGTCACTATTCATGTATTATTGATCAAAGCTCTTCCTAGAAAAAAATAAATAAACACAAGCACAATTCAATAAAGCTAACTATCTATCTATGCCCAGGAAAGACAAATGGGTAATCAGCAGGGAGACCAAATTGCATCAACATTTAAGTAATAAAACACAGCAGGACATGTCGTTGTTACGGTAGACACCCTGAGGTGTCTTAATGTGATTATAATGTGGCTTTCTTAAACAAAACAATTATAACCATCCTGGGTAATCCATAGCACTGATGCTAATATACAGGGTTAACTGTAAATCTAAACAATTAAAGTTTTCTACAGATTGTGTCCTTCTAATAATAAATCTTTATTTTTTTGGGGGGGGGGAGAGAGAAATGCACTTCTTTAGTTATATAGATGGTTGCTCATTTTTCCATGCTTTACATTTGCTCAAATGTACACCCACCCCAGAAAAATGGTATTTCTTATTCTGCTAATCATGTACGATGTATTCAGCACTTTCTTCTTTGCAAAATGCCTTCCTGTTCCTAGTTCCCTCATCATCAGAAAGCAAGCTGCAAGTGAAGCTGGATTCTTGCATGGCCAAGATGGTGGAAGAATTTCATGGGGAAGCAAAAGAGTTTCCAGATGATGATTTATTATTAATTTTCCCCAGACTTTTCCTTGTACATACCTCCAGCAATGGAATATTACCAGTTACTATCAGGTTAGAAAGAGAGTTCAAGCAATATTTATTTATTTACCTTATACTATGTTTACAAACCTCACCTATCTGTCAATGCACTCAAGACTTTTCACGGTTTAAAATGATGGCTTGCAGCTGACTAGACTCAATATGAAAGGGGGAAAGGGATAGGTAGGGAAATGAAGAGAACCATATGCAGAATCAGGTACCAGGACTACTGCACAAGAAAGTGTGCAAAGAGGAGCCAAAGGTTGGTTTGACCCAGGAAGATTTAAAGGGATTCACTATCTCACCTTCATCTGGCACTTGCTGGGTGTATGGCTTGGTTTACTTGGCTGAGGTATAGCTGGTGGGGTGGTGGTGCAATATGTTGTGGACTACAACTCTCATCAGCCCCAGCCATCATGGTCAATATGATTAGAGTTGTGGTCCAAAACATGTAGAGGACGCCAGATTGGTTAACCCTGGCCTAGTTTGTCTCCAGTTTATCTTCCATTCTGGATTAGTATTGTCATCTCCACTGACTTGAATGTTTTTCTTGCACTAAGAGTAGAACTTTATTGGGCTCCATGATCACTGCAGATGGTGACAGCAGCCACGAAATTAAAAGACGCCTGCTTCTTGGGAGAAAAGCAATGAAAAACTTTGACAGCATCTTAAAAAGCAGAGACATCACCTTGCCAACAAAGGTCCGTATAGTTAAAGCTATGGTTTTCCCAGTAGTGATGTATGGAAGTGAGAGCTGGACCATAAAGAAGGCTGATCGCCGAAGAATGGATGCTTTTGAATTATGGTGCTGGAGGAGACTCTTGAGAGTCCCATGGACTGCAAGAAGATCAAACCTCTCCATTCTTAAGGAAATCAGCCCTGAGTGCTCACTGGAAGGACAGATCGTGAAGCTGAGGCTCCAATACTTTGGCCACCTCATGAGAAGAGAAGACTCCCTGGAAAAGACCCTGATGTTGGGAAAGATTGAGGGCACAAGGAGAAGGGGACGACAGAGGATGAGATGGTTGGCCAGTGTTGTTGAAGCTACCAGCATGAGTTTGACCAAACTGCGGGAGGCAGTGGAAGACAGGAGTGCCTGGCGTGCTCTGGTCCATGGGGTCATGAAGAGTCAGACACAACTAAATGACTAAACAACAACAAAGAGTAGGAGAATGCAAAATCTAAAAAAACCGTTAAATAATTAAGTTTAATTATGAATTAATTTCATTATTAATCAATTTATAGTCAACAATTATAATTAAGTATTTTTTATTTAATAAAGATAAACACGGTTCCATGCATAATTGGGGTCTCTGGCCTCATTTTACATCTAAGCAAATGATTAATCATTGTGTTAGTTCTTTTAAAGTTAAAAATGATTTTTTTAAAAACTATGAAGGGAAGCAAGGTGACATTATACAGAAAGAGCTGATTTGTCATGAGTGGGCTACCTGATAAGTATCTCAGAAACAATAAGAATGGTTTCCAAGAGCAGAGGAAAGAAATATCTTAATTGTTTCCCTTATCTAAGTATTGCTGAGTGAGTTCAATATAGTCCCCATCTTTTAAAATCACCTATCCTGGATGAGCTCTTCAGAAAGACCATTTAAATTATCAGAGATTTTGCTCCCTGTGGCCCTTGATCCAATGCTTTGCATGTGCTCAAAGCACAGATAGAGCCTCTACACAAGTGCACAAAGTTAGTCAGCACACGTGCATCCCTTTGTATAAATGGAGATGTCTCCTCCAACGGCATGAACAGGGAAGTCCTTATGTGAAAAGGATCTCCAGTACCCACAAGGAATCACTGGATCAGTTCAAAGATGTAGGTCACAAAGGTGGATCCTGCTTGTGAACATGGTTTCTGTGTTAAGAAGTCTTCTGGAAGGAGGCAAAGTATAATTCAATGCGCAGCAGAAATACAAAAATCTTTGGAACATGGTGAACCAGCTTCTGAAAGCTACAGGAGAAGAGACACAACACAACCCTCAGTTTGCAACTGGGACATTTGGCTGCAAGGTAGGGTCGGTTTATACCACCAGACATTTTAGGCTGTGAACATGGGGCAGCACACTCAAATGTTTCTCAGTATTTCTACACAAACAAAACAGCATGTCAGAAAGATGGCAGGATAACAAACCTGCTGCCTGAAATGATTGTATGTTTTTAATCTTTGAAAAGAAACCAGTCTTCTCTTTTAGTTTCCATTCCATTTCAATGTTCTTATAGTCATGGTGGCAATGGACAATGGACCTCCTGACAAAATTCAGAATTAGGGGAACTGCTTTAGACCCCATGATGCAATGTCTTAATTTCTTTGCCCCAGGATCTGCACATTCAGTTGTTAACCAGAATTGGTGCTATAGTTTCATAGCACCTGTGACCTCTTAGCAAGGATGCTGTTAGGAATTGACCCAGGTGTGAATGAGCCCAAGGTCTTCTGTGTCTTCTGTCCCTTCCAAATGTTGAACAAGCATAACAGTTAAAATGGTTAAAATAATACAATCAGAAGGTCAGTTCCAGAGAATGCTTATCTAAACAGGTAAGTCTTCAGTGGAACGCCCATACTGATGGAACCTCTTCTATTTAAGCAGGGAAGGTATTCCACAACACTGGGACCACCAGTGAAAAAGCCCCCTTCCATGTTACTACAAACCAATCTTCAGGCTCTGCTTATACAGCTGGCCACACTCCAAAGAACAGTGCAGGTGAGAACCCAGTTACCTACCATTTTAATCTATTCCAGAAGCATTCACTGTTGGAGGAATTGGACATGGAGGAAAAAGTTAATTTCCTTCATGAGCACAAATCACTCCATATATGAGATAAGCCAACAACAACAACAACAACAACAACAACAACAACAACAACAACAACAACAACAACAACAATTTATTTATACCCTGCCCATCTGGCTGAGTTTCCCCGGCCACTCTGGGCGGCTTCCAATCAAGTGTTAAAAACAATACAGCATTATTACAACAAGTGTATGCTCACTTGTGCCAAGGTCTTGGTCTGTGCGTCAGCATCAGTCTTGAGAAGTGAGTCAGAGTCTGTATTACGTCTTGACTTCCTGGAGCAACAGAAATACTTTGTACTGGTATAAATCTGTATCTGTAGCTGCAAAGCCAACCAGCTGTATGTACTGCGTATATCCATGTCCAGCACTGTGTTACAGAAACCTTATCTTCCGCAGCAGTAAACTACTTTGGACCTTAAGCTGCCTCTGTGTAGTGACTGGAACTGGGGACAGCTTCCGTGAAGTGTGTATCTCACCTCAGATTCCCAACATCTGCTTATGCAAGTTTCATGAAAATTTGAGTCACTGGCCTGAGTCCTTTAAGTACAGTGGTACCTCGGGTTAAGAACTTAATTCGTTCAGGAGGTCCGTTCTTAACCTGAAACTGTTCTTAACCTGAGGTACCACTTTAGCTAATGGGGCCTCCTGCTGCCACCGTGCCGCCACCTCGCGATTTCTGTTCTCATCCTGAAGCAAAGTTCTTAATGCGAGATACTATTTCTGGGTTAGCGGAGTCTGTAACCTGAAGCGTCTGTAACCTAAGGTACCACTGTACCTAGGAATTCTTCCATGCCTTGCTAGGCATAACTTCAGGCCAAATGTAGCCCTCCAAGCCTGTCCAACTGGCCCTCATGACACTTCCCAGGCCACAACCTTCTCAGATGATTTTGCTTGACAGTAATGTTTAGCTGTAATAATGCCTCTTGTGCAACAGGAGAGAGAAGCATGTTTTTGAGGATGTAGAATTAATTTGCAAGGCTGGAATGTAACCTTCTGATCATATCTACAGCTCTCTCCAACCCCTAAAGTAAACCCTTCACCACATACATTTGCAATCTCCAGATAATGAGGCACTTTTGCCCTTTGCCCTTTGATTTCCTCAAAAGTTCCCTCAATAGAAAGTGTACAAATATAACCAGAGCAGCATAAAAACCTCAGTCTGGAGGGTTACTTAAAAACATATTTTTTAAAAAAATAACAACCAAGTACCGGTATAATTATCAATTTGTCCACTAGAATCTTTAATCAAACTTAATTATATTTGGATAAATAATTTTTTTTTGCCTCCTCTGAAGACCTTGAAATGAGATGCTTAAGGGCAATCAATAATTTAAGCCATACAAACAATTTTCACTCTTCACTTTCTTTGGAACAAGGAGGATATTAATTATGTGGGGCGTTGTTTGTTTCTCCCCCCCCTCCACTCCCCCGCAAGTGAGTCTAACGTCTGTTAGAAGTGATGGGTTTGTTGCATTCCAGAACAGCTTTAAAATGTAGCTCAGGGATGTGTTTTGCTTGACAGTTGTGTGGCACGGAAGAAAGGAATCGCATTTCTGATTTCCTTGGATCAAAGGAGGTGAGAACTAAATGTAGCAATGTTCCTTGTAAATTGGATTGCTATGGCTTGTTTTCTTTATGCAAATATTGGGAAAGGAACAAAATTAACTGAAACGAAATGCCTGAGTTGCAAAGCTGTCTTCCTGGAAACTGAAGATGGGAGATATAAAGGTGGATAAAAGTCCACACCTTCTGAGGTGATACTTATGCACATAAATAAAAACAGATAAACCACATTTCAAAGCCATATAATAGAAACATGAGCTTTCATTTTGGGTATTATTATACTTTTGTGAGGCTCTAACACGGGGGTAAGCCAACATGGTGACTTGCAGATGTTTGGGACTACAGCTCAGCAAATGGTTTGGGAGTCCAAAACATCTGGAGTTGACTATCTTGGCCACATCTGCTCTTCCATGAGATGTAGCCCAATCCTACCCATGTTTATGTGGAAGTAACTTTCACCAATTTAAACAGATTTTGCTTCCATGTAATGATGACAGAGGATTCCCTGTTTTATTTATAATTACTGTTGTGACCCGTGCCAAGATCACTTGTGATGGGGGGTGGGGGCAGAATATAAAGTCAGTAAGTAATGAGTGACCCTATTGCACCCTTCCTGCTGACTTTAGAAAAGGAAGTAACCTAACATGTTGTTGTTGTTTAGTCGTTTAGTCGTGTCCAACTCTTCGTGACTCCATGGACCAGAGCACGCCAGGCACTCCTGTCTTCCACTGCCTCCCGCAGTTTGGTCAAACTCATGCTGGTAGCTTCGAGAACACTGTCCAACCATCTTGTCCTCTGTCGTCCCCTTCTCCTTGTGCCCTCCATCTTTCCCAACATCAGGGTCTTTTCCAGGGAGTCTTCTCTTCTCATGAGGTGGCCAAAGTATTGGAGCCTCAGCTTCAGGATCTGTCCTTCCAGTGAGCACTCAGGGCTGATTTCCTTAAGAATGGAGAGGTTTGATCTTCTTGCAGTCCATGGGACTCTCAAGGGTCTCCTCTAGCACCATAATTCAAAAGCATCCATTCTTCGGCGATCAGCCTTCTTTATGGTCCAGCTCTCACTTCCATACATCACTACATTCTGGCCCCCAAACAGTCATCCCCAACACCCATCCTATATAGCCAGTGGCCAGGAATTATGGGTGTTGTAGTCTGGTAATGCCTGGAGGGCCACAGGCTTCCCACCCCTCCTTTACAAGCTTGGAGAACCCTGCACTCTAATATAGATAGAGAACATTCAGGTTGCATTTGGAAACTGAGCAGCCACTCTGAATCTCAGCCTCCCTCTACAACAATGATAATCAAAACTCGTTTCCATTTCCAAAATAAAAACTGGGGTGTGTGCAATAATGCATGGAGTTACAGTGGTGGGCAAAGAAATCTGTGCATCTGTCTTTCTATCCACCCATAAGCTCTATTTCTTCTTTACTGTACATCTGCTGCCAGTGACAAAGTCACATAAAAATCCCCATCCACTGCCAAGTGTTTCAGGAAGGGTGGTCAGCACATCTGAAGCACATTTACCATCTGCTCGCTCTTTGTGTACTGAAGAGCCACCAGAGTAAGTGATCCAGAAATTTACTACCCAGTACTTGAAGTTAAGACTATCTAACACTTGCTGGGTAAACTTTATGCGTGCCAGATAAAGGCAACGAGCAATGAATGGAGTGAACAACAAAATACTTAGGTCCCTGGACTTGGTCACAAATGTCCTGCTGGTGCATGCTGTTTTGCATTTCATTTTTCAGTCCCCTTTTCATTATTGGATATTTTGGTGTATGGAAACTGTGAGCATCCGCTGTCCAAATGCTGTTATTGTTTGAGGTTAATCTCGAAAACACTATGAGCATAACTATGCAGAACAATACATGAATAGCATGCAGGACTATCACAATTTTTTAAATTAATATATCAAGAGGGTGGGGCTTTTCATCCTGAGGGCCGCAATCCCTTCTCCATAACCTTCTGAGAGCCACATGACAGTGGCAGATGGGGACAGAGGCAAAAGTGCACAGAGCAAATAATTCACGTTACCTTTCTACAGTTAGGCTACTTTCTACATGAACACACATGCGCACATGCCCCTTTGTATCCTGCAAGCAAGAGGCATTATCTTCAAAGTCACAATGAAGCCATACAAAAAAGCTCAGTGTGCAAAGCAGTGTGAGTGACAAGTGTGGCCTGAGGAAAGGGTGTCTGGCTTGGGGAGAGTTCAAAGGGCCAGACAGAGAGAAGTCGAGTTTCCCACATTTGAGGAAATCTCAAGGGTCAGCACACCTGGAGTGCAATGGATGAGCCTCCGCTAGGAAAACCTATTGCAGTTATTAATATTGTGTACATATGGAAGCAATAGGACAAATAAAACCATACTCTTCTTGGAATAAAATTTATCCAGTCCAAAAATATGGTTCAAAAGTTGTACTAACAGAACTTGTTCCAAAACAACAAGGTTACATCCAAATAGTTGCATAATATCGTGTGCTTGTCCAAGCACATGTATAGCATCTTAGAAATGTGAAGTAACTTAATCCAGAACTGAAATCAAAGCTCTGCCTCTCCCACAGCCTTCATTACAGCCTGAGGTTTTGTTCCTGGAGACAATCGCTGGCACATCCTTTCTCCTCTGGCTGCTTCAGACAGAAGAAAAACTAACTCACATAAAATGGAGATTTGCAACTGAATGCCTTTTTCATGTGATCTAAGTTAAACACCATGTGAGAGCCAGCAGAGATACATTCTTAAGTGATTATCTGCTCTTAGGCACTCTGCTGCTCGTACTTGGCATCAATGGAATTTTCCAATGTCAAACTTTTAGCAATACACATGCAGAGTTCCCCCCCCCCATTTCCATGTATAATTAAACTTAACAAAAGTTAAGTCTAAATATACTTAACAAAACCTCTTTCATGATCAAGATATCTCCCCTGCCAGGTAAGATCCAAAGGAGGCATGACTTTGGGACAGAGGTCCAGGTCCCCACTCAGCGGGAGGACCTCCAACTGCAACAGTTTAGCCACAATCTGAAGTAAGTGTAACAATACACATTACCATTTAAATCAGGGAGCGATAAGACCAGTAAATCCAGAGACTAATGTTACCTAACTGCATCAGGGGGTGCACCCAGTGCCTCTGACGTGCCTTCCATTATTTAATTTATTGGTTGCTCACAGCAGTTCCCTGAAGTTATACTGACACACAGTTTGAGAATGATTATTTGCGGGTTGAAAAGATTGAGTTGTTCCTCTTCTAAAGTCGACAAGAAGGGTGCGATCAGGTCATTTTAGGACACTTGCTCCAGAAAAGGAGATGTTTTGAATATCTTTTAGGTAGGCTACAAGCCCCCTACAGCATCATTTATTATCTGATGCCTGAACATAACAGTACTTGCATTAGGTTAATAATGCACAAATGGTTCTACTAGAAAGCAGCACAGCATTCTTGTCTCGAGCGAGAAAGGTGGGAGTCTGTCGCTTCTTTGCAGAAGGAAATGCAAAAGAATACCTCCTCTGCAAAGGTTTATCTCCCCCCCCCCCCGTCATCAGAAAGCTAATTTAAATTGATTTAACCCTCCTCCATGCTTTAGTTAAGATTAACAAAGTAGCAACATGTGACATTGCCCATTTCATTATTTCAAATCTCTATTTGCTTATGCCCAGCCTGAAAAAAGGGGGAAACAATTAAACACATAAATTTGCATTTGCTTGGTGGAGGGGGTGGAGGACATGCTATCAGACTTCGTTTTTGCTTTAGGGTAATATATGAAAGGGTAAATAATTGAGAGAAATGTTTCAGAAGGCTTAGCCTGTTTTGCAGTGATCAAAGGCAAATAGGCTCCAGTTCAGAAAGGAAACTAAAAATGCTATATGTGCTTGCTCCCTTCCCCCCGCTCACTGCAGATGAAATTGGAAAGCCTCCTTCGTTCCCCAAGTTGTATCTAGTTTAAAATCCATTACCTAATACTGTGCGCCCTAAGGTTCGAAACAGGGAGAAGGGGAATCCGAAAGTGGAGACCATATTTCAGATGGAACTTAAGACTTCCAGTTAAACAGATGCCCCGCTTCTTATATTGCTGCAAGTCATCCCAATCTCCAAATGGTAAGAGACTCCAGGACTCAGTTTCCTTGGAAGGAAAGTTGGTGGTCCGTTCTCAACCTGAAACTGTTCTTAACCTGAAGCACAACTTTAGTTAATGGGGCCTCCGGCTGCCACTGTGCTGCCGGAGCACAATTTCTGTTCTCATCCTGAAGCAAAGTTCTTAACCCGAGGTACTATTTCTGGGTTAGCGGAGTCTGTAACCTGAAGCGTATGTAACTTGAAGCATATGTAACCTGAGGTACCACTGTATTTGATATGTGATGTTAGCCGACCTGAGCCCGGTCTTGGCCGGGGAGGGCGGGGTATAAATAAAAATTTCCTTCCTCCCTTCCTTCCTTCCTTCCTTCCTTATCTTAGAATCATAGAATTGTAGAGTTGGAAAGAACCAAAGGGCAATCAAGTCCAACCAGAATCACAGCTAGAGGAATCACACCTAGAGAGTCTCTGGCCGTCAACCTCTGTTTCAAAACAAACCTCCAATGATGCTGTTCAGCGCATTCCATCAGTATTTGATGCCTGAGCAATATTCATGCATTTCTCTGTGCAGAGTGAAAGTGTGGAAGAGAAACATGCATGTTTCAGCCAAACATGCCAAGTTCTGGGGCAGGCCCAGGGGTCACAAGCTTGTTCCCACATCCATGTGTTCATTCTACCTGGATAACAGCAAGGAAACGGCCCTTGTGGATAGTCACATATGGATTTCTGTTATCTTCAAGGCAATTTTTTTTTTTAAAAAATAGTACTTTGAATAATATTTTTCTAAGATTAATGAGGATTAAAATATCAGCAACACTGTGCTCCAAGTGACAACTTATGAATCGTAAAGTAGAATGATGCTCTGTTTGGGCATTTTTCACTGTGACAGTGGTTATTTTAAAAGAAAAAGAAAGGAATGCTACAACTGTGGTGTATGATTTCTCTCTCTCTCTCTCTTATGCCTAAAATAGTCCCACACACTATATAATATTTTAAGCCAGCTAATTGAAATGGAATATTCAGTAGATTCATGATGGCAAGGATCCCAATTCTGCCAAAATGTCATTTAATATCTTGAATCTTACTTGGAAATCTTGACAGGTGTCAATTATAGATTATTTTTAATTTATCACTTAGAGCATAGAACACAGATAGCCATGTAGGACTTTTCCACTGTGCATATGCGCAGTTGCTGATGACTTTTTTTCTTCTTATTTCAGGAAGCATTTTAGGTAAGCATTTATGCTTAATTTTAACAGTTTTTATATTTTGCATCTCTTTTTTTTTAAAGATATTTATTAAAGTTTCCAATTTTTATACAAACAAAAAGCAAAAAGCAAAAAACACATAAAATTCACAATACTTAGTTTTCAATGACATATTTCCCTGACCTCCTCATACCTCCCCTTCTTGTATTCCAATTCAAATTATTTATTCAGCAAATCCTTATCTCAAAGCATTACAGCTAAAAACCCCTTGATTTCTATCCGACATCATTCAACATTCATTAACTTTACAATATTTCTGTAGATAGTCCTTGAATTTCTTCCAATCTTCTTCCGCCGACTCTTCTCCCTGGTCACGGATTCTGCCAGTCATTTCTGCCAATCCCATGTAGTCAATCATCTTCATCTGTCATTCTTCCAGAGTGGGTAAATCTTGCGTCTTCCAGTACTTTGCAATAAGTATTCTTGCTGCTGTTGTAGCATACATAAAGAAAGTTCTATCCTTTTTTGACACCAACTGGCCGACCATGCCCAAGAGAAAGGCCTCTGGTTTCTTCAAGAAGGTATATTTAAATACCTTTTTCAATTCATTATAGATCATTTCCCAGAAAGCCTTAATCTTAGGGCACGTCCACCAAAGGTGAAAGAATGTACCTTCATTTTCTTTGCATTTCCAACATTTATTGTCGGGCAAATGGTAAATTTTTGCAAGCTTGACTGGGGTCATGTACTACCTGTATATCATTTTCATAATATTTTCTCTTAAGGCATTACATGCCGTAAATTTCATCCCAGTGGTCCACAACTGTTCCCAGTCAGCAAACATAATGTTATGTCCAACATCTTGTGCCCATTTGATCAGAGCAGATTTGTTAAGTTTGAATGTTAAGTTTTTCTCTAAAACCTTAGTTTTTGACTTGTTCAATTTGAATCCTGCCACCTGACCAAATTCTTGAATTAGTTCTAAAACTCTTTTAGTACTAGATTCTGGCTCTTGTAACGTCAAAACTAGGTCATCTGCAAATGCTCTCAGTTTATACTGTTTAGCTCCGTTCTGTATACCTTTAACCAACCGGTCCCTTCTAATCATGTTCAGCAGGACCTCCAGGACTGATATAAAAAGCAATGGGGAAATTGGGCACCCTTGTTGTGTCCCTTTTTCTATCTTAAATTGTTCCGTAACCACGTTATTTACAATTAATTTAGCATTTTGTTCAGAATATATTGCACCTATACCATTCTCAAAGCCTTGGCCTACCCCCATACCCTGTAGGTTCTTTTTCATAAAACTCCAAGAGATATTGTCAAAAGCTTTCTCCGCATCCACAAATATCAGAACTGCTTTAGTGTTTATATTCACTTCTAGCTTTTCCAAAATGTCAATTATGTTCCTCAAATTATCAGATAGATGTCTTCCCGGTAGAAAGCCCACTTGGTCCTTATGAATCTCCTCAATCAATACTTTTTTCAGTCTCTTAGCCAAAATATCAGCAAAAATTTTGTAATCCACATTTAATAAGGATATGGGACGGTAGTTCTTAAGTTGTGTCTTTTCAGTTTCCGTTTTCGGTATAAGTGTAATATACGCCTCTTTCCACGATTCTGGTGCTCTTTTCCCTTCCAAAATTTCATTACAGACTTCCTTCAAAGGTTGTAATAACCACTCTTTCAAAGATCTGTAATATCTGGAAGTCAGCCCATCCGGTCCTGGAGACTTGCCTAATTGCATATTTTGAATGGCACCTTCTATCTCCTGGTCAGATATTTTGCAATTCAACATTAGTTTGCTTTCTTGTGAATTTTTTTGTAATCCATTTGTTTTCAAAAATCGTTCAATGTCCATTTCATTCTGTGGCCCTTGTGCATATAATTGTTTGAAGTATTTCTGGAAGCAATTTCTAATCTCAGTTGGATTGTGTATATCTTTTCCTTCTACTTCCAAATTTGTGATGGTATTTAGTTTTTGTCTTTTTTTCAATTGCCAAGCCAGTAGTTTCCCACATTTATTCGCTGATTCAAATGTCTTCTGTCTCATTTGTTTAATTTTCCATTCTATTTCCTGATTCATCAATTCCATATATTGTACTTGATATAATTTTATTTCTCTCAAAATCTCCTGCGACTTTGGCTTTACTCTCAGTTTTTTCTCCCCTTCTTTTATTTTCTCCAAAATTTTATCTTTTTTCTCATTTCGACTTCTCTTTTTTATTGCGTTCTGTTGTATCAAGAACCCTCTCATCACAGCTTTACTTGCATCCCAGATTACTCTTTTTTCAACATTAGTAGTCATATTTATTTCAAAATAGTCTCTCAAAGTTTCATTCATTCATCCTCCATCTAAAGGAGCCGGGTGTTGTTTGCTTCATCTCCATCTTTACAGCGTTATGGTCTGAGCAAGTTTTAGGGCAGATTTCCACTTTCTTTATCTTTGGTGCCATTCCTCTAGTAATCCAAATTTGGTCAATTCTAGTCCATGTCATCTTAGCTTCAGAGAAGAAAGTTCCCCCTCTCCCCAGGGGGTTCTTAGTTCTCCAAATGTCAATCAAGTCCATATTGTCAGTCAATTCAATTCAATTGGTAGTCGACCATCTTTGGTGACTACCTGTTTTTGTGCCTTGTCCATGTTTGTAGATACAACTCCATTCATGTCCCCCATCAACATTATATTATAGTCCATATAGTCCAAAAGAGTCTCATGCAACTTCTTAAAAAATTCAGATTTCCCCTCGTTCGGTGCATACACCCCTACAATCAGAAATTTCTCTCCTTGAAATTGAATTTCGATTGCCAAATATCTTCCTTGTTCATCTTTAAAAATTAATTTCGGTGAAAATTTCTCCTTTGCATATATCACCACTCCTCTCTTTTTGACCTTATCAGACGAAATAAATTCTTGTCCCAATCTCTTATTAATAAGTATTTTCCTGTGTAGCCTCATTACATGTGTTTCCTGTAAACAAATCAAGTCCAATTGTTCTTTTCTTAATATATGAAAAACACCTTTTCTCTTTCGAGGGGAGTTAAGTCCATTACAATTCCAACTTAGAAGTTGCAGAGCCATGGTGAGTTACTTAGTTTTCCCTCCAACTGCAGCGAGTTGTTCTTCTTCTTCTGTCGGTGGTGTGTCTTTCCCTGGGCCAAGGAGTCCAAATGATAAGTTTGCTATGTCTAAAATTCCTTTTCCTGATGTGATTGGCTCCTCACCAGATTCCACTTCCTTCTGTAGATCCTCCTCGTGGTCTTTCAAGAACTTGTCTTTATCATTCACTGTCCTTATTCTTATTTTTCTTCCTTTGTATTTGAAGGATAGACCTTGGGGGAATTCCCACCTGAAGAGTATTCTGTTTCTTCTCAATAGAACAACAAGATCTCTGTAGTAGGCCCTTACATCCAAAATATATTTGGGTATATCCTTAAAGATCTCCACGAATGAGTCTTCAATTTCCAGAGTTCTTTGATAGTGCAGATTCAAGATTTTGTCTCTTTCTTCTTTTGTTCTTAAGGTAATCAAACAGTCTCTTGCTTTGTTCTTTCTTTGTCTTTTACCAAGCCTAAATGCACTCACTATCTTGAATTCTTCCTTCCCCAGGTCCTGTTGCCAAAAATCTGTAAATTCCTTTGTAAGGAAGTCTGCCAGGTTGTCTTTCTCGCTTTCAGGTACTGCTCTGATTCTTAAATTTCTCTCCTTTCCTTGTAATTCAATCATAGACAGTGTTAGGTCGTGATCCTCTAGTTTCTTATATACCGGTGTTATCTTCTCTTGAGCAGCGGTTGCAATTTCCTTAGCTTCCTCTGCTATCTTTCGAGTCGAGGCCGATTCCTCCAATAGTTTTTCAATGGACTGTGTGTTAGAATTCACCTTCTTTCCCAGTTCATTAATACTTGTAGTGTTCAAGTCAATTTTTGCTGAGGCCTCAGCTACTTGTTTATTTGTCTCTGCAACCTGTTTGGCTAAGTTTTCCAAAGATGCATTAATTTTGCCGAGTGCCTGAGCCAATAAATCTTCAGATGACACAGCTTATGGTTTTGCTTGCGAAGCAGCAGTTCCTACTGTGCCTGCTGCTCTGGATGTTGAAGCCCTTCTCTGATGTGTAATATCAGTCTTGTATTGTCTACCGGACCTGGTAGTTTTTTCCTGTGCCAGCTCTATCTTCCCTTTCTCGTTTGCCATAACACTCTCATGCAAAACCCAAGGTCAGTCTCACGCCTGGTAGATTTGTTTTGAAGAGGAATTTTCCAAGCTTGGTTACTTAGTGGCTTAGTTGTTGTTGCAACATAGTCTCCTCTAGGGGGACACACTTCCAACTTCACTTTGCAACTTTTAAAACAAATATGATCCTTTTAGGTCCCCGGTATCCCTTAAAAGCCACAATTTCAGTGTCCTTAAAAGTTACTTTATAGTCAAAAACAGTTCTAAAAACAGTGTATCTTTCACAGAGTTATATCAGGATTCTTTACCCTTAACGTGCTGACAGTTCTTCCCACTGATCGGCTTTCCCTGTCATAGGCAGTCCGTTCCCAGATTTTAGAGGCAGCAGATATATTTTTACTTCCCTCTTTTCTTGCAGGTAAATAATGCTCAAATTTCTCCCCTCCACTCCTGCAAACAGGAGGGGAATCACTTTTTTGGTGTTGGATTTTAAGCCTTTAGAGAACGTCTTTCAAAGTTACAGCTTTAAAGTCTCTTTGCTTTGATCTATTTACAAGCCGGAAAGGCAGACTTCCTGTTTGTACCTTTCCCGTTTCGGTGCCAAAATTACTGAAATTTTTCTCCAATTAATTTGCTTGATCCTACTCACAGGTAGTTGCTTTAGATTCCAATTGTCCAGAAAGAAATCAGCGCTCTCCGACCATGGCTATGCGGCTTCACTCCACGAAGAAGGTAGACGACTCTCAGCCCCGCGCCGCTCACCCCCGTTCCGTTCCGAAGCCTTTAAAAAGGCTCCTTCGCAGCAGGGGGGGCGCAAATGGAGCCCGCCGAGTCTCCAAGTTCACAGGCTTCACCGCCTGTGATTTCTTCGGGTCCCCGCTTCGCCGCAGCGGCCAGACCCAGTCCCCGCGGAGCCGATTCCCTCCGGAGCTCAGAGGGAATCCGCCATTAGTCGCTGGCGCTGACCGGAAGTCTCTATATTTTGCATCTCTATTGCAATCTCATTGCACACTGTTTAGAAATCACAGTGCCAAGTGATACCCTGTGTCCTCCCCAAATCTTCTCCAAAGGATTGGGGGAACCCCTAGAACAGATTTGGGGGTGGGCGGGTGTTGGAGAGAGAGAGGAGGAGGAGAGTGGGAAAGCTCTACTGTGCAAGTGGAAATGTGTGGAATGAGTTAGTTGCATAAACACCTATAGGGCATGGTTCAGCCCCATTCATTCATTTATCTATCATCTATCTATCTATCTATCTATCTATGATCTATCATCTATTTTCTTAAATTTGTATACAGCTCTTCATCCACAGATCTCAGGGCAATTCACAACAAACAAAATACAAAATAAAAACACATACTAAGAACAAGCACAAAACAAACCCATAACCACCACCCCACAGGCACATTTATAATGGCATAGATGGTTAATCAGCCCAAGGCCTGGTTAAAAAGGAACATTTTTGCCTGGTGCCTAAAGATGTATAATGAAGGCACCAGGCGAGTTGGGAAGAGCATTCTGCAAAGGGGAAGCCACTGAAGAAGGCCTGTTCTCGTGTTGCCACTCTCTGGACCTCTCGTGGAGGAGACACATGAAGAAGGGCCTCAGACTTCTGAGTCTTATTGATTTCACTGGCGAAGGCATAGAGCTGGGTTGATGTTGTTTTGTTTTTCTGTTACATAACCCTCCCACCTCTCTGCAGCAGAAGAAAACTGAAGATAGCAACCTTGTTAAAAAAAATCTGTGCCTTAAGCTCAGACTTTTATGTAAAGTAGGTTGTCGCTAGACATATAACGACATTCCCGTATATGAATTGTATTAAATTTGGATGTATTAAATGTTTGTTTATTATTTATTCATTTTTATTCATTGCATTTATAACTCACCTTTTCTCTAGGTAACATGCATAATTCTCCCTCTCCCCATTTTATCCTCAAAACAACCCTGTGGTAGGTTAGACTGAAAGACTGGCCCAAGGTCACCCAGTGAGCTTCATGGCTGAGTGGAGATTTGAACCCTAGCCTCCCAGGTCCTAATCCAGCACTCTAACCACTGCACCACACTGCCTTGTAGTTCTTAGCTACAGCAATGCCAATACACGTAGGCCATAATCCACTGACTCATTGACTTTAGCAAATGTTTAACATTCTCAATGAGATCCATGGGACTCAAAAAGCTTTACTGCCAGGACCATGCCATTAGGATTTTCCCAGTAGTTTTTGTAGAGTCTGCAGCTATTCATAGTCATGTGGCTTCACAAATACAACTGATCTGGAAGATAGGATTGGGAAAACAAGGCCCAGAGGTCTCTATTTAAGAAAATATCCCTGTGCATTTCAGAAGTGTGTTTCTGCATGGCTGTGCAGTGACATTTTCAGAAGATGCAATTGCTTTCCATGAATGGGAACACTCAGTAATGAGAACAATATTGTTTTACACTTATTATGTTTTATGAGTTTAAAACCTCGTGCTTTGTGCACATAAACCGGTTAGCAGATGTACTGCATGCAAAACAAGCTCCGGAAATTAGCAGTGCTGCTGTCTACAATTATATATTCAATTTATTGGTCGCACAAGCTGGGATTCTTATTAAAGCTACAGCTATTACTGATAACAGACCCTCCAAGTATCCCTATTTTCCAGGGACGTCCCTGATTCAGAGAAGCCGTTCCAGTTTCTGATTTGATCTTGGAAGGTCCTACTTTTCCTTAGTAAAGGTAAAGGGACCCCTGACCATTAGGTCCAGTCGTGACCGACTCTGGGGTTGCGGTGCTCATCTCGTTTTATTGGCCGAGGGAGCCGGTGTACAGCTTCCGGGTCACGTGGCCAGCATGACTAAGCTGCTTCTGGCGAACCAGAGCAGCGCACGGAAACGCCGTTTACCTTCCCGCCGGAGTGGTACCTATTTATCTACTTGTACTTTGATATACTTTCGAACTGCTAGGTTGGCAGGAACCGGGACCGAGCAACGGGAGCTCACCCCGTTGCGGGGATTCGAACCGCCGACCTTCTGATCGGCAAGTCCTAGGCTCTGTGGTTTAACCCACAGTGCCACCCGTGTCCCATACAGTTTTCCTTAGGATGTCCCTATTTTCATTGGAGAAATGTTGGAGAGTATGGAGTTATCCGACCCCTGAGCCATCTGAAGGCAATTCTGTATAGGGAAGTTTTTTAATGTTTAATGTTTTATTATGTTTTTTATATATGTTGGAAGCTGCCTAGTGTGGCTAGGGCAACCCAGTAAGATTTGTGGGGTATAAATATTAAAATTATCATTATGGAATGGAATGTCCCTATTTTTGTCAGAGAAATGTTGGAGGTTATGTGATAACTTTTTTAAAAAAAAAATCAGTGTGTATTGTGGGTTGTTGTTCCTGAACTTCTCTTAATGTTCTTCCCACAAATTCACCAGTGTGTACGGGGGAGAAATTCAGTTCAGTTACATTAGAATGCAAGTATACCTAATTCTCACCTTTTCTGGAGCAATATGTGAACTGAAAGGCATCTATCCCAAAATCCTTCCCCTGTTATTGGTTATGGCGCCACCTGCTGTTCAGCTCCCTAACTTATGTCCCACCAGTCCCATCAGGCACTACTTTCCCCAACAGTAATTTGAAGATGATGGTGATGATGATTTATTTATACCCCACCCACCCATCTGGCTGGGTTCCCCCAGCCACCCTGGTTGGCTCCCAATCGAATATTAAAAACACAATACAGCATTAAACATAAAAAACTTCCCTAAACAGGACTGCCTTCAGATGTCTTTTAAAAGTAGGATAGTTGCTTATTTCTTTGACACCTGATGGGAGGGTGTTCCACAGGGCAGGCACCACTACCGAGACGGCCCTCTGCCTGGTTCCCTGTAACCTCACTTCTCGCAGTGAGGTAACTGCCAGAAGGCCCTCGAAGCTGGACCTCAGTGTCCGGGCTGAACAATGGGGGTGGAGACGCTCCTTCAGGTATACAGGACCGAGGCCATTAGGGCTTTAAAGATCAGCACCAACACTTTGAATTGTGCTCGGAAACATACTGGGAGCCAATGCAGGTCTCTCAGGACCGGTGTTATATGGTCCCGGCATCTGCTCCCAGTCACCAGTCTAGCTTCCTCGTTCTGGATTAATTACAGTTTCCAAGTCACCTTCAAAGGTAGCCCCATGTAGAGCGCATTGCAGTAGTCCAAGCGGGAGATAATGAGAGCACGTACCACTCTGGTGAGACAGTCCGTGGGCAGGTAGGGTCTCAGCTTGCATACCAGATTAGGGAGGTATACATGTAACCTTAGCATTTCCAGTTAATATATTTTGTTACAGGCCACCCAAATCTCTGCCAAGTGGTAGCAAGATCCCTGGAATAACTATTATCGCCAGGTTACCCAGTGAAGAGGGTATTATGGTTAATCCAGTTTAAGTTTAGAGGAGAGGTGTGTCCTATGAAATGCACCTTGCTGAGATACAGCATGTAAGCATTCACTGCTAAGCATCCAAGCTGGAGCTGAGCTGTCAAAACTACAATTTCCAGCTGGCAGAAAGGGATAAAAATAGCAGGAGAAGGAGAAGCAGGAGAGGAGGAGGAGGAGGAGGATGGAAGGTTACATTGATTCATATAGGCAGCAGTGAAATAATGGCAACAAATTGAGGAAGCATGTTAATGTTTTAATTGGGAAATGGGACAGATTTTGGCTGAGTGATTGGGCATTTTGCTGTGTTCTCTTCCCATGCATGTTAATAGCCCCTCCTCCCATTCAAGGATCAGTTCTTCCCATAGCACTAGCAGTCAGCTTGTGTAAAACGTCAGCGAGCTGTTGATTTCCAATGTAGAGCCAAGTGGAAATGGAGATATTCTTGGGAGTTGTGGAGCAGCTGCAAGCTGCACCGAGCCCGATATACTGGAATCTTGAAGCTACAATTTAACGTTGGCTGCCATCCCATCCCACTTCATTAAGATCAGGGGGGTTGGGGTTTAGTTTAGTGTTTGTTTTTGTTTGCTTTGGACTTGGATAGGACCAGGATTGTACCCTTTGGATTGTTGACGTCACGTTTGGTGACAATGCCAAGCTTTGGAGGAAGGAAATAAACAGCCAAGATGCCAAGGTTAAACAGGTCACAACTTTATTAAAGGAACATAGTGTGCTATTTTATTATTTTATGTTTTATTTTATTAAAAACATTTCTAATTCACTTTTTTTAAAAAACACAAATCTCTAGGTGGTCTATATTCTGTACAATACAGAAACAATACAAATTAAAATAAAAAAATACAACCTAACACTAATAAAACAACAGCATAAAAACATACAAAAGCAAATAAAACAAGGAGTCGGGGATTCGTACACATAAAATTCATATCCATGCCAACAGACCAGTGTGGAGGGGGTGGTTATACACAGAGATGGACAAATCAGCTTATTTTCAATCTGCATCCATGTCCCTTGTGCTCATTTGAGAGTCCACTCCATTCTGTTTCTTCACTAATGGTTTTTTAAAGAACGAAATCCCCATGGAAATTCTCATTTAAGTATTTAAATACGCATTTCATCTCATATTTTATCACAAAATACATCTTTAGACCATATTTTAAGTCCTGCAGGGCCCTAGTCTCTTGTGACGGAGCGTTCCACCAGATTGGGGCCACAGCCGAAAAAGCAGTCCCAATCTGACCTGGGATGATCCAGTGCCAACCCAACCAAGATTGGGGGCTCAAACCAAATTGGCATCCTTGCACAGTGCTTAACTTGAGTTTTAACATGCAGTCAGGAGGAGGCAGAAGGTGACCCAAACCAGGCCGCCTGCATCTCCTTCTTCCCTCCCTCTCACCACTGACAGAACTTCCTCATTTCTGATAGAGCTAGACTGTTCCAGTGGGACGCAATCTCATCACGGAGCAATCCAGGACTGCAACAAGTGAATCCCAAATCAGCCTGGTTTGGGTCAGGATCTGTGATTTGGACAGGTTATGCAGTCCCAGTGTATACCGTATTTTTCTGTGTATAAGACTAGGTTTTCCCCCTTAAAATAATGTCCAAAATTTGAGGGTGTCTTATACAGGATAGATCTCCCCCCATTTTCTTAAATCAGAGTACCCCCAAATAGGAGGCGTCTTATACATAGGGGCATCTTATAGACGGGAAAATACGGCAATTCCAATTGTCTGAAGCTCTGTTATTCAAAACTCCTGCCTGTTCCTTCCTATATAAGCAGCTATCCAGTTCATTTCAACACCCCCCACTGACTACAATGGGATTAGGGTAGCCTAGGCATGTATAGGAGAAAGGCAGTCAATATGTTTTACACGCCTGCTAGATCATTCTGTTAAAAGCAATTTGTATATATAATTTTTAACCCCAAAATGATTGTCTTCCTAACATAGTATCAATATAAGTTTATTCCTATTCTGTGTATTGCATTTGTTCATAATAAAGTAGCTTTATGTTAGCTAGAGGAGCTGTATTGAATTCTGAAATGGTTGGAAATCTCCCTAAAGTTCCTCTCCCTGCTTTCCCTTTGCAAATGAAGCTCTAATACTTGGAAATTCTTAAATATTTATGGATTGACTTATGAATCTGCAGGCATTTGCAAATTTCCCACGAGAGCGTGTATTCCTGTATTAAGACTCATCTGGTAACTGCAAGTGTCAAAATTATTTCTCCTCTGCTGAATCAGCTTAAGCCTGTCATCGCATCTCGGAGGAGAGGAAAATTAAAAAGGAATTTCTTTGCTTCGTGGTTTTGAAATATAAATTGTCTTGTAGAAATCAGAAGCGTGTACCCATACATAGATTTCCAGATATGATATAAGACCACGAACCGAAAATCCCTCAAGATATCTCACAGGTTCTTGAAATTATCCCTGACTTGCAACCCAATTTTGCCTGAAGTAAAATTGCTAGTGACTTGGGGAAAGTCCTGTTGAGATTAGGCAGATGTAGAAATGGAAGCAGTAGCAAACCAAAATGCCACTTCTTTGGACAGGATATTCAGCAGTGAATGGAGCTTGCTTGGGCTATTTGCTTCATGGTCTAGTCAAACAACACTTGGTTCGTTTCTTCCTTTGTTGATCGGTTGTCAGAGAGAGGAGGAAAAGAGAGAGACTTCCCTCACCTGGGAGAAGAGAAGGAAGTTGGAGAAGGTGGTCTACTGCCTTCATGAAGATGGCAGCCATCCAAGCATCTGCTAAGGGTGCGGGGTTGAAACAGAGAAAGTTATCTGTTTAGGATTAAATTCTGAACTGGAAAATGAATTAAGGAACTGTATGGCGGGAAGGGTGAATTAATGAATTAAGGAACTGTATGGCAGGAATGGGACGCGGGTGGCACTGTGGGTAAAACCTCAGTGCCTAGGACTTGCCGATCGTATGGTCGGCGATTCGAATCCCCGTGGCGGGGTGAGCTCCCATCTTTCGGTCCCAGCTCCTGCCCACCTAGCAGTTCGAAAGCACCCCTAAGTGCAAGTAGATAAATAGGTACCACTTTATAGCGGGAAGGTAAACGGTGTTTCTGTGTGCTGTGCTGGCTCGCCAGAGCAGCTTTGTCACGCTGGCCACGTGACCCGGAAGTGCCTCCGGACAGCGCTGGCCCCCGGCCTCTTAAGTGAGATGGGCGCACAACCCTAGAGTCGGACACGACTGGCCCGTAGGGGCAGGGGTACCTTTACCTTTATGGCGGGAAGGTAAACAATGTTTCCGTGCACTGCTCTGGTTCGCCACTCTGGGCACCACTCTGGCGAGACAGTCAGGGTCTCAGCCTGCGTACCAGATCAAGCTGCTAAACAGCTGCCCTGGACACAGAATTGACCTGCGCCTCCATGTACAGCTGTGAGTCCAAAATGACTCCCAGGCTGCGCACCTGGTCCTTCAGGGGCACAGTTACCCCATTCA
Source organism: Podarcis raffonei (assembly GCF_027172205.1). Lineage (NCBI taxonomy): Eukaryota > Metazoa > Chordata > Lepidosauria > Squamata > Lacertidae > Podarcis > Podarcis raffonei. The sequence goes on along the minus strand of NC_070606.1, from coordinate 84,407,102 downwards.
GGACCAGGTAGTCCTCCACACCCGCCTGCCTCCTGTCCCCCGAGAACAGTACTTCTGTCTTGTTAGGATTCAACCTCAATCTGTTAGCCACCATCCATGTGCATTGGCTCCTAAAACTATGCATTTTTTCCCATTTCTGATAAAAATAGTGTGGCTCTTATATGTAAACAGTTAATTTTATATCTCCTGGTAGCCCCTATCATCCCTGGCAATTGGCCATTGGTCTTGCTGGCTGGGTTGATGGAAAATGAAGTCCAACAACATCTGGAGGGCCATAGGTCCCCCACCTCTGCTCTAGACAAACGTCAACAACAGGTTGCTAATCTCTACAACAACCCTGTGAGGTAGGTTAAGTGGCTGTGACTGGCTCAAGATCACCCAGTGAGCTTCATGCCTGAGTGGGGACTTGAACCCTGATCTCCCAGGTCCTGGTCCAACACTCTAACAACTACACCACACTGGCTTCCTAGAGTACTTCCTAGAGTAGGTAAATAAATATGGGAAAAGCAAAATGTCACTTGGAGAAGAACCTGAAATATTTTCCTTGAATCTTGAATTTGTTTTATTCTGAGTTGTTTTATTTGTTGTTTCAATGTGTTGTAAAGTGCTTTGGGGTATTTTTCTTTAAAATATAAAGCGGTATAGAAATGGAATGAACCATCATCACCATCTCCATGTAGCTATGAACTCCATTTTAGTCTTGGTTGTGTCTAAGGATTCAATTGCATGTATTATATAGTTGATTTCCACACTATCTAGACCTGGGGCAGTCCCTGACTTTGGAACCTTGCCTGAGTATATTCATATCAGATGCAGGTTATATTACTAACATTACAGGAGAAACACGCAGAATGCAAATTCATGGGATGAGCAATAGGTTGGGATTTCCTTTCAATTAGCTGATAATTATGGGTGGTCCATAATGTATCTGAGATCCCGCATGGATGAAGAAGAGCATATTAATGTAAATTTCATTAATATACTCAGTTCTTCAATGATGAAAGCCCCCAAGAGTACCCTGGAGAGATCAGAAAGCTTGAAACAGTTTCAGTATCAGATATTCAATTGTTGGTGCTGGAGAAAATCAGGAGTATTTCATACTTCATAGCTTTTGACTCAGTAAGGAAAATAATATACAAGTCAAATGAAGGATGAAATGCTCCTGTGTTTTCAAGTCACAATGGATAAAAAGTGTCAGATTTTAATGTCTGCTTTTGGAAGTTGTTTATTTATTATATATAGACCACTGTTTATCCTAAGATCCCAGGATGATGAATATACATCATAAAACAATTAATGTTAGACATAATTACAGCATCACACTAAACCAGTATAATAGACCAGCAGCAATCATAAAACTATCTATCCCAGACCACAGGATTTGATCTGGTGGATATGATGAGTGGCATATGAACCAACACAGACCCTGTGACCATCACCTGAAGCCCTTCTTCATGAGGTCCAGCAGGTGGCAACAAGAGGGTGGTCCTTTTCTGTGGTGGCTCCTCACTTGTGGAATGTTCTTCTCAGGAAGGCTCACCTGTTGCCTTTTGATACATATCTTTAGGTGCCAGGCCCAGACATTCCTCTTCTCCCAGGCCCGTGCTCAATTAAGCAACATATGGCCTTTCAAATTGTGTGGAGGGTATTGCTTTTGTTTGTTACTATGTTGTGTATTTTGTGTGTTTTCATGCTGTGAACTGCCCTGTGATCCTTGGTTGAAGGGCCGTTTGGAAATTAAATAAACAAATAAAGAAAATAATTGGGTCCTAAGTCATTTAGGGTTTTATACCTTATACACAACATTTTGCATTGACTAAAGTAGCAGATGTGATGGCCTGGGACTCGGGCTCAGAATCGGAACCAGAGGAGTCTCAGTCTGCACCAAATCCTTTGCCTCAGGCATCATCTGAACCATGTCTGGGGCCTGATCCTGAAGAGTCCCAGTCTGCACAGGTTCCCCTGCAACAAACACCAGCTGGGCCAAGTCAGGGGCCTGAGCCTGCCCTGGCTCCAGATGCAGGGATTACCTCATTGCCTTCAGCTGGGCCATCACTTACAGCTGCTCTACTACCGGTTTGGTCAGGGGAGGCTGAGGCGGCCTCAGTAACCCACCAACGTCTCCTGAGCTGCAGAGACTAAGGTCTGAGAGAAGGAGAGACCTGAGTACTCGCAGGAGGAGTGCTCGCCTCCAGGCGAAACAGGGAGGTGAGTCGCCGGGGGATCAGGACTGGCCGTTACCCCAACAAAGATAAAAGGCTGTCGGACCCCGCCCCAGGTTGCAGGAGCAACATTGTTGTATGCCAGATCCTGTACCTGCCCTTGCCTGGTTTCCTGCCTTGTGTCCTGCCTTGGCCCTGTCAGACTGACTCCTAGCAGAACCTTTGGATTCTGGACCGGTCCTGAACTGCATTTCTCGGGTTACCCCGGGCCCAGCACAGCAGATGGGAGGACACCGCAGTATAAACAGGATCAATTGTAATGTGATCCCTTCTTGTAGCACCACTCACAGCTCATGAGGCTGCATTTTAAGCTAGCTGCAGCTTCTGCATCATCTCCAAGGGTAGTCCCATGTAGAGTACATTATAGTAGTCCAGCTGGGTGGTCACTAGAGTGCGGATCACTGTGCCAAGCTATCTTTGCCCAGAAATGGTCTTAGTTGCTGCACCAGCTGGAGAAAAACCACACACTTCCAACCACTGAAGTCACCTGGGCCTCACTTGGGGGGACCCCTTCTCCCACAAGGCAAATGCTTGATCCTTCATTCATTTTAGAGATGAAAATAGGTATATTCAATAAACTTACCCACCTACAAAGCATCGTTGTTTGAGCGATACCCTCCACACGTGCCACACACTGGGGAAGGCTACACTCTGTCTAGTCAATGTGGAGTCCTCCAAATGTGGTTGGCCTCCAACTTCCATCAATCCTGGCCCTTGCCCACACTGACTGGGGCTGGTGGCATTGAAGTCCAACAACATTTGGAAAGCATCGCTTTCTCTACCCTGACCTACTATATTAATTCACAATATTAGTATTATTCATAGCCCAACCCCCTGCAATGCAGGAATCTCAGCTACATGACCATCTGCTTAACCTCCAAGGAAGGAGAGTCCACCACTTCTTATGGGAGTCTGTTCCGCTATTGAACAGCTCATACTGTCAGAAAGTTTTTCCTGATGTTTAGTTGTAATTTCCGTCCTTGTAACTTGAAGCCATTGGCTCGAGTCCTACCCTCCAGAGCAGGAGAAAACAAATTTGTTCCCTCTTCCATGTGACAGCCCTTGAGATATTTGAAGATGGCTATCAAGTCTCCTCTCAGTCTCCTCTTTTCCAGGCTTAACATACCCAGCTCCTTCAACCGGCTTGGTTTCCAGACCATTCATCATCTTGGTTGCCAATTATTATCTGCTTAATTATCAACACTACACAAATCCATTGCGGAATCCCTAAGATGGTTGGATATTGCCTTGTATGCCTCCTTCCAGGGCCTCCTTCCGTCAACTTGTTGCCAAACATATTGCTTTCCTTTCCTTTGGACCACATCAGCAAAGCTGAGAGGGCGGTCTGGTCATCTGGGAAACACAGGACCTCCATTTATAGGGCCCAGGCTTGTGTCCCAGAAATGTCACTTGGATGCAGCAAAAACAATGCAGAAGACAGCAGTTAAGAGTTACTGGTTTCTATAGCCACAGTGGGCACTGTGATTCTCCAACAATTTGACTTTGCTTTTGGAGGTGCACTCCATTGTCTTTCAAGACAGATGGATGCCAACAAAATCACCTAGGTGGCTTCTAAGCAGTTTAAAGGTAGAAAGCCAGTTATAAAATACACAGCAAACAATTCCATCAAAACATTAAAAGAAACATCCACAACTAGAATGCATTGAAGCAAAATTAGACCCTCCTCTGAATAATAATAATAATAATAATAGTAATAATAATAATTTTACTGTCTGCCTTTGAACAGGACTACAACCCACTGATATGCCAAGCTAGTGTCATGAACCACAATTTGTAGAGGCCTGACTTAAACTGAACCAACAAAGAAGAAAAGATACTCCTAAAATACCTTTTATAGCAATTATAAGAACAATGAAGAGAGATGTTATTTTAACAGCAAGCTAGGTTATATCCCCCTTTTTTCAAAGAATATGTGCTTCAGAATGCAACCCAGATAAACATCACTTTTTTGCAGAAGCTGGTGTTAAATTTGTGACATGAGAACTGTCCATTTAAAAAAATACTAATACTATTATTTTCAAATCCCCACTGAGCTAATTAAAGCCATTATGAAGGCGCCATGACATGAACTATAGCATGCTCAAGGGATGGTTTGAGGCAGGCAGATGATTGTAGTGGAAGTGAACCTTCTTCTCATTTTAGGTCAAGAAGAATCTGTATGGCTTCCAGAATTGTCAGAGATTATTTATAGCTGAAGTCATTGTCACCAAATTCCCCTTTCTGCTTTGGCGGGCTGGGCCAAAACAGCTGTAGCACTGCAATTATTTGTCAATTAAGCAAGTGCTAGAGCTGGATGCTGGACTATCCTGAAATATGAAAATGTCCAAAATGAATGAACTAGATACATGATGAAGATGTGTGTCATTTGCAGTCATGATCTTCCCCCAACCAATGTATTAGATTTAGATTTACAGGCTTCAAATTATGTGTTAATTAAAAATATTAATATTTTATGTTTACCTCCTGTCAAATAAAAATGACACTCACACAGTGTAGATCTAGGCTATAGTTAAGAGACATGTCAGTTTTAGACACCTTCAGGGGAAGAGCTGCAGCTCAGTGGTAGCACATCCACTATGCATTCAGAAGGTCCCAGATATGATCCCTGGTATCTCCAAGTCGGGCAGCTAAAGATCTCTGCATGGCTTCTGTTTGGCCAGTGTGGGATGCAGGAGGCTGAACCAGACAGGTCAGCTGTGATTCCCTAATGCTTTTAATTGGTTAAATTGTCAAGTTGCTCTTACCTGTTACAAAATTCCTTCTACTGTTCAACCAAAACCTAAACCCTTATAACTTAAACCAATTAGATTGACAGCAACATATAAGAGGCTATCCTATTTTCTGTGTGAAAGTCATTCAGGTATTTGAAACGTGCTCCCCATCCTAACACTTGATGCTAACAAGGTCAAGGAAGAAGGCCCACAAAGACCACTGCAACATCTGCTTGAGCTGGGCTTTTCATTCCCCTTCCATAAGGCCATCTACCATCCACTGTCCTTTGGGAAGAAGTCCAGGAGAGAGAGAGAAAGGGAAGATCACCCCAGAGCCTGCTGCAACAGGACTTTCTCTCACCATCATTACCACCATCAATGAGCCATCCAAAAGTTCCTTATGAGTTTCTGATATGTTAATATTGCTTATTGTGATTTTTAAAAAAAATGAAATTTAATGTAACTTTTAAGCTGCCTTCAAAGGACAGGAGAAGTTTTTTTGTTTGTTTGTTTGTTTGTTTGTTTGTTACAGTTATTTATATCCATATGTTGCCTACAACCAAACCTCAACCGTTGGTTCCCCCCTTCCTTCAGAAGAGCAGTTTGAAAGGGAAGCAACAGGGAAGTGAAGAAGCATTGGAAAGAGAGAACACTTAACCCTTTTCTTGCACATTGCTCCAATTTCCTCTCCCCTAAGTGGCTTATGACTTTTATGTGGTCCCTTCAGAAACACACAGTTTGGATTTTGCAGGAAACAAGCTTGGTCCACCACAGACTATTGCGGAAAAACTGGATAAACATAAACTTTAACTACCGTATTTTTCTCTCTATAAGACGCACCAGACCATAAGACGCACCTAGTTTTTGGAGGAGGGAAACAAGAAAAAAAATATTCTGAATCTCAGAAGCCAGAACAACAAGAGGGATTGCTGTGCAGTGAAAGCAGCGAACCCTCTTGCTGTTCTGGCTTCTGGGATAGCTGCGCAGCCTGCATTTGCTCCATAAGACGCACACAAATTTCCCCTTACTTTTTAGGAGGGAAAAAGTGAGTCTTATAGAGCAAAAAATATGGTATTTTTTAACAAACCAGCTTGAAGCCACGGTTTGTATTGAAGGAGCAGCAGAAAGAGATTTAACATCCCCTCCTCTTGCCACGTCTTGGCTTCATGTTTTCCATACGCGAAGCTCCTTTTGTTTTGTGAAATAAATGAGGCTGTCAGGAGTCCGCTATTTCCATGTTCCAGACCCTCGCCATGCAAACATTCTGGGAGAAAGGTTTCCGAGCACCAGGCCTCTTATAGACATAGAGAGTCCACCAATGACAGAAATACTTTGGCATTCGCCTATCTTCATTTACAAGCTGTCCCTTCCTGTCTCTCCTATTGTCTGAACAATGTCTGTTTTGATAGCTTCTGTTTACAGATGCTCCCTGCTACGCTGAACTTTAAATACTCCATGCATGTCTGGGTTTAATTGAATTAAACACCTGAAACTTTTCAGCAAAAGCTGCCCTTTTCAATTCTCTGCAGACTGGGGCACAGCAAAGTCAACGGAGAGCAATTGCTGTGTTTATGCATTTAAGGGGAATAGATCATCAATCAAGTTCAGAACGAAACTTGTTGGCTTTGAGAATGCTTGAGTCAAAGTTGAGAGCTGTGTGCTTGACTTCGGCAACACTTTGGGTGCCCTTGTGTCAGTAACACCTTGAACCGAGGTTTTGTTTTTCTTTCATTAACTCTTCATTGCATCTATTAGATTAACATAAGCCACCTGAGATCCAAATAGTGAATCATAATCTGTGGTCTGCCAGTATATATATATATATATATATATATATATATATATATATATATATGAGTTAGCAATTTATGCCTTTTCTTCTAAATAATTAAATTGCAACGTACCTAAGCTTTATTTAGAAGTTGCAGCCTCCAGTCTGTGGAGGTGTTCCATCTCCATGTGCAATCATCCTGAGTTGAACAGAGAAGGTCAGCTGAACATGCTTAGAAGCATCGCCAGGAACAGGAACCCTGCATTACAAATGCATTCTAAATCTCCCTTCAGACTTCCTCTCAATGTGGTGATGAAGCAAGTGAGACCACCATGCAAGCTGATGTTGCAAGAGGAGTGGGATACATGATTTGGTTCCTCCTAGTCTCCTTCTACATATGCTGCTGTTGCACACAACCCCAATCTCTGAGCGGTGCAAGATGCCAGGGGTTCTAGGCTCTTACCCAGAGGCCAGTTTCTTCAGAATGAGGGACAGCAGAGACTGTGCTGCCTTTATGATGTATGGTTTATTTACACGTATACTGTGAATATACATAGAATGAAATGGTTTAAGGTCAGTGAGAAAGAGGAAGATTGGTTTGAGAAGTTATTGAATTATTTGGGCAGGTTTGAACAATTTGGGGCAATAAAAATGTTAAAAGTTAAATAAATCTGTGGAGGGAGGAGTGTTAAGGTATATAGAAGTGTACATATGGTTGATTTGAACATGTTATTATTAAATATGTATATTATTGAATAACAATATTATTGAATATGTATATTATTGAATAAGTATACCCAATGTATCAGCCGCCTGGGGGGGTTTCACTGTTTGTGTTTTGGTTGTTGGTAAAAAATATTTTTTTTAAAAAAAAATATGAAGCTCCATGCTAAAAATAAAAAATAAAAATTACATGTATACCCCAAGCCACAACCTTGAATTCTGGCAGGCATCAGACATGTTTCTGTCTCTCCCTCACAGGCTTCAGACGGCAGCCTTTAGATTCTATCTCATAAACACAACTCTCAACTCTGACCCTTTGACAATTGAAGAATGGGTCCACTCATTTTATCTCTGGCACAGAGCCATTTCCTTTGTTACCTTAATGAACCACACTTAGGCCATTACCAAGAAACTTGTCTGGCTACTCCAGCAATTGGATCATTGGACTGGTAACACACAATCGTGTCTCTCTTCCCCACACGACATCTTGACAGTGATTTTCTGCATGAACTGTAGCTTCTTAGCCATCTTCAGGAGTAGCCCAACATAAAGTGCATTGCAGTAGTCCGGTTGGGAGGATATTAGAGCATAAATCCCTGCTGGTAAGTTATCCTAAAGCCTAGTTATGTCAAAACATCCAATTCTGGCGGAAGAGACTTAGTTTAGGCTTGAGGTGCAAGCTCACTGTGGTTATATGGGCAATCCTAGGATTTGTTGCAGAGTGTTGGACTAATCAGACTCTTGTTGAAAGCAAAAAAAAAAAAAAGTTTCACATTTATAACTTCAATTATTTCACACAGTAGTTGTGAGTAATGGTTCCAGGAATTGCTCTTAAGGTAGTAAATGTGATATAGGAACATTCTGAAAACTTTTGCAATGTCTTTAAATCCCATGTTTCCGTGACTGCAAAGGTCATAGACTAAAGGCTTCAACAGTGGAAGAGCAATTTACAAATGAGCTGCGTCTCAATTAAAAATGAGGAACTGGATCTTAAAATGTCAGTTAAATGCACTAGTTGGCCTGCCATGTGATTGAAAAAGAGAGAAATGCTGACCATTGTTGGATGGCTTTGAGTACTTTGAACCAGTTTCGGTGTCATTAGGAACAACTATACCTTTGGATTGCTCAACTTAATACAAAACATCACACCTGATTGTTCCATCTAATACTTGTTTCGGTGTGATCCTCCCTTCATTACTTCTTTGGAGAAGTAGGTTGAATCTTGGGTGAGTATGCATATGTGTGAGGATTAAAAAGGTAAAGGGACCCCTGACCGTTAGGTCCAATCGCGGACAACTCTGGGGTTGCGGCGCTCATCTCGCTTTACTGACCAAGGGAGCCGGTATACAGCTTCTGGGTCATGTGGCCAGCATGACTAAGCCGCTTCTGGCAAACCAGAGCAGTGCACAGAAACACCGTTTACCTTCCCACTAGAGTGGTACTTATTTATCTACTTGCACTTTGATGTGCTTTCGAACTGCTAGGTTTGTAGGAGCAGGGACTGAGCAACGGAAGCTCACCCTGTTGCGGGGATTCAAACTACTGATCTTCTGATCGGCAAGTCCTAGGCTCTGTTGTTTAGACCACAGCACCACCTGCGTCCCTGTGTGAAGATTAGGAATAGGAAAATTAGCCTGTTTCCGGTTGATGTCTACCTTGGTTTTATGCCATCTCATTTCTATATTTATCTGTTATTGTTTGCTTGCTTGCCTGCCTGCCTGCTTAAAGGTAAGGTAAAGGGACCCCTGACCATTAGGTTCAGTCGTGGCCGACTCTGGGGTTGCGGCGCTCATCTCGCTTTATCAGCCGAGGGAGCCGGCATACAGCTTCCGGATCATGTGGCCAGCATGACTAAGCCACTTTGGGTGAACCAGAGCAGCGCACGGAAATGCAGTTTTCCTTCCCGCCGGAGCGCTACCTATTTATCTACTTGCACTTTGACGTGCTTTTGAACTGCTAGGTTGGCAGGAGCAGAGACCGAGCAATGGGAGCTCACCACGTTGCGGGGATTCAAACCACTGAGCTTCTGATAGGCAAGTCCTAGGCTCTGTGGTTTAACCCACAGCGTCCCCCGCGTCCCCCTGCCTGCTTAGATTCTACCCAAAATTCTCAATTAAATTCATATTCAATTGCCAGTATTTTTAGTTTTCATTCCTAAAGGTGTCTGGGGAAAAGAACCAAAGATGGGTGTACCACCACACCCAATGCTCTGCAGGACTCTCACTAGCAGATAAGAAGTGAGATTGCCCATCCATTCCTTTTGGGTTGTTTGATCAATTTATTTTATCAAAGTCAAACTCATTGAAAAGAATGGGAAGGGCCCGAAGATGGAAACAACAGGAGTTACCAACAAAAGAAGAGTGGCAGATGAAAATGATGGACTTTGCAGAACTGGTGAAACTGACAGGAAGAATCCGGAACCAGCGAGACAAAGCACTCGAAAAGGACTGGAACAAATTTATATTATATTAGAAAGACAAGTGTAAGCAATTAACATCATTAGCAGGGTTATCTGAAGATCTGTAAGGTAAAATTGGTACCTATTCAGGTTGAGTAATATAATATTTTAGACAAAACAAAAAATTTTTTTTCCTTCCAGTAGCACCTTAAAGACCAACTAAGTTAGTTCTTGGTATGAGCTTTCGTGTGCATGCACACTTCTTCAATTATGGACTTCCATTTCATGCAGCTCAATGTGGTGCCTTCCATAGTTCCAGTTACAGAAAGGTAGCCGTGTTGGTCTGCCATAGTCAAAACAAAATTTTTTTTTCCTTCCAGTAGCACCTTAAAGACCAACTAAGTTAGTTCTTGGTATGAGCTTTCGTGTGCATGCACACTTCTTCTTTTGAACTGCTAGGTTGGCAGGAGCAGAGACCGAGCAATGGGAGCTCACCATGTTGCGGGGATTCAAACCGCTGAGCTTCTGATCGGCAAGTCCTAGGCTCTGTGGTTTAACCCACAGCGTCCCCCGCGTCCCCCTGCCTGCTTAGATTCTACCCAAAATTCTCAATTAAATTCATATTCAATTGCCAGTATTTTTACATTGTTAAGATAACAATGGGAGGGAATCCACAATGTCAGCTCCAGGGCTCCACCTGTTGTTGCGCCACTCCAGTTTTCATAGCAACCAGAACTGTACACAGTATTCCAAATGTGGTCACACCATAAATTTGTATAACAACATAATCATATTGGCAATTTTATTTTAGTTCCTTTCTTAATGATCCTGAGCATGGAATTTGCCTTTTCCACAAATAGTCTGGACACCTTGAAAGATTATAGACAAATTTCACATGATGGCTCCTTTGATAGTGGGCTGGGGTTTTGTCTTTGCTAAGATACAATTGGACACCATTTAAAACCAAGATGGTGGGCTGAACTTTTTAGAACTGTGCTGATTCTTACCACTAGTTTCAAGACTCCACTGAATTTGTTGGGTTTCTTAGAATTCTCAGGCAATGGCAGGCACTTTCTGTTGGTAGTTAATATAGGACCAAAATTGCCTCGTAAACAAACAGATGCACCATTCCCTCACAACCTCTCTGACTTTATATATTCTGTCTGTTTTAAATGGCACTTGAAAATCACAACACAAAGATGAAATAGTAACAGCCATACAAAAAATCAAGAATAATATAGAATTCAAGAGAAGCAATTAATTAAGATTTGTGCCACTGAAGAAGTTTGAAGACATTGCCTGTTTTAAACAAGATGAAACTATCTTCTTTGTTTGTTACAGTTTTCAACAAGAAAATTCCAGTCAATGACTGAATAATGGAGTTGGCTGTTCCACCCTCATATTGGTGCATTGGTGAAATGAAATGCAAATAATAAGCACAGGATTGTTTTGCCCATAATGTACCATAAGCTTACTTAAACATTATACGTTAGAAGTTAAACCATTGGTTTTATACAGGGATTTGTTGTTGTTATTTTTTAAAAAAACAAAACAAAACAAAACCTTTGTTGCATTAATTATTCTAAACAAAAGAGTGTGTCAGAAGCTGGAGAACAAATATAATAATTCAAATGAGGTTTCTATGACAATGAAAGAACTGACATAAATAGTGGGCAATATCTCGCTCCTATAGCAAACTGCTTAATCAGTTAGTAATTGCAGACATTTGCACCTGCTGCTGACTTGGCCCTTTGTTTAAGTACTGTCCAAAGGCATGAACAATGGCCCTCAACTAAAAATATACTATATAACCTGAGGAGGTCATGGAGACGATGGCTCAAAAAGATGGCTACAAATGCCCCCATTAGGTGACACGAAAATCGTCACTGACATTTCCATAGAAACCCAGAACATTAATAATAGTAACAAATCAATTTATTGCAAGTGTTATTGCAGCAATGAATATGAAATGTCCTTCTTTATAGGATATGTTAAAGCCATTAGAAGGAAAGGTAAGTGAAGAGGGTACTAAAAATAATGGCAACTTTGCAGATTTGTAGAAATTGTAGCTTTCTCTATTGTCAATTCAGAGCATAGATTAAGGAAACTTGGAAGAAACTTTATAACGTGTGTGTATTTAATTGAATTGGTTCATTTTTTTAAAAAAATGACCATAGAAAGTACAAGTGTTCTGGGACATATTCTGAAAACACTTGCATGTACACAATAGTGGCTGAAGGAAATAATGACTAGCCTTGTCCTTCTGTCTTGGCTCTGCCAACAGGTCCAGTGTCTGCCCACTGCTCCCTCCAGCATATGCCAAGGCCCCACAAATTTGGCAGGCCCACTGACGCTCATGTCTGACCTTGCCTCCCACCATCATATGTGAAGTGGTTGGGTCTGAAAAACCATCACTTAATTTATCCTAAGTGGCATGATGCCAAGTCATTGTGGGTCATTAAAATGGTGATCTCCAACTGAACCTCCATTTTCATTTCACACAATTGCCTGTAGGGCAATCCAGTATATTGGAGGGAAAATACAACATGGCGACTTCCCAGTTGTCTGCTGCTTTCTTCAAGTAAGCCCACAGCCAGAGAACCATTGCCATATAACAGGACACACCAGTGACACTTTTCGTGGACCCTCTCAAGTCAGCAGAAAGAAAACTGCCAGAGTCCAGTAGCTGAAGAAAGGAAGGAGATCAGCCAGGCCCTGATCAGTCTGCAAGGGGCTTCAATAACATCTCTTTCTACGTAACTTTCCTACCAAGCAAACAACGGAATATAGGAAGCTACCTTATATCAAGTCTGTTCCCTCAAACTCAGTATTTCAGATGGGAAATGCCAGGAAGTGACCTGGGACTTTCTGCATGCAAAGGAAACTCCAACCAGTGGAGTTTCATTTGAAAATCCAGCTGCCCTATACACTTGTTATCTCCAGGATCTGTTAATTTAAGGAGCAGTCTGGGCAAGTATTTTCATCTATTTCCCACCATTGTAGTGTAATGATGGGGATTTATAATGACCTTTGTAATTCACGGTAAACCATAAGTTACACAAAGCAAAGGAAAAAAAGGGTGGGGGGAGTTGGCAATTAAAAGTGATGGGAAGAAGAAACTCTCTACAATGATTTACGATGGTGCGGAATTTCAGGATGGGCAGGATTCAGAAATGGCTGGCCTTCATTTCTGAGCAGATTACAAAGCAAGCTCAAACTGCTTCCAAACTTTGGGTCTGGTACATAATGGGCTCCTTCCGTCACCCAGTTAATAGAAGGTAAAGGTACCCCTGACCGTTAGGTCCAGTCGCAGACGACTCTGGGGTTGCGCGCTCATCTCGCTCTAAAGGCCGAGGGAGCCAGCATTTGTCTGCAGACAGCTTCTGGGTCATGTGGCCAGCATGACTAAGCTGCTTCTGGCGAACCAGAGCAGTGCACAGAAACTCCATTTACCTTCCCGCTGGAACGGTACCTATTTATCTACTTGTACTTTGATGTGCTTTTGAACTGGTAGGTGGGCAGGAGCTGGGACTGAACAACGAGCGCTCACCCTGTTGTGGAGATTCAAACTGCTGACCTTCTGATTGGCAAGCCCTAGGCACTGTGGTATAGACCACAGCGCCACCCGCGACCCTCACCCAGTTAATACATTCCATTTAAATGGGAAATTGAGAAACCACAGGGTATTTTGATTCTCCAACAAGAGAAGGATACCTACAAGATTCTGCATTCTGCATTCTGAAGGAGAGGGTCTTCTGTAGCTATCATCTCATCAGGAGGTCCATTCCATATGATGCGGTTCACCAGTGTATTGGCACCTACTCTTCGGAATGTCTGTCTCGTACATATCAAACAACCATTGTTTGTATTCTCTCTTCCACACCTGATGAAGACCTTCCTTGTTTAAGAAGCCTTTTAAATAGCAATCTTTATCCCCGCATTTATATGAATTGGCCTAAAAATGTGTTTACACATTATTATTTTTTGTTGATGTTTTGAGCATTAAGTCATTTGGGGATCTTTCATAGGAAGCAATTCATAAATTGAATAAATAAGACCAAGACTAGCAGCCATAAAACCTGGGAAAACAGGAAGGAGAACTAACATCATTACCAATCTGCAGTGCTTTCCCTCCTCTGTCATTACAGCCTCCATGAAGGAAACATGTCAGAACCAAGTGTGTACCATCTTAGCCCAGTGAGAAGATGCTATCCCTAAGACCCTGACCTGCAATTGAACCAAGAAGCTGACACTGACACACACACATTATGAATTGTCTTCTTTTTCATATATGATGCTATATTTTGATAGTTCAGTGTTTACTGTGAGCTGTTTATTTTGCTTGTCCAATAAGACCAGGATACAAGGATACCACAGTCTATTTTGTCTGCTTGGTCACCCAGCACAAACAGTGTGTGTGTGTGATTTCATTTGAAATTCTTCTATTAATGCTGAACTTTGACACAGATGTTCATTTTTGTGTGTCCTTAAATCATATCTAACTTCCAGAAGCTGTCAGAGCTACAAGTGCCTCACACTGAGCAATATCCTGATAATCCATCTTCACCAACAGTAAAAGATATATTAAGGGTGAGAAGTGAGTTAGCTGAGTCTGCTGATGATAGCAAATTGTTTAGGGTGGTCAAAACAAAACAAAAAGAATTGTGAGGAGCTCCAAAGGGAACTCTCCAACTCTGTGAATGAGCAGCAAAAAAGAACATGCAAGCCAATGCAAGCAAGGATAAAGTGATGTAAAGATAAATGTAAAGGACCCCTGACAGTTAAGTCCAGTCGTAAACGACTCTGGGGTTGCAGCGCTCATCTCGCTCTATAGGCCGAGGGAGCAGACGTTTGTCTGCAGACAGTTTTTCCGGGTCATGTAGCCAGCATGACTAAGCCGCTTCTGGTGAAACCAGAGCAGCGCATGGAAACAGCGTTTACCTTCCCACCAGAGGGGTATCTATTTATTTACTAGCACTTTGATGCGCTTTCGAACTGCTAGGGTGGCAGGAGCAGGGACCGAGCAACGGGAGCTCACCCCTTCGCGGGGATTCGAACCACCGACCTTCTGATCGGCAAGCCCTAGGCTCAGTGATGTACATTAGGATATAGATAGATGATAGATAGATAGATAGATAGATGATAGCTAGATAGATGATAGATAGATAGATAGATAGATGATAGATAGATAGATGATAGCTAGATAGATGATAGATAGATAGATAGATAGATGATAGCTAGATAGATGATGATAGATGATAGATGATAGATAGATAGATAGATAGATAGATGATAGATAGATGATAGCTATAGATATAGCTATAGAGATATAGCTATAGAGATATAGCTATAGATATAGATGATATAGATAGATATAGATATAGATATAGATGATATAGATATAGATATAGATATAGATATAGATATATGGTATTTTTCCATGTATAAGACAACCCCTATTTTTTGAACCAAAAATTAAGATATCAATATTTTAAACAACAAACAGAACAACTTTGAACTTTTTTTGAGGAGGTGCCCAAAGTTAGGGTTGCCATACTTCAAGAGTCCAAACCTGAACCCGAGCTTAGGCTGCCCATGCCAGAGTCGGAGCCCAAAACCACTGTGTATTCACCATCCATGTATAAGACGACCCCCAATCTTTGACTAATTTTTTAAAGCAAAAAACATAATTTTATATGTGGAAAAATACAGCAAGTTCCCATATACACGGATGGGGTCTAAACTTAAAGTGGCTGAACAGGAACAAGACCTTGGGCTTCTAGTGGGTAGATCAATGCAGATGTTGATGCAGCTATGCAAAGGGTGAATTCTATTTTAGGGATCATTGGGAAAGGGTTTGAAAGAAATATGCCAATATAATACCATTATAAAAATCGATGGTGAGGCCTAGTCATTTCACTTCAAAACAGGTATTGTAGAGCTGGAAAGGTTACAGAAAAGGGCAATTGAAATGATCAAGGAGTGGAAACAGCTTTCCTGTGGGGAAAGGTTACAACAAATGGGGCTTTTTAGTTTAGGAAAGAGTGGTATGGTAAAGATATGCAAAATTAAGCATGAAATGGAAAATGTGGGCGAGGAGAAGATTTCTTCCCTCTCACATTATACTAGAACATCCAGAGAAGATGAATGTTAGATGATTCGGGACAGATATAATGGAGGTTCTTCACATAGTACATAGCTAAATGGTCCTATCTAATGGTCTATTAGACAATGACGCCCATGTTCTACCTCCCACAATGTGTGGGAACACCAGTTGCTAGGAATCACATATGAAGAGAATGCTGTTGCACACAGGTATTGTTTGTGGGCTTCTCTTAGTCCACATGCCCTCCAACACTTCGGGAGGGCAAATTAGGACACCACCACCCCACACTTTTCCCCACACTGCCTGCCCACCACCCACCGATGCCTGCTCACCACCACACCTTATTTGTAGAAGCTCCTCCATGACTGCTCACCACCACATCTTACTTGTAGAAGCTCCTCCATGACCGCTGCCACCATGGCCTCCACCTCCAACCACCAAAATACTTCTGGAAGCACTGGAATTGTGGCACTGGCTTCTGGAAGTCTTCTTCTTTTCTTCTTTGGCGATCACTCGTAGCCGAGTAAGATTATCTTCCATAAACACGGTTTTAACAATGAGTCCATAAGTGATTATGGAGGCCAATTCTGGATCCACACATCCTTCCACAGTGGGGACATTGGTTTTCATGGTGGTGGCAGCAGCAGAGGCCATGGAGGAGGTCGAGGAGGAGGAGGGAGCCAAAAGGAAAATCTGGAGTTGGGGAAGAAGCTTCTGTTAATTTGGGATGTCCCACTCAAAATGGGACAGTGGTATGTAGTCATTTGGTTGTCTACTGTGAGAACAGGTTTTTAGGCCAGGAAATCCTTAATAACAGAACTGCTGGATCAGGCTTGTTTATATAATATTTACACCATCTGCATTGCTTTCTTGCAGGCTGTACTGAGTCTTGGAGAGAGAGGCAGCTCTAAGGAAAAGCTAAATAAAGAAGGAAGTGGTCTCTAAGCAGGTTGTGTTGGAAGAAAAGCAGGCTATATTTCCTGAACAAAATGAATCAGTGTCCTTTGTAGATGCTAGTATTTTCAGAGCACAAATCAGAATTAAAACAGAAATTAATGCCTAGCTTAAAATATGCTTTGGCTCAAATTACTGTGGTGAAAAACAGAGTGGGGGGGATCTTTGACTTGAGGGCTGCATTCATTCTTGGCAAGTCCTCAGAGGGTCATATGCCCATGACAGATGTGCTGAGAATACCACCCAGTGTGCTCTCATGTACACCCTCTAATGTACATGAACACAGGACATATTCCTCAGCTGATCCATGCAGTTCAGCTAAAGAGGTGGATTCTCCTTCTCTTCCTGCTCTTCAGATGATTGAACTGATGACGAGGGGAGGGTGATTTGTATCTCTATCAGGATATTGAGCTGGGTGGAGAGGTGCTGTGTCCACATTTCTCCCCATCACTGCCAAAATCAGCAGGTTCCTTGTGGGAGGG
Organism: Podarcis raffonei; assembly: GCF_027172205.1. NCBI lineage: Eukaryota > Metazoa > Chordata > Lepidosauria > Squamata > Lacertidae > Podarcis > Podarcis raffonei. Next base: position 84,389,714 of record NC_070606.1, on the reverse strand, counting down.
AGGAGAAGAAAGATTTCTCGTGGCCCATGGCTTGGGCTTAGCTCCCCCTGGTGTAAAATAATCATAATCATAATTTTTAAAATGCTCTGCTTCTCTGGTCGAAGAAGTCATCACTGATCCAATTTCAAATGTCCAAATTGGTAATTGAAGGCTATGGGAAGCTGTTTTCAGCAAATCTGCAGATTATAGCTTAGTTGCACGTGTCAGCAGGCTGCAGTTTCTCTCTCTGCACATCTCTCCCCAAATCCTGTGCAGAAAGTGCTGTATATATAGTATGCCCCTTTTTTTATTGCTAACGGAAAATTCAATCCCAGGCCCAAGCCAAAGAAATGGAACATCGCTAAATGAAACTTCAGAAGCTTGGGGAAGTTTTCATTTGACTCTAAATGGGTAACGGCGGATTTGCCTGACACCTTTGCGAGCGAGTCTTAGCTTCTACCTCCCACACCAGGTTTTCAAGAGTTGTGATCCGGTGAGCAAAGTGCTGCCTACATAAAGTGTAAGAAGGCACATGAGGCCTTGAAAACCAGTTTTCCAAGGAACTTCTCTGTGACTGTACCCCAGATGTAGAATTTGTTCCTTTGGAAGGTTTATTTGGCACCATTTGTTTGGGACTTATTCTGGCTTCAGCTCAGCAGAATGAGCAGGGTTGGGACTTAATGTCAGCTTAGAAAAATAAATAAATCTTAATGTTATATAGAGTAACACTTGTCAAACTTGTCAGTTCAGTTACATCTTTCCCTGCTTCTACGCCAATGTCAAAGAGAAGAGCGATTTTTGAGCTGTTTATACTGTATGTACTGAGGTGACATGGCAGTGCACCTGCATTCAAAAAAAGAAGCAAAATTCATGTGATCATGCACACTGGTGCATCAGTATTCTCTTTTCCATTAAAACAATTTTATCTCTTCTTAAAGGTGATCAGGAAGGGATTTGGGTGGCGCTGTGGTCTAAACAACTGAGCCTAGGGCTTGCCGATCAGAAGGTTGGTGGTTCGAATCCCAGTGACTGGGTGAGCTCCCATTGCTCGGTCCCAGCTCCTGTCCACCTAGCAGTTCGAAAGCATGTCAAAGTGCAAGTAGATAAATAGGTACCGCTCTGGCGGGAAGGTAAAAGGAGTTTCCGTGTGCTGCTCTGGTTCGCCAGAAGCAGCTTAGTCATGCTGGCCACATGACCCGGAAGCTGTCTGCAGACAAATGCCAGCTCCCTTGGCCTATAGAACAAGATGAGCGCTGCAACCCCAGAGTCATTCCTGACTGGACCTAACAGTCAGGGGTACCTTTACCTTTAAAGGTGATGAGTAGCAAAGAAACAATGAATGTACTAAGTGTACTGATTTTTTTAATGTTTTGAGATTGGTCTTAAAAATTAGAGAAGGACTCAGTGGTGGAGCATCTCTTTTATGACCCAAAGGCTGCAGATCTCTGGCATCTTCCGGTAGCACTGGGAGCATCCTCCACCTGAATCCCTTAGAAGCCACTGTCAGTCAATGTAGACTATATTGAGCTAAAGGAAGCAATGGCCTGACTCAAGTACAAGTGCCAGTTTTCATCCCTTTATTTCGTACACATAACATAATTGGATGAACTTGCTTCCCTTTTCTGAATGCACATTGTCTCCAAACAAGAGGACAACTGAGGACTGTTCAGCAAGTCTCCAGGTTTTTCTCTCACATTGCTAGCCCTTTCAGGATGCACTTGACAGATCAGTGTCAATCTGCCTCATCCCTACACACTCCTCAGGTACGTTAGTGATAATTAAGACAAATACACTCTGCGTGTCGGCACTGACTTTCCAGAAATAATCAGTGTTTTGCATTCTTGACACACGCTTAAGGACACATGCTGTGTGAAGTTACAGCACATCATTAAATTGTTGTCATTGCATTTTTACTGGTAGCTTTACAGCTAGTTTGCTGTTGGAACTATTTATTTAGAAATATCACCAGGTCTGCTGGCTTTAGCCAATTCAGTGGTTTGATTCCTGGATTACAAACTTTTTGATTGACAGTTAGAGGGAGAGAAGTGGAATCTTCCTTTTTCCAGTCTCAAATTCAGTTCTCCACATTTACACATCAGTTAGCATTTTTTTAAAAAGGAAGTCTCATGAAAATTCACCAGCATTTTACTGAGAAGTTATCCAAATAAATGTTTGTATGCACTTTTGTGTAATATGTGAATTTTTTGGAAATCAATTTCCCCTGTTATAAGGCTGTTCTCACTAATTTATCCATTTTTATGCACACTTCATCCCAATATATGTAGTTTTATAAACATTACTGGTCAGGAGAACTGCATTGCAAAATTCGGAGAAGTGCAAATTTGGAAGAATGGTTGTGTTTCAGTTTTCATAATTGTGAATCAGGTTGCTTTGCAAACAGTCGAATTTATCGCCCATCCCTGCTATTGGATTTATTGGTGTATTATGAGAGGTAATGATTCTGATGCAATTTACTAAACTAGTGATCTCACAACTTTTTATTAATAAAAGTCTCCCTAAGCATGCAGTGGAGTTTTAAAAGAGTTTGTGCATTTCATCCCTACCTACCACCCACAAATTATTTTTCTTAAAGGCCACCCTCTCCCCATATTTGACACCAGAAACCAAGTTGCAGTTTAAGATACCACAATGTGGTTCTTTTTAAAGTAAATATTTATTAGGTCTCTGAATTTTTTATCATAAGATTAAAAGTGCTCTGAAGTTTACTTGAGAAATATTTATTATGAAAGACATTTATGGTGAATTTTAATATAACTAAATGCAACTTGCAAATTCCAAAGGTATCAATCTGTAAATGTAGTCATTTATAAATCTGTTGCATATTCATGATGCAATATTTTACACTTTATGAATTACATTAGTGATGCTTTCCATCATTTGGTGTAAAATGCCCCGTGTTTTCTGAGCAATACGTTCCTTCACATCCTGGTGTTCTGCAGAACTTTTAAACCAATAACCTTAGGGCTTGCAGGACTTCCCACCAATAATTTTACATGTCCAGTGGGCATGAAAACTTGCAGAGATTGTGAAGCCCACACACTGCTTGTCTCGAACCAGCACATCCATGCTGGGTTTGAGTAGTTGGAGTAACTCCATCTACTTTGCATTTGACAGTTTGGCTTTTAAAAACAATGTTTTTGGCTTCAGCATAAAAGAGAGACTTGGAGGAGAGTCCTAAGAGAGCATAAAGGGGTGCTTCTCAAGCTGAAGGATGTCTGAATTGAAAACCTTCCTACAGGCTAGATAATAAATTAGCTCTGGGGTTGTGCAGTTCCTCGTCCTATACAGCTTCTCTAGGCTGGATTATAGTACCCTGAAAATGGTGCTGAGCAGCCTCCAGTCCCATTTTGAGCTATGGTCAAAAGTGTCCTCAACTTGGGCAAAACTAAATTAAATTATGAGGGAAGGTTGAAATTCAAAGGTCCTAGAACAACAAAAACCAAAACCAAAACAACAACCCCAAAATCTGACTTAGCCTGAAATCCTCACCTGGGAGAAGGAATGGGGGATAAATTGGATTCCCTTTCCTTTTAAAGCCAAATTAATCAAAATTTGCAGTTTCTGAAACAATATGAGAACTGAAACACAGCCATTCTTCAAAATTTGCAGTTATCTGATTTTTTTTTTATTCACACCTCCAACCAAGCAAAGTTTAGGATAAGGCACATATTAGGAGGAAATTGGGCTAAGAACTAAGACACCAACAAATATAGCATACAAAATGCATTGTATTAAGAGAAATTGCTTGCACGAGTCTGTGCATTACTTAAAACTGTTTTTATTAGGAGAAATTGACAGTAAATGCTGAAGATTTCCCATTAGTTTTTTTAAAAACAACAACACCAAAATTGCTGCAGAAATGTGGACAATGCAATTTAAGATTGGGAAAATGATAAACTGGGAGAATCAAAATTGACAGATTCTTCCATACTTACCTGGGAGTAAGACATGTTGAATTGCATGAGCAGACTGACATGCATAGGACTCTGTTGTTAACTTATTTTATATTTTAGCATTCTCCTTGTCCAATTCTCTGATTTGATGCAATGGGAGCTTTTCATTTTCTCATCCAGTCACAATCTCTCTCTCTCTCTCTCTCTCTCTCTCTCTCTCTCTCTCTCTCTCTCTCTCAACTCTATCTGTAACAACAGTCCTTTCAGTCTCTGGCTGTCAGATCCTTTTTTTGATCTGGGTCACACAAGATAAATCTTTAAAGCCCAGCATTCAGCAAGGGCCCCTGTATCAGCTGGAAGACTTGCGCTTATTAGACAGATGCTCATCTGTTCCTGGTGCTTGAGAAAGTTGTTCAGATGGGAATGGAAGAGAGGGACCTGGAGAAGGGTGAGGAAGAGGGAGGTTTCTCTATAAGGATTTAAAGCAAAAGTCAGAATATAGACAACAGGGCAGCTAATTATTGGGAGATTTTTTTCTGGTACCTGGAGAACTCTCAATGAGTATTTCAATGAGTCATATCTCTCTCTGTGTTAGTTTTTGTATATAAGACGGGATGGATGAATCACCTTAACTCCATTCCACACCTATTTTTCATGGTTTTGGTCAATCTCTTCCACCCCATATAGTGGGAAAAGATGGGTTTCATTTGTAGATATTTTAATGCACCTATCCTCCAAAACTGACTTTTCTCTCTCACTTTGTATGCATTTCCTCCATAAAATATGAATTGTTATATTCATTTTCCCTTTAAATATGGATTTTTGTATGCATTTTCCCCATAAAATACGCATTTGTTGTACACATCACAAAATTGTTAACTGTGTTCTGATTCACATTTAAATTGAGGGACTATGAATTAGTCTGGTTCTCTTTGTTTTAAATCCAGACTGAATGACATTCTTCTCCATCCTCAGTGAAGAGACAGCACTCTTGCCATTTGAAACAGAGAAACATAGAGAGCTGGGAATTACTGGTAGTCAAATGCCAGAAGCATCTTGCAAATTCAAATTCTTTCCAGGCATCTGCCCTGGGGTAGCTAATCTGCTGCAAGGTAGGAGCACAAGCTGTTTGGCTGCACCTAAACACCACTCGTATGTTTGCAAATATTACAAAACTGGATAGGTTTCCAGTGCTCATTTATCCAAAGGAAACCAAATCTGTACTACACAATTCCCAGTAGGAATGGGCAAATCTGTCCAGTTTGATTCCTCTCAGTTTCTCATCCTCCCAAATTTAAGCTCTGTTTTCCACAATTCCACATCAATTTTCTATACCCCCCCCCCAAGAGGTACTCATGAAATCATCAGCAGTTTAGCAAAAAACAACAACAAAAAAACCCTTATATACACATTTTTTATGTGATTTTGACTAATAGAATTTCTTTTGCAAACAAATGTCCTCTAATATAATGCATTTTTTATTTTCACTAAATCTTTTTGCACACTTTAGTCTACAATTTTTTGCACACCTTTCAAAGTATAGCTTTCTTTTGGTTCATGTATTATTTTGGATAATTGCCTTTAAATGTAAACAGAAAGCCACTTCCAAGCTGGAGAGGAGGTGGGGTTGCGGGCCCACGCCCTCTCCACACACGTGGGGGCTGGCTTCCAGCCCCGCGAGAATGAGGGAATCCTCGGGCGCGTCAGCTCCCTGCCTAGCCAATTGGCGGGGCAGGGAGGTGTGGCCCGGGCTATTTATGCCCGGTGCGCCTGAGGACCGCCCTCTCTTCGCCTTTCCAGCTGATCAGGTTTCCCACCCTGCCCGCCCTTTAGTTGCTCCTCTGACCTTGCTATGGACTTCGGTTGGTCGCCGTCAAGGGGCCTGGTAGGAATTTTTTCCACTTGGCGAATTGGCACCAGCCACTTGGTTTTTTTGCCTACCTTGTAGCAAACGTCACAACTTTCCCGGTATTGGCGGTTAGGCATTGGCAGGGGTATTGTTATGCAAATGAAGGCGGAAAGGAAGCGCCATCACCTTCCCCCAAAGCAAAAGGTAGTCCAGTAAAGGATTCCAGGGGGCGTTGCCCTGTCCGAAGCCTATGGAGGTGTGGGCCTAAGGCACGCCCCCGAGCGGTGACACCCGGGGGATCCTAGTTGACGTACTTCAGCAGGACTCCCCCCACTGGTGGTTAACCCTTACCGGTCTTCATGCAATTGGGCTGAAGGCGGGTAGTCGATAGGAGCCAATGCCTAAGCCAATACCTCTCAATTCCTGTAATCAATAAAGTTGTGGCCTTCTACGCCCATTAACCTTAAATAAAGTGTCCTGTGTCCAACCAACTTTGTAACCAGAGGTTCAACTGAATAGAATCTGAATCACATGCACCACAAGGCCTATGCAACCTCAACTTAAGACAGCTCCCTGGCCTGGCTTTGCACTGCAAAGTTTGCAGCAGCACGTGAAACAAAATGGCGTCCAGCATTCAAAAAACCCCTCAGCTTGCATTAACTAGCCACACACAAGGGATGCAAGCTCCACCCCCCAGTCGTTCTTAGACTTCTTATTGGGTGAGCAACACAGCCAAGCAACACAGTTGGAGCCTCCCTCCTCCCTGGCCGGCCAGCAGGGAGGGAGGGAGAGGAGCTGCTTCCTTTGAAATTTAAGGGACATCATTTAAGGGACATTTAAGGGACATCCATCAATAAGGGACAGCAGCGGGACATGGCGCTGGAATAAGGAACTGTCCCTTCAAATAAGGGACACTTGACAGCTATGATATCAACAGGAAACTGCATTTCCATTCCCGACTGCTTCAGGAAACCATGGTCCCTTAAGTCTGAGTTTATCCATTTAGCAGTTAAATTGTTACAAATTATTAGGAGGTTTATCATCATGATAGCACAGGGGTGGGTGGGAGGGCAGATAGATTTAAATCCTGGCATTGCCCCTCCTTGGTTATCAGGTCAATAACTTCATAAAGTTAGAGGAGTACTGAACCCGCTCAGTGGATCTGTATGTGTGTTATGGTGTGTGCATGCATGTGAGAATGTGGGAGGGATACACCCTACCATTCACGTGTGGCCCCTGGAAGGTTAGCAAAGGGCAAATGTGGCCCTCACGCCCCCCCCTAAAGTTAACCAGCCACTCCTGATTTACAGTGTAAATCTGGAAGGGGAAGCAGGATTATACCTGGTGTCCTGCCCAAATCATGATGCATTCATTGGTTCTGTGTGCATCCAGCCCATGTATTGACAGGTGGTATCTGCAGTCATAGATAAACTGATTTCTGGAAATATGGTCCCCATTTATTTTGTGTTTCCAAACACATTATTGCCTCCCTAAAGTTCAGAATGGGTTTTGACATGTTTAGACTAATAACTTCTTTTCTTTTGTTATATATTAATGAGGACATAATTTATCTGTTAAAAAATGACTCAAAATAATGTGCCATGTTAATTTAGAAAGAATGATAAGGCTTCCCTAATTAATAGCTTTATTCCCATTCAATCTCCTTTTCTTTTCTATCATGTTATTTTCCCCCCTGAGCCACAGATGCAATATTTGTTGTACTCAAATGGACCCAATGTACTGTGAAATTTTGCCTGATATTTATTTATTTATTTTAAAAAATGACCTTGTTCATGAGTGTTGTACACAGACTATCTGGGTGCTGCACAAACTACTGTCTCCATTCAAAGAGAATCTCTATGTAAAATGTGCAGGGGTAAGCAAGAAAATAATAATAGAATCAATTGGATAATTATTAAATTATAACAACACAACAAAATGGAAGAAGTAAAATATTGAGATCACACATGGGTGAAGGGGAGTGGGGGTATATGGGAACCTATAATATCATTTCTAATATAATTTGTTAATTTCGTTGTATTTACATATAGCAAAGGGAAGTCTAGAGAAATTAGATATATTTTAATTTGGGTAATCTATGTAATAGGCTTATGTCAGAAAATGAATATGGATTTTGGATTTGATGTTTGTATTTTTTTTTTTTTGGTTTTGAAATAAAAATATTTTTAAAACCCCCAAAACCCAAAGAGAACCTCTATGTATCCAACATGCAAATGTGTGTGCTCTAAGTGCACAAAGCCAATGGAAGCACAAAGGTCAGGGGCATGGATAGCAGTCATGATCCTGACCCCCTCTACGCCTTCATTATACAAGTTTTGAGGGCATGTAAAAAAAGACTATACAGGGTATACACCAAAGGCATGTAGAAAAATTGACTCAACTAAGAACCAGTGCTTACAATAAAAGGGAAAGAGGCTTGGGCCAACATAGGGCCTGTAATGACATGTAATTCCTCTATTCTCCGGAGCCTTTCAGTGAGAAAAACAAAGATCTAACTCTCAGATCTAACTCTTCCTTTTACCACCTTCACCCGTCATGTGCTTCCATGCAATGCTAACAATCAGTGTGATGTGCATATGGTGGTTGAGGTCTTCTGTTGGGCTATAGCATAACAAGATGCACCTTGTTACATTATATGGTGCTTTAAAGGGTTTCAAAGTGTGGGGGCAGCATGTATGAAAGGAGGCTAAGCCTATTAAGTTGGCAAGGATTTTTTTTTTAAAAAAAAACATGGTAGAGACCAGCTGCCTAGATCTAGTAGGCTTTGCTCTATGGATGAGTGAGCCACACCTGCAATATATAAATATCATTTTATCCCCCACTCTCTGAGCCTCAGGGGTAGCAGATTTGGTTGATGAACGGTTTTGTTGAAGCTAGCACTGCTATAACTACTGGAGTGGGAAAAGTTATATTTGCAGATAGGTACAGAAACAGCCTGCATTATGTTTTCCCACTTGATAAATGCTGACAAAAAGTGGTCTTCAGAGAGAAAGTCAAACCTTCCCAAACCGATTGGTTCAAATTACAAGGAAAGGGTATTTAAATGAACCATTAGGAAGAACCTGCTGATGGTGCAAGCTGTTTCACAGTTTAAGGAGCAAGTTTAGAGGTAGGATTTGAATGAGCGGTGACTATTCATTATATTGGTTATAATGCCCTTCATCCTGAAGGATACAAAATAAACCCATAGCAATGCATTCCACATCATGTTAACACGTTTGGTTTGGATGTTTTGTGTTTGTTTTTTGGTAGTTTATTTGGTGGAAACTCCAGTTCCCATCATGTTTCAACATGGGCCATGTTGGCTGCGGCTGATGGGAATTGGGGTCCAATGGTATCTTGAGAGCCACAGGTTGCCCATCTTTGGAAACCAACTGTGACCAAGTGACACCAGCTTTAGGACCCAGATGATTCTTTTGGTTGTCATCTCTCCATCTCTTATTCACCAAGCTAGCAGTTCAAGTTCTAAACAGCCCTTTGGGACTCACTGAACAACCTTTACTCAGAAAAGATTTTATGGCTGCAGCAGAAATTTACCACTTGTTACATAGAATACGAATGAAAATATGTACAAAAATAAAAAAAAAATCCTCAACTGTATATTTTATAAGTGTTTTTGCTATTCCTGAGGTGCATTTAACTCGAGCCACTGTTAAAACTCTCCATTGACTTCAGAGATGGAAAATATACAGACTTGTCCTGTAAAAGCACTAAAATGTTCTGTCACAATAATTGACCCTTAGGCTTTATAGTAACCCTCAAAGATAGATGAGTTCTGCAAGCTTGAAGAGAGTGATTTTAATGTGTGTCGGGTTTAGAAATCGGGATTCAAGCCAGAAGAGCCTCCAGCTCTTCTCTTAGTCCAGAGGAATTTGGCCACCCTCCAGGTGCCCGGCTTGAATCCTTAAGACCTCCCCTGCCAGCGCCTGCCGGCAAGATCAAGGGAGGTCTCTTCGGCGATTCTCCTCAACGTGAAGGAGAACACACCACTCCTCCCCCACTCCTCTCCCAGGGAGGGGGAAAGAGACAGACAGAAATATATCTACATGTCTTTATTCCTGTCTTTCACCAGTACAGAGAAACATGTCTGCACACTCTGATTCCCAGTGCAGAGAGAGAATAAACTCCACCCATGTACTTCCAGTACAGGGTCATGTGCTACTCTGAGGTAACATCCGGCTCTCAGAGCACTTTACAAACTGTGCCTGGTTCCCACGGTACAATCCAATATCACCCACATCCTGTTTACCATTCCAGCCACCTGGTGCTTGCTTCTGCATTGCTCCTTTTTCGTAACATCCTCCCCCAAAAGAATCAATGCGTGTTGCAGCAAGCAAGGCATGATCCAGAGAAGAAAACAAACAGTTGTTATACACATAACACTCCCCTGTTGTTTCAGTTCCACCCTTGGAACTCCCCGCCACTGGTTTCCCCAGTGTGCCTCTCTGGTTGTCTGGTTTCCAAGGAATGAGTGCATCTGCATTACCTTGGCTAGCAACTCTCTGTTGTGTCTTTGTCTCTGACTTAGACACAGCTCCAACCTGTCCTCGGTTGTTTATAACAGCAACACATGCAACAGCTAAGTTAGCAAACTCTTTTGAGTACCTCTTGGGTGGTTGACCCTTTGTAACTCTCTCAGACCTACGTATGAGGTGCTGATCCTCTCTGCTCACTGGTCCAGTCTCAGGACTCTTTGGAGAACTAGTTCCAATGGTAAACAGTGGTTCATCCTTCAGTTGTGAAGGCCTATCCATTGTGTGAGACTTCCTCTCAATGACTGTGACAACTGAGCTCTCCGAGCTATCAGTGTCATCACTTTCTGTACAGCTGAAATCAGTGAAATCATCATCATCTGAATCATCCTCAGTGGGAAATGTGTGTACTATCACTCTCTCCTGTTCAGGAGCACTCTCTAGAAATTTTGTGAGAATCACCTGACCAGATTCAGACAAAATTACTCTGTAGAGACCCTTTTCATACCCCACAAAAATGCCTCTGGCATTCTTTACTCCACCTGGAGCTTCTGTTCTCACATGAGACCCAAAAACCTTGAAATGGGCAACAGAAGGTTTTCTGTGGAACAGTTTCTCAAAAGGAGAACTTCCCAACTCTTTTGAAACCTTTCTCACTTTCGTATAACAGAACGACATTAGAGACTCGGCCCAGTACTCATGTGGCAGATGTGAACTAAGCAATTGCGCTTCCATCCCCTTTTGCAATTCTCTGTTCACCCGTACACAGACACCCCTGTTCCACGCTTCCGCTGAAACAGCAATCTTGTGTCTGATCCCCTTCTTCTGCAGGAACCTTTGGAAATCCTGTAAAAGAAAGATCTGCTTCTCATCTGTGAATAGACAATCAATGTTAGCATCATGCATACTCTTAACTTTGTCACAAAACTCTCGAAACCTTTCTAAGGCTTCCTGTGGCTTTCTCAACACATAAACCCAGACATAGTTAGAGAAATGATCCACACACACAAGATAAAATCTTGCATTGCCTCTAGATGGTTCTAGAGGACCAATCACATCAGCATACACCCGCTGAAATGCTCTGTTGACTCCGGTCTTCTTCTTGCTCACACCTGCAAGAGAAACTAGGTTAGACACAGATGAATTACATTCCATGTAATCACTTTGTGCAAAAGTCAACAAATATAGTCCATCCTTCTGTTTGGCAGAAAGATATAACTCTCCATCTTTGTAGATCTCGCAGCTCTCAGCATCGTAGGACAGTTTCAGTCCTCTCTTTGCAATCTGCGAAACACTCAGCAGATTGAACTTCAATTCAGGAACCAAGTAAACATTGTTTATTGTCAAGTCCAGACTCTTAAGATAGACAGTCCCCACGCCGGCCGCTTCCAGCTCCTGACCGTTGGCCTGTTTCACAGCGAAGCTTTGCTTCTTAAACGATGAAAAGAGTTCTTTGTGTGGAGACATATGAACTGTCGCGCCCGTGTCAATAACAAACGAGTTCCCAACGTCTGGCGTGGTTCCTTTCGCCATCAAAGCCTTTGCAGGTTCCACCATAGGCTTGGTATGACCTTTGCCTGACGCCTCAGGCTTTGCTGAGCGGCCCTTCGCTCCTTTTGGCTGACGTGGCTTCTTACAGCTCCGCTGAAGATGCCCAGCCTGTCCGCAATTGTAACACTGGACAACATTCAAAGCTACAGCATCCTTTCCAGTAGCTTCATCGGTGGGGGAATTAGAACTCCGTTCCTCCCTCCCCCTGTCCTTTACTTCCAGTGCAGCATGCCGGCTGTGTTCATCTAGAACCACGGCATTCAGGGGCACTCCCCCCTTCCTGGCATCCATGCTGAATCCAAGGGTCAGCTTTACACTCAATCTCAAGCCAGCTTTCACTTTTCAAGCCAGTAAACTCCCAAAAGTCTCTGTTTACTGCTTCACTGGCAGGCTTGCCTTTGGGCTGTTGTTTCAAAACCCTTGCACAGCTGCGCAGATATACTTTCGATTTCCCAGGCTCTTTTTAGCCCACTCAGTAACTGGCAGACGTTGCCTAGCAACCTGCTCAGGACGGAACTCCTTATCTCACCACAGGAATTCCTGGTATGCAAGCTTGCTCTTTCAGAGCTGTTTTTCAAACGCAGCTTGTGAACCAGAAAATAAATCTTTCTGCGTTCATTCTCACTAGCCCAAAATGCAGCATACCTTTTCTTGGTGCTGTTGCCTTGAAACACACTCCTCTCGGTGTCCAGCCGTCTGTTTCAGCTTTCTGGCTGCAGGCAGACGCTTTTCTTTATCTCCTTAGGTGCAGAGGATGGCAACGATTCATCGACCTCTCACCTCTCATGCAGATTCTCATAGATCAGATAACCATCGGTTTGCTACCAGTTGTCGGGATTCAAGCCAGAAGAGCCTCCAGCTCTTCTCTTAGTCCAGAGGAATTTGGCCACCCTCCAGGTGCCCGGCTTGAATCCTTAAGACCTCCCCTGCCAGCGCCTGCCGGCAAGATCAAGGGAGGTCTCTTCGGCGATTCTCCTCAACGTGAAGGAGAACACACCACTCCTCCCCCACTCCTCTCCCAGGGAGGGGGAAAGAGACAGACAGAAATATATCTACATGTCTTTATTCCTGTCTTTCACCAGTACAGAGAAACATGTCTGCACACTCTGATTCCCAGTGCAGAGAGAGAATAAACTCCACCCATGTACTTCCAGTACAGGGTCATGTGCTGCTCTGAGGTAACATCCGGCTCTCAGAGCACTTTACAAACTGTGCCTGGTTCCCACGGTACAATCCAATATCACCCACATCCTGTTTACCATTCCAGCCACCTGGTGCTTGCTTCTGCATTGCTCCTTTTTCGTAACAGATTGTAACCAGGGTGTACACAGAGTCTGGATTAAGCAGAACTTATATACAGTGGACGCGGGTGGCGCAGGGACGCGGGTGGCGCTGTGGGTAAAACCTCAGCGCCTAGGACTTGCCGATCGCATGGTCGGCGGTTCGAATCCCCGCAACGGGGTGCGCTCCTGTTGTTTGGTCCCAGCGCCTGCCAACCTAGCAGTTCGAAAGCACCTCTGGGTGCAAGTAGATAAATAGGGACCGCTTACCAGCGGGAAGGTAAACGGCGTTCCGTGTGCTGCGCTGGCTTGCCAGATGCAGCTTTGTCACACTGGCCACATGACCCGGAAGTGTCTCTGGACAGCGCTGGCTCCCGGCCTATAGAGTGAGATGAGCGCACAACCCTAGAGTCTGGCAAGACTGGCCCGTACGGGCAGGGGTACCTTTACCTTTACCTTTTATATACAGTGGTACCTTGGGTTACATACGCTTCAGGTTACAGACTCCGCTAACCCAGAAATATTACCTCAGGTTAAGAACTTTGATTCAGAATGAGAACAGAAATTGTGCTGCGGCGGCGCAGCAGCAGTGGAAGGCCCCATTAGCTAAAGTGGTGCTTCAGGTTAAGAACAGTTTCAGGTTAAGAACGGACCTCCAGAATGAATTAAGTACTTAACCCGAGGTACCACTGTGGTTAAAACTGATTTGCAGATTTGGACAATTGTTTTGCTTTACTCCACAGGATGCGAGAGAGTGGGGTGGGAAAGAGAAAGGCCTCCAAGATCAGGCTTCCTCAACCTTGGCCCTCCAGATGTTTTGAGACTACAATTCCCATCATCCCTGACCACTGGTCCTGCTAGCTAGGGATCATGGGAGTTGTAGGCCAAAAACATCTAGAGGGCCGAGGTTGAGGAAGCCTGTCCAAGATCTTCACTCCCAATGGAATAGAAATTATGTTTCTACCTCTTTTTTCAAGGAGCAAGAGAACTTCACCATTTTAAAGGGGCTGATGGGCATGTTGTGGGAGTTTTTGCAATCAAACATAACTGCCTGGTTGCTAGTTAGTATATGAAGGGGCTAAGGATCACTGAGTTTTAAATTGCTAAAATAGGTTCAGTTAGGTCATGCCCTCTCACTTCAGTGTGGGAGGAAGTGAGGTATTTGTTCTCTTCCTTTCCTCATCCTATTTCTTCACAAAGTAGCTTGGAGGAGGGAGGATGTGCCTCACAATAGCCCCCAGCTTGAGACATGTGTCTGAAGCTATCTTGCTGTGTAACCAAGAATATGTTTACCTGCTTTCCTTATTGTTGCTGCATAGGAGAATGTGTGACTGTTACTATAAATAAGTAAGTAAAGCAATTTTAAACTTACTCCAGCATGTGGTCTGTTTCATTGCAGGAGAGGTAAAAGGGGGGTCAGCTGCTTCATGCACCTGAATGGAATAAAATAAGGTTTGATAGCCTGTTCCTAAGCTTCAGTAATTTGCCTAAGGATGAGAATTAAATTCTGCTGGGGGGTGGGTTGCCTGTCAGAGAGACTGCTACGCCCTGTTCTTTTGAATACCGGTTTGCAGCTGTTTTCCTTTGTTGTTAACCCACACACGTGAGTCTCTAGAGGGTTAAATAAAATTAATATACCCTCTTACCAAGTCTCATCAAAGGTCACATACCATATCCTCCAACATTTCTCCGATGAAAATAGGGACAACCCATTCCATAATGAAAATTGTACTATTTATACCCCATACATCTTACCGGGTTGCCCCAGCCACTCTGGGCAGCTTCCAACATATACAAAAACATAATAAAACATTAAACATTTTTTAAAAAAACTTTCCCTAAACCAGATTGCCTTCAGACAGCTTGGGGGTCGGATAACTCCATAACCTCCAACATTTCTCCAGTGAAAATGGGGACATCCTGAGGAAAAGTGGGATATTCCAGGATCAAATCAGGATCATTTATTTGCCCAGAAATGGAAAGAAGAAGAGGTCCCAGTGAAAGAAGAATGGAAAACAAAAATGATAGACTATGCGGAAATGGCTAAACTTACCGTGAAGATCAGGCATCAAGATGAGAAGAAATTCAGTCAAGAATGGGAAAAATTTATAGACTATTTTAAGGAAAATTGTAAGCATGTTAAAACATTAGCAGGATTGATGTAACATTTATGAAGTAATTTTATAATTGGGTTTAAAACTATCTGGAAATTAAATGGAAAAAGTAATTCTATGCAAGGAAACAGAAAGGAAAATCAGGGGGGGAGGGGAAGTTAAAAAATAATGAATAGGGTGTCACTATGAATGGAAAATGGTTGTTATATTGTAAAATTTTAAAATAAAATATTTTTTAAAAAAGAAACTGGGACGGCTTCTCTAAACCAGGGACGTCCCTGGAAAATAGGGACACTTGGAGGTTTAGCATACCTGCTTTAATTTAAGAACATAAGCAGAGTCCTCATAGATCAGGCCAAAGTCCCATCTAGTCCAGCATCCTGTTGGGATACTGCCAGGGAGACAAAGTCCATCTTAGCCCCAAGCCGGCTGCCGGACGATCCATCGATCTCCTGTAGACACGCAGTATCAGCAATTAGCGACACGAAGCCTCAAGAATAGATTGCCACATTCTTAGGCTGGTGCACACTCTATCAGCAGAATTCACACAGCGAAAGATGCACAGCAGGAGAGCATATTTACAGTTTATTCAGCGTTGGTCAGAACAAAGAAACCATGACCGCCTGCATCGGTATGTTCAGGCAAGGAGAAAACGAAAGCAACTAACAACATAAACATCCTGTGAACAGGAAATACGCAGACTCTGTGACTCACAAAGCCTGCTCCCTTTTAAGGTGGAACGGAAATATCCCAACACATCCTTCTCACACAGTGGCTACCAGATGTTTATGTGAAATGCACAAACAGGACCTGAGTGCAACAGTGCTCTCCTCACCTGTGATTTCCAACCATTTGCAACAAGGTGGCTGATGAGTCTTTCTTTACTCTTCATTGTAGGGGAAACCCCTGTAGCCTTGGACCTTCTTACAATAGACTTCTAGCTGGGCAGCTCGTCCATGTAACCATTAAGTGAGCAGGGCACTTTTCTGACATATTAAGGGCAATAAGGTAAAGGTAAAGGTACCCCTGCCCATACGGGCCAGTCTTGACAGACTCTGGGGTTGTGCGCCCATCTCACTCAAGAGGCCGGGGGCCAGCGCTGTCCGGAGACACTTCCGGGTCACGTGGCCAGCGTGACGAAGCTGCCCTGGCGAGCCAGAGCCACACACGGAAACGCCGTTTACCTTCCCGCTAGTAAGCGGTCCCTATTTATCTACTTGCACCCGGAGGTGCTTTCGAACTGCTAGGTTGGCAGGCGCTGGGACCAAGCAACGGGAGCGCACCCCGCCGCAGGGATTCGAACCGCCGACCTTTCGATTGGCAAGCCCTAGGCGCTGAGGCTTTTACCCACAGCGCCACCCGCGTCCCATTAAGGGCAATAAGATGTTCTTAAAGGAACATTTTTAGGAGAGAGCTGTTGCTCGTAAGTCAGTTGTAGAGAGCTCTGAATCACTAGAAAGGTGATTTTAACCCCAAATCCTTTGAAATCCTTTGAAATTTATTTTATTACTGAAAATTTCACCTACCGTCCACCTTTATTTGAAGCAATCTTTGCTTCACTCCTGCATTTCCACCAAACAGTCAGGAAAATGTTGTGTGAACCTTTGGCACAGCACCATTTTGAACCAGCCTTGGAACATGCAAATTAATATTAAGATGACCACAGTGTCTTAAAAGTATATCAAGTGAATTCACTTAACAGGGATGTTGTGGTGTAACCTGTGGTGAATAGAGACAGTGCTTGGGTTCTGTAAGGCTCTCCATGCCAATCAGAGGCCCTCTTGAAGGGAATATGAGAACATCTGACAGCAAGTTCTTCCCCAGATATGCAGACTATTCACAACAGCAGATTGGCACGAGGGCCATGTATTTGTTTTTTATGACAAAGGGGTGCAATGGGCCTTTGGATTTCTGTCCCCAGCCCTTTTCATGCATCTGATATTTGATTATGGACCACGTAACTGAAACATGGCAGACACTTCATTAAAATTGCTGAATGGGGACATGATTGCTGCTCTGTGCCTTTCGCTAGAGCATGTCTCCTCAAAACAAGAGTGTTGAATGTCAGTTTGAGAGAGTTCTAAATAACAATAAATTGCATTGGAATGTAGTGCTAACCAATTAGATAAGTGACAATTGCAATGACAGCAGAACATGGTATCATAAAGGGTTAGGGAATCTTCCTTCATCTGCCAAGTAAAAATATCCCCAAAGGGGTCACATCCAGCTTTTACAGATTGTCAGGGAAGTAGGTCTCGGTAATAAATTAGCTGCCTGTTTCTATGATCCCAAAATGTCTTCTCCTTTCACACTCGCATTTTCAGCTTGTTAGACTACCAACATGACAGTACAAAGGGATGAGATATATATCTGCTCATGCATACTGAGAAAAATCATTTTCCAGCACCCTGAGTCAGGATTTTGTAACCAAAGAGGAAATCAACAGGAACCAGGCCTGTTCTCTCTTTTCAGAAAAGAGATATATCTTTTTTAGGCAGCAGACGATAATTTGGGAAGATAGATAATTTAAAGAAAATCATTCTTTTAAAAAATTAAAGCTGCACAATTATTTGTTTTGGGAACTGGGTCTCCATGACTCACACACAGCTCTCCTGACTAGCGCTTGAAAAGTTTGTTTTGAAAGGGAATTAGTTCCAGTTCACCCCTCCAAAAAGGAACAAATTCTGTTCTAGTTCAATTCACAGTTTAATTCAACAATTCATTCATGTGACCCTCTGTATTAATTTCAGCCTTCAGAATTTTGCAAGCTGAAGTACAAAGTATACCTAAGAAAACTGAGAAAACATCAAAAGACATACACAGTGTAATGTGAGCAATGATTTATTTATTTTGCTCAGCCTTGGCTCTCACCAGCTTTGGCTGGTGGCCAAGCTATGCCCCTATCTGGACAGGGATAGCCTAACTTCTGTTGTCTATGCTCTATGCTTTTGAATTAATTCAGTGAATTAGTTTATCTGAATTAGTTCATTCCAAGTACCACTCCCAACTCCCATTCATTTCCATGGAGAATCAAATATGTGCCCACACAACTAATCTTTGGGATCCAGAGACCCCCTTTAAGGCAGAAGGCAGTTCCATTTCTGCAAGGTGGAATTCCCCTCATTTCATGTGTTACAACTTGAAAACTGTAATCCACATTCCCCGCAAGGAGTCCTTGACTCAAAACCAGCTGTTTGGAATCAGTTCAAGAGAGGCTAGACTGGGAAGAAGGACACAGGGAAATCTTGTTCATGAACAGGACTACTCTTACATCTACTGGGCATATCTCATGAGACTTTGGGCCAATTGATGCTGATCTTTTCATATGTGTGAGCTCTGCTCAGGTTTTTAGCATCCTTGTCCCCATGCTATCCATGTATTGGAGGAACATGCAGGGTTCCAGCTCACAGGAACAGCTGACATGCATTCAGAAGGCTTCTCTGCTTCAGAATTCCCCCAGTGCAAGGAGAACAACTGAAAGCAGCAAGCATGGAACACAGGGGAGGCATAAATGCATGTAGCATGTCTCTCTCTTTGTGAGATAAGAATTGCATGAGCATTGTGGCCTGAACAGTGCTTAAGTCTTTGGCTCCTACCTACTTTCGTACCTGCAACATTTCTGTATTACCTTTCACCTAAAATTGATGGAGGCCAAAGTTTTCCCACAGCTGCTGTAGACATAAAGGATCCATCCTGTGTGAGTGCCTGGAGGTGGTTGGAAGATGGTTGGCTGCTAACAGATTGAGGTTGAATCCTGACAAGACAGAAATACTGTTTTTTGGGGACAGGGGGCAGGCGGGTGTGGAGGACTCCCTGGTCCTGAATGGAGTAACTGTGCCCCTGAAGGACCAGGTGCGCAGCCTGGGAGTCATTTTGGACTCACAGCTGTCCATGGAGGCGCAGGTTAATTCTGTGTCCAGGGCGGCTGTTTACCAGCTCCATCTGCTATGCAGGCTGAGACCCTACCTGCCCATGGACTGTCTCGCCAGAGTGGTGCATGCTCTAGTTATCTCCCGCTCTACAATGCACTCTACGTGGGGCTACCTTTGCAGGTGATCCAGAAACTGCAAGTAATCCAGAATGTGGCAGCTAGACTGGTGACTGGGAGTGGCTGTCGGGACCATATAACACTGGTCCTGAGAGATCTGCATTGGCTCCCAGTATGTTTCCGAACACAATTCAAAGTGTTGGTGCTGACCTTTAAAGCCCTAAATGGCCTTGGTCCTGTATACCTGAAGGAGCATCTCCACCCCATTGTTCAGCCTGGACACTGAGGTCCAGCTCTGAGGGCCTTCTGATGGTTCCCTCACTGCGAGAAGTGAGGTTACAGGGAACCAGACAGAGGGCCTTCTCGGTAGTGGCACCCACCCTGTGGAATGCCCTCCCATCAGATGTCAAGGAAATAAGCAGCTATCCTATCTTTAAAAGACATCTGAAGGTACCCCTGTTTAGGGAAGTTTTTAATATTTAATGCTGTATTGTTTTTAAACAATCGATTGGGAGCCGCTCAGAGTGGCTGGGGAAACTCAGCCAGATGGGCAGGATATAAATAATAAATTATTATTATTATTATTATTATTATTATTATTATTATTATTATTACTTATCATTGAACAGAACCATGCTGTTTGACATTTCTCCACTCATTGGCCGCATGCCAATAAACAAGGGAGCAAGAATGCCCACATAAAGCTTTTTCTTTCATGTTAATGGGAGCCACCCTGAAAGTACCATTGTGTTGAAGCTGCAGGGTATAAGGTTTGTAAATAAATTAACAGTCTAGAGAGAATCCGCAGCAAAGTGCTTCTTCAAGAGCTCCCCTCTCACAATGGTGCTTCCCTTGTTGGGTTTTGTTGGTGCCAGAAATGGCCACCAGAAACATGCTGTTGAATACAGTGTTGCTTCCACCTGGAGTCAGGGAGCTGCTACTTTAATTGCCCACAATCTCCACTTTGTTGAGGCATTGAAAGTATGGCACCTAGACAATGTATGGCACTGGGAATCAAACGATGGGAGAGGGTTCTTATGCTCTGGTCCTGCTGGTGGGTTTACCCTTGGACATCTGGTTGGCCACTGTGAGAAGAGGACACTGGGAATCTGGCCTGATCAAGCAGGCTCTTCTTAGGTTCTCTGCTTCTGAGATAGAAGCTCTAGTTGGTTTGTTTAGGACTCTTTCAGAGTAATGAATATCCAATTACACTGAAAACTTGGGTGGAGAATGTCACTGTATAAATCAAACAGAGGAAGCACATTGTATTCTGTGTTCTTCAGAAGCCAACCTCTTGTCATGATTAATTCAAGAAAAATTGGAGAAATGGCATCCTGGCTAAGAGAATTGCTAAAAAGTAGGATGAATGCATTTACATAGATTATAACTTCCTAAACTATTGAGCACAAGTGTGTGTGTGTGTGTGTTCAAATCTAAGCAGTATTTAGAAATATAAGTAATTCATGTGCAATGTTTCATTACCAAAGCACACCAGCTTCACTCACCACTATGGGCAAGTTAAAACCTGGACAGGGAAAAATCAATAGAAGAGATTGAAGAGAAAACAAATAAGATGTTCAATGCATAGTCACATGAAGGAAAATTGCCTATTTCCCTATGTATCTCCTTGTGAGTACTCCATTTTGTTTTGTTAAAACTCTATATTTGACATTAGCATCGACTGTTGTGTAATAAATTCATCCTAACCTCTTCTAGTAGAGAAGAAACAGGTTTTCTTTACTTTGTGTTGGTGGCAAAGAGAAAATGGGTATAAAAGGTCATTTCCTGGATGCCTAAATCCAATTTTGAAGCAAGTATTCTTTGGTAAGAGAATGCCAGCAGAGATTTTAAATCACAAAATATTCAGCAACGTAAAGTTTGTTTATATAGGCGGTTATACTTTTAAAATATGCTCTTTTAAGTTCCTTGCAAAGTTCCCCTCTTCCCCTAGCATAGAAAAGGAACGCATGTTTGAGAATTCTAAAATGGTTAACTTACAAAGTCTCTAAAGATCAGATTCATGTGCTTTTCCATACAGCATTCAGAAAAGTTGCATAAGCAGTAGAATTTGGCTTAGTTACACTGGTGAAATTGCATAATTTTTTGGTATAGGAACATAAGAGGGATTTTTAAGATCCACGCAGTCTGAGCTTGGTGCAACCAGCTCAGAATTCCTCAAACTTTGAGTTTCTCAGGTAGATTGAAAAAGCCTGGCAGGATAGTTTCCTCTGTGATATTAACCCATTCATGTATCAAAAAGATTTAAGCAGGCTGGTTATATAAGGCCAGTTATACCATGGAGTCTTGGTGTGGAATTAAAAAACTGATAAGCAGACAAAAGTTTTTAATTAGTCATAACCATGCCTCAAGTTAACCTCACTTGCCACTGTAAGGAATGCTAGGAGTAAGCCTAAGGTCATTAGTATAACTGATCACAGATAAGGAAAGCAAGTTTGTTATGAATCTAATTGAATGTAGTAATTAATCAACAAGACACTGAAAAATAAATATACTTAACTGCACATTAGTATAAGGAGAAGGTTGGGGTTGGTTTGTAAGAAGAGTTAATGGATTCTTGATTGGTACAAAGCAGTATGAGTGGGTTATGACTGTTATTGTAATTATATGATTGCTTAGTGATTGGTAGTGCATACGTTTTAGTTCGGGGGATATAAAAGATGATGTCCAAGAGCCAAAGCCTGGCAGCCTCATTAGGATTTCCAGAAGAATGTATATTTCTTTTAAACAGAGGCTCATCTTTTTGCTTGGAGCCTGCATCCTTTCCTTTTGGATTTGTATGAGGGATACCATCAATGTAGGAACTTCTTACAAATATCTCCAGAACTCACTCCAATTCACTAAGCCATGCAAGAAGTTCCCGAAATGCCTCTGTAAAGGAGGAAGCCTTGTGAGACTTCCTCCCAATGATAGAGAGGGTAGAAGCTCTGGCATGTGGAACACCTAGCCTTTGTATTTTTGTACATTTTTGGGGAACCAAATTGCAAAATTTGGTGAAATGTAAATATTGAAGGATGGTTGTATTTCAGTTTGCGTATTATTTCAGAAAGTGTGAATTAAAGTGTGTGTAATTCGTTTTTTGACAGAATTACAAGCCTGGTAGATGAAGGGAACGCAATGGATGTAGCCTACCTTGATTTCAGCAAGGCATTCGACAAGGTGCCCCATGATATTCTTGTAAAGAAGCTGGTAAAATGTGGTCTTGACTATGCTACCACTCAGTGGATTTGTAACTGGCTGACTGACCGAACCCAAAGGGTGCTCATCAATGGTTCCTCTTCATCCTGGAGAAGAGTGACTAGTGGGGTGCCACAGGGTTCTGTCTTGGGCCCGGTCTTATTCAACATCTTTATCAACGACTTGGATGATGGACTCAAGGGCATTCTGGTCAAATTTGCAGATGACACCAGACTGGGAGGGGTGGCTAACACCCCAGAGGACAGGATCACACTTCAAAACGACCTTGACAGATTAGAGAACTGGGCCAAAACAAACAAGATGAACTTTAACAGGGAGAAATGTAAAGTATTGCATTTGGGCAAAAAAAAATGAGAGGCACAAATACAAGATGGGTGACACCTGGCTTGAGAGCAGTACATGTGAAAAGGATCTAGGAGTCTTGGTTGACCACAAACTTGACATGAGCCAACAGTGTGACGCAGCAGCTAAAAAAGCCAATGCAATTCTGGGCTGCATCAATAAGAGTATAGCATCTAGATCAAGGGAAGTAATAGTGCCACTGTATTCTGCTCTGGTCAGACCTCACCTGGAGTACTGTGTCCAGTTCTGGGCACAACAGTTCAAGAAGGACACTGACAAACTGGAACGTGTCCAGAGGAGGGCAACCAAAATGGTCAAAGGCCTGGAAACGATGCCTTATGAGGAACGGCTAAGGGAGCTGGGCATGTTTAGCCTGGAGAAGAGGAGGTTAAGGGGTGATATGATAGCCATGTTCAAATATATAAAAGGATGTCATATAGAGGAGGGAGAAAGGTTGTTTTCTGCTGCTCCAGAGAAGCGGACACGGAGCAATGGATCCAAACTGCAGGAAAGAAGATTCCACCTAAACATTAGGAAGAACTTCCTGACAGTAAGAGCTGTTCGACAGTGGAATTTGCTGCCAAGGAGTGTGGTGGAGTCTCCTTCTTTGGAGGTCTTTAAGCAGAGGCTTGACAGCCATATGTCAGGAGTGCTCTGATGGTGTTTCCTGCTTGGCAGGGGGTTGGACTCAATGGCCCTTGTGGTCTATTCCAACTCTATGATTCTATTATTCTATTCTAAGGAGGTTTGCATTTAAACATGAACCAATGTGAAATTACCCACCGGTCATATCCACAGGCACCTACCTTAGCAAACAACTGATTTGTACAATTATCAGTCATTTGACAGGGCAGCAATTTTCCTTCATGTGACTATGCATTGAACATCTTATTTGTTCTGACAGCTGTTCATGCACACATTTAGAGCAGAGACCATTTTTTAAAAAATCTGCACAATTAAGCCAAATTTGCATGACATACGTTTTTAAGGTATTAATTTTTTACAGCACAGGTGTAAATGATATGAAAGTAAACACAGTAAGTTTTCAAGTTTCCCCTTTTCTGATATTTCTGTGCCTTCTTCTTGCCTCCAGCCTTCATTATATCAAGGAACTATCAAATACCCTAAGTTTGTTATTCCAACATTTATAATACATACTTGTGTGTGGGTCCAAAATATGCACATTCCTTCTCCTTTTCAACTTCCTTTTGGAACACTATAATGGATAATAATGATAACAAAAATTGTTATCTTTGGGGGAGGAACAGGGAATCATGTATTTCTAATGGATCCCTGCCCCCTACTAAATGAACGCTAGTAATGGTGACCCTTGGGTCTTTTCCTGCTGGCCTGCATTCCCACATGCTGTGATAAGGAATGGCATTAACGATAGCTTACTTTGGACTCGAACATGCACATACTGTGTAAGCTTTTTGGAAATGAATGCAGCTAGGCTGGAAATGATTTCAGTACGTTTCTGAGTACAATTCAAAGTGTTGGTGCTGACCTTTAAAGCCCTAAACTGCCTCAGCCCAGTATACCTGAAGGAGCATCTCCACCCCCATAGTTCTGCCTGAGGATCAGCTCTGAGGGCCTTCTGGTGGTTCCCTCACCATGAGAAGTTCCCTCACAGGGAACCAGGCATAAGGCCTTCTCGGTAGTGGCACCCACCTTGTGGAACGCCCTCCCATCAGATGTCATTTGACTTTTAGAAGACATCTGAAGGCAACCCTGTTTAGGAAAGTTTTTAATGTTTGACCTTTTATTCTGTCGTTAGTATTCTGTTGGGAGTCGCCTAGAGTGGCTGGGGAAACCCAGCCAGATGGGCGTATAAATCATCATCATCATCATCATCATCATCATCATCATCATCATAATTCAGTTCATGGCTTGTTTCAGGAATTAATAAAATACAAATAATTATTGTTTTCCAAATGGAAACCTGAAACCTACTTCTCACTCATTGTTGCAAGAACATCTGATTTCCCTAGCAAATTGAGGCATGCATCTGGTTCCAAGCAAGACCTATGAATTTCTAAACCCTTCCTGGAGTTTTGACATTCAAAGATCTACCTTGGGAGTCAAATTCTTATTCTTATTCTTATTCTTATTCTTATTCTACACCAATTTACAGTAACAGGCATCCTGGCAAAACCTTTGCATGTGATTTGAGATACAAGAGTAGCACGCATGAATAAGGGCATTTGTAGTGCCTGGGTGAATCAGGCTCATCCACTACAGCATCTTGTCTCTCACAACAGGCTGAGCAGGTGCCTCTGGGAGACCTATAAACAGGACCTGAAAGCCAGACTTCTCCCCATTCCCACTTCCAACAGTTGATATTCCGATGCTGAATCTGGAGGTCACAAGCAGCATATACTGTTCCGACTCTTCATTTTTGAAAACGCACACAGCTACATCATCCCCACTGTTAAATAAATCATTAGCCTGATATTATGCCACCATAGGTCCATATACAAAGGGCAGATCATGCTTTAACATGCAATTTGTGTGTCATTTTATTGTGCCTATCTGTTTTTAAACTGCTGGTTGTATTTCTTTTGATCAACTGTATGTCAAGTTTCTATTTAATATTTGATCTCATCAGTATTTTTAATGGAGGGGGTTGTAAACAATTTCTATCAGCCATAGTTGGTGTGGTCAATGGACAGGGATGATGGGAATTGTAGTCCAATATCTGGAGGGTCACATACTCCCCATCCCTGCTCTGGTGTGAATATTGTTTAGGAAAATTAAAAGTCAATCAACCTCATCATCCATTACCTAGATGTGGTGTTTGGAAAGCATTAGCATATCAGTCTCTGTGAGGGTCAACAGAACTCTCTTGAGATGTTATCCATCATCATTTATTTCCCAGGTGTTTAGCGATGGGCTGCTGTTGTTTTTTAAAGTATGTAGGTATCTGCCTGTTGAATTCAATTTCGGAATCAATAGCAGGGAGTGGGAAGTGGGGGAATTGTTTGTTCCTCCATCTGTGCACCACAAAATGTGAGTTTTATTACCGATCTATGCTGGTTGCAGGTGGGGGGGAAAATCCCCAGACTTGCCCCGAAGCAATTAGCGTTGTCTGTTTTTGTAAATGCAGTCAACCCGTGCTTGTTTGCTGCATGAACTCTGCAAATATTGTTTTCGCTCCATGAAAAAGAGCTGCTCAACTGCTATCCTAAAGTTACAGAGTTAACTAGGAGATGGAGAGCTCATAAGCTGGACTGACATTGCCACCTGTACCTGTGCCATTCTGCTAATGAGCAATATTCCGGCTCCAGGCGAAAACAACTTGCCAGCTTGAGAAGAGGGTGGAAAACAGTCATGAGAAATGAGGAGGCGATTGACCCTTCTTTGAGTAGTCCAGTCAATTCTTCTCCAGCAAGAAAAAAAAGCCTAAGGTTCAAATCTGTATCCTTATCAGGCAAGATTCTCCATGAACAGAATATCCCAATATTTTTAATACAAATGAGCTACCTTTTGACACCCCTGGAGAATTCACTTGTGTGCAAAATAGGGGTTCTGAAGCAGAGTTGCCAGTGATCATGTATGTTTTCGTTATCCTTTTATTTGTATGCCATTTTTCCATAGTTAAAACTGTGCTCAAGGAGCCTTACAGCATGAAATATTTGCATAATTACAAAAGCAGTCATAAACAATACAGTGGTACCTCGGGTTACATACGCTTCAGGTTACATACGCTTCAGGTTACACACTCCGCTAACCCAGAAATAGTGCTTCACGTTAAGAACTTTGCTTCAGGATAAGAACAGAAATCGGGCTCCGGTGGCACGGCAGCAGCAGGAGGCCCCATTAGCTAAAGTGGTGCTTCAGGTTAAGAACAGTTTCAGGTTAAGAACGGACCTCCAGAATGAATTAAGTACTTAACCCGAGGTACCACTGTATATAAAACACATCAAAAATACAGTATGAGATCAAACAATTTCCACATAAACTATAACAAGATCTAAAAATTAAGATACAAAAAAATAATATCAATAACAGCAGCAAACCCACTCCCACCCCAATAAAAAACCCTAAACATTACCCCAGCCCAAGAGACTGTTCAGAAGCCTCCACTTTTGGGGCTGGAGCCTATGAAGGCTCCATCCTCAAAGGCCAAGTGGAAAAAAGGCCTGCAAAGCAAGCTCCTGAAAGCTGAGCCCACATTTCTGCCTTCAGCCCTAATAGTTCTTTTCCATTAGATGGGTGAAGACAGTCCCAGACCAGCCTACAGGTTCCAGAATGAAGTCTGCTGCATTCTAGACAGGGCATGACTGCTTCCTTACTTGGATCTGAATGTGATTGTGCATGAGTGAATTGCACTTATGAAATATAACTTCTGATCCTCTCTTTCCCCTGTGCCCGCCCCCCAAATGCCTATGAATATGTGCTCGCATTCCAGTGTTCATTTCTTCTGATGTACACATTTTTGCAATATTCTTTTCCTAATACGATGCACCCTCCCATCCATATATTTTTGATTGGAGAAGCAAATCATAGTATTTCAAGGGACGTCACATTTCAGTTGTGTGAATTAATAGGTTCAGATTAAAGGACCACCTCATTCCATATGAACCTACCGGGACCCTGAGATCACCTTCTGAGGCCCTCCTTCATGTGCCACCTCCTCGAGAGGTCCAGAGGGTGGCAACATGAGAACGCGCCTTCTCTGCAGTGGCTCCCTGTCTCTGGAATGCTCTCCCCTGGGAAATTCACCTGGTGCCTTCATTATAAACCTTTAGTTGCCAGGCAAAACCATTCCTTTTTAACCAGGCTTTTGGTTGACCTGATCAACACCCCATACCCTTTGAAAATGTGGCGGGGTATTATTGGGTTATTGCTTTTATTTTTATTTTATTTTATATACTGTGATCTTTTTATGTGAACCGCACTGAGACCTCTGAGTATAGGGTAGTATATAAATTCGAAGAAGAAGAAGAAGAAGAAGAAGAAGAAGAAGAAGAAGAAGAAGAAGAAGAAGAAGAAGAAGAGGTTAACCAACCTGGAATTATCCCCATCCCTAATCTGGGATGAAAAATCAGGGATGGTTCCGACATCTTTTGACACTCAGGAGAAGACCCTGGGTAGGCATGTTGGCCTTTGGGGAAGAAGGAAAAAGAGATAAATAATTGGGCAGGGTGGCGTTAAGTGAGCATACCGAAAGCCCCCCACTCAATAGCTTTTTTTGCGCACTGACAGGTAACATACTAAAATTAATTTAATAGGCTTTGAAGATTATTGTTTTGACATGAATGCATCTTTGATTTGTTTCATATTTGTGATATATGCAGTTTTCTTATGTTCTGCTATTTAGAGTTAACTGAAAGAAAACTCGTAAGTGAGATGAAATATATAGAAGTGCCTTCCTGCATATACTGTAACTTCTCTGATCAATATGCGGGTTCTTGGATTCACCACTCTGAATCTTTAGAACATTTCAGGACTACTTTACATCTTTCCTAGATCTGTTGCATTTAATGACTCTTTTTTATTTTTTGGAAAACGAAGGGACAACAATATACAATTTGCACCGTTTCCCTCATTAGAGAGCAGAGCTCCCGTACATATTGTTCCTTTCTCATACAGTACTCAGAAAGTAGGCAGTTGTGTTTTACTTGTTAATATTTAATAGAGCAAGCCAGGATGCTTTGTGATGTTCTGGCAGGGTGTCATGTTTTGTTTGCTTTTGTAAATGTATAACCTTTACACTCAAGTAGTAAATGGAAGGGAAGAACATAACAGAGGCGGGCCAACTTCTGGTGAAGAGATGTGTACTGTCAGCAAACACCTGTACTTCCCCTTTCTTGCTGCCAGATCCCCGAAGTGTATTTTCTAATATTGTTAGTTTCATCGTTATGATTTCGACACAGCTGGATGTTGTGCTCCTAGGCCTGCCTTCTCCAACCTAGGGTCCTCCAGATGTTTTGGGCTGCATCTCCCAGCTGTTCCAGCTGCTATGACCAAAGCTCAGGGATGATGGGAGGTGATGAAGAAGGGGCAAAGCAGCTGCTTTGCATGCATACATACCTTCCAACATGCCACAGAGGAAAATTGGAACATGCGTCTTTCAGGACTGCACTCCTCCAAAACAGGACATTCCAGGATCTAATTCGAAGCCAGGGTGGCTTCTGTAATTCTGGGATGCCCCACTCAAATCGGGACAGTTGAGGGGTATGATGCATATGGCCGCAGGTTCAATCCTCAGCATCCACAGCTAGGGCTGAGAATGTCCCTTGCCTGTAAGGCTTCAGGATTGCTGTCAATCAGTGTGGAAGACCTCAGCTCAATGGTCCTACAGCTTCATTCTGCATATGGCAGCTTCCTGCGTTGTTCACTAGAATCCAACACATCTGAAAGGCAACAGATATGGGGAAGGCTTATCTAACCCAACCCAGCTGGCATAAAGAACACCTTTTTGTCATATTTCAATAAGCCTTCTAAGTGGAGCTTTTAACCCAACAGGGAAATTCCATAGTGAAATTGTTTTTTAATTTATTTATTTATTTATTTATTTATTTATTTATTTATTTATTTTATTTAAACTTTCCCAGGGCAACCCAAAGCAACTTACAACAAAACAGACATTCAAAAAACAAACAAACAAAACCCCACATGGATACATTAGAACCATCAAAAGAAAGAAATACATTAAAAACATCCCACCCATGTCTAAAAGGACACAGATACTTTAAGGCCAAAGGCCTGGTTATAGGGGAAAGGTTTTGCTCAGTGCCTGAATACATGCAATTGTTTTAACTGTTTTTACATATACTGTTATTTTACAGATGTTTTTATTGCTCTGGAAAATCAGTTTGAGATGCTTAAAGGTAAAGGTAAAGGGACCCTTGACTGTTAAGTCCAGTCACGGATGACTCTGGGGTTGCAGTGCTCATCTCGCTTTACTGGCCGAGGGAGCCGGCGTTTGTCCACAGACAGCTTCTGGGTCATGTGGCCAGCATGACTAAGCCGCTTCTAGCGAAACCAGAGCAGCATATGGAAACACCGTTTACCTTCCCGCTGGAGTGGTACCTATTTGTCTACTTGAATTTTGGCATGCTTTCAAACTGCTGGGTTGGCAGGAGCAGGGACCGAGCAATGGGAGCTCACCCCGTTGTGGGGATTTGAACTGCCAACCTTCTGATCGGCAAGCCCTAGGCTCAGTGGTTTAGACCACAATGCCACCCACTGTTTGAGATTGGGAAGTAATTCATAAAAGGGAGATTGGGAAGTAATTCATAAAAGGGAGATTGGGAAGATTGGGAGATTTGGGAGTAATTCATAAAAGAATTATTGGGAAGTAATTGATAAAAGAAGGAATAACTTTCTTCATGCCTACTTATTAAACTAATGTAGCTAAGTAACCTAAGAAAGACCAGAAGAAAGAAAACAGAAGGGGTGTGTGGGGGAATAGCTTCAGAATCAGTAGACTTTAAAATCTACTGTTTAGAGTATATGTGCAGCACAGGTTTAAGCAACTTAATAGCTACCCAAAGTCCCAACTAAAAATCCTGGGAATTGTTCTGTGACAAGGATGGATGCTGCACATTTACCAAGTGTCCCCATTTACCAGAGAAAATATCTTATTATTTTGGTGCTTGTCCCTGGAAAAAGCAAACAAGCCTGTGCCTATTTCAGTCCTATGTTGCTGTTTAGTTGTTAAAGTTGT
The DNA here is from genome assembly GCF_027172205.1 of Podarcis raffonei. Taxonomy (NCBI): domain Eukaryota; kingdom Metazoa; phylum Chordata; class Lepidosauria; order Squamata; family Lacertidae; genus Podarcis; species Podarcis raffonei. Next base: position 84,359,313 of record NC_070606.1, on the reverse strand, counting down.
ATTAGCATGAACCAGAGAGTAAGTTCTGTTCAGAATTCTAAAGTTAAATCTTGGTAGATGCATCCCTGCCGCTTAGTGTAACCAATACCAAGTTAGATGGACCGGTGGTCAGTGTAACATAGCTTCCTATGTTTTCAAGATGATGCTGTCACGTTTGGTTCACTTCCTTGCATTCTCTGATGCGCAGAGATATGCCACAGAACTCATGCTGCATCTTCTAGCAGCTAAGCCCCAGCATAGTGCTGATGCTGAACGTCTCATCAGCACAAGCTGAAACAGACTCCCAGTCGATTCAGAAAATGAATATCCGTAACAATATGCCATCATTCGTTGAATGAAATCCTAGAGCATCAGTGCTCCTATGGATTAAAAAATGAAAGACACAGCTAAAGCAAGAGAACAGATGTGGTTTAAGGGATTTTTCTTTTTCCAGAGGCTTGCAAGCGAAACTGCTCACAACACCCAGTCGCAGATGGTGACAAATCTGATCATCTTGAAACAAAAGAAAATTTTAACATGCTCAGCATAATGTTAGGGAAGGCGCCAGGTCACAACTGTGCAATCTTCTGTTCTGTGTTTGTTTGTACTGGTATGTAACAACTGTATCCCTGCACACAGGATTTTTTTTCAGCTGGAATTCAGTTCCAACACCTCTCAGGTGGGCACCATTGCCATTATAAGAGAACAAGGGAGACATTCATATTCAGTTCCGGTACCTCTTTTGCTGGAAAAAATAGCATTGCCTACATATATATTTTCAGTAGAGTTCAATATGAATTAATACAGTGGTACCTCAGGTTACATATGCTTCAGGTTACACACTCTGCTAACCCAGAAATAGTGCTTCAGGTTAAGAACTTTGCTTCAGGATAAGAACAGAAATTGGGCTCCAGTGGCGCGGCAGCAGCAGGAGGCCCCATTAGCTAAAGTGGTGCATCAGGTTAAGAACAGTTTCAGGTTAAGAACGGACCTCCTGAACGAATTAAGTACTTAACCTGAGGTACCACTGTAATTGTCTTTAACTAGTCAAGTAACTAGTCCCATAACACAAATATCAGGTTATGAAGATTTGAAAGGAAATTCCTCTTCATTTTATATTTCTTTTCATATTTCCTCATATATTTACTTTCAGTAAACTTCCCAGCTCTTTATTAAAACCCATATGCCCAACTGCACCTAAACCTTATTTCACACTGCACAATTTTTTTTGAATAAACTCTGAATTCAAGAGCAGAGTTGCATCTCTCTAAACTACCCTTCTGCCCTCGGGTGCAATCATAGATACACCGTTTGCTAGAGTTGAGGAAACAACTGTCACCCCAGTTGACTTCTATACGTAGGATTGGGGATGGGGAGATGCCCTTTGCCTCAGGCAGCAAAATGTCTTAGGTCAGTCCTGGGCTAACACATTTTGTCCCGTGTGGTATATAAAACAGCCCTAATCCAACTCAGTGGAGATTTGTTTTTGTTTTGAATAATGATCCCCGATAACACCAAAGATCTTTGCGGTGGTTCTGCCCTATTCTGAGAAATAATTGAGTTCTCCCACTCCTGTAGTTTACGACTTCCAGAATGGGATGAATCAACAAATCATGGGTGTTCACTGCCAACCTCAAAGCAGTGGACAAGGAGGGTACAATCTTTCTCTATAGCCCCAAGGCAACCCATGTGATCTTTTCATTTGTTCCATACTGTGCCTTAAATTCTTTGAGCAAGTGGAACAGATTTGGGGGGTGGCCCATTCGCAAATCAGCCACCAACCTCTCCGGGCGTTTCGGCGAAGGAATGAACTAGGTCAGCTGGAGAAAAGAAGAAATGCTTCTTAATTAGTAGCAGATAACATTCAGAGTCTGGGAGCAGATGTTGCATGGCTAGGAGCTAGAGAGGCGCTGACAATTGTGGTAATGATGAGACCCATAACTAGCAGGCATGTTGGAGCAGCCGCATTGTCCGTGAGTCCAACCTACAGATGGTGGGATTCACCCCCAGGGTTTCATAGCCTACATGAGAAATGACTGGAAATCAAACAGTCCTGCTAGTGCTTGCTGCTTTATCCAGAGAAAATATATCTAGCAAGAGTGATTGACAGCTCAGCATAGTAGAACAGACAGTGGAAGTAGGCAAGAAGGAATAACAACACAGGCACTGAAACAGGGCAAAAATAGCTTCCACCTATTTTTCGGGGGAGGGGGAGTAATATATATGAACACACCCACCAATGAGTATACTGTATCTGCTTTGGCAGAAGAAGAGTGAACTGTCATTTCAAGCTGTGCAATAGGGACAATAATTGTGCCAAGGCTCAAAGAATAATTACACTTTTAAAAAAGGATAGGGGTAACTTGATAGGAAAAAAGCACCATTCATTGTGAGTCGCTCATGATGCATGTTCTGTCTCCCAATTTGTTTCAGTGCTCATCACACAGGGCATCCATTGTCCATATTTGAATTTATAGAATTGTAAAAATAAAAAAAAGAACTACGATGTGGCTGCTAGTTCAGCAGGTCTGTGGCACTATAGAAAACTGGCTTTTAAAGTGGTTCGTAAGCCTGATATTAAAAAGTTAAGAAAATTATACTTTTCAGCTTGTTAACCAAGTCATTCACTATATAGTTTGTTTCTTGAAAACCTTTCCCTCATCAGGTTTCTGCTATCAATCTGTTTCTCTCTTTCTCCTCCTAGTGTCCAGTCCCACCTGAACAGCAGCTCCATTAATTTTTCCACCTGCCATTTTTACAGGTACTGTAGTTATATTATCAAACATTATGTTAGAGTTGCACTTTATCCTGCAGACATGGGGTTCATCTACTACCTCATCTTTCAAAACAGGTGAGGGATGAACTGGCATATGGCTTATGGAACAGTTTGGACGTTCCATTGAATGTTTTTGAAGGAAGTTCTGCAAGTAAAGTTTTAATTAAACTTATGGGCCTTGGCAATGTTTTATTTCCAAAAAGAAGTCAGTTTTCATGCATTGAGTCACTTTAAATTGTACAATATTAAAATCTGCAAAAGAGGTTGTGGCTCCACCCCCCCACCCCCCCACCCCCCGACAAGCTGAGTGGCAGGAGACACACATAATAACTAAAATAGAACAAAAGTCTCCATTTTCTCCTGTCTATTCCTCTTCCGTGTGCCACACCTCTTCCTCCCTTGGCAACAGGATAAGTCACCAAATCTATTGAAATACATTACGTTACACATACCTGAGATTTAAGTTTCATGTACCACAGTAGGACATGCCTCTGAATAGATACATATTGGATTTCACTAACAGTGCCTATGTTTAGGTATTTCAAATGTACAATATTGTCATTCTGCATCGAGATAAAAATCCTATCCTTCACTTCATCCTCCTTAGCTTGGAGAACTGTGGTTGAAGGTATGGCTTATTATAACCTGTGTGCTTAAAATTCAATTTACTTCCAGCTCATTATGGACAGAAGGGTAAAAATTAGACTATGAATACCTGTATGAACATAAGATCTGCTGAAATCCACTGGCCTTACCAGCAAAGTAATACATTGAAGATGAGGATATAAAGTATTTATGAAACCCAAACACAATTAAGTACAGATTTACCCTAGGAAGTAGATGAAGCAAAATTTGACACCACTACCCTTCTCTCTGTGTACACACACACAAACACACACACACACACACACAGAGAGAGAGAGAGAGAGAGAGAGAGAGAGAGAGAGAGAGAGAGAGAGAGCTAATGGCCAAAAGAATGGGATGCAGAGGCAGTTTCACCCTCATATTAAAATTAAGTGAGATGCATTACTTTTTAGTCCTCTGTATTTGCCTTCATGACACCAGGCTCTTTGCTTGTTAAATGCATATTCATTCTTTCCAGTAAAAACAAAACGAAAACCAAACCATCAGAAAAAACCAAGGCATCTATCAACAATAAAACGGACAATGAAATAACAAGTCAATATAACAATAAAAATAATGTACATCAACATAGTAAAGAGCCATTTAACCATCAGGCAAATAAAAAAGCTCAACAAAAGCAACCAGTTAAAAGCTTTTTAAGATCAAGACACAGATATAACACAGAACGGGAGAAGATGAGAACTACAGATTACAAGAAGCACAGGGTTTCTCCCCAAATTGGCAGCTTTGAGTCAAGTCCTCTCCCCCTGAAATGTGTAATATGTAACATTATGCCTATGGGGGAGCTCAGCATTCTTGACACTGTCCTATAATGTTTAGTGCCACTTATATTTATTGGTGTAACAGTGAGAAAAGTTGTGAGAGCTCTGCTGAAGCACCATCAGAAAAATTAATAGGACAGTAACCACCTAACCTGGGGACGCGGGTGGCGCTGTGGGTTAAACCACAGAGCCTAGGACTTGCCGATCAGAAGGTCGGTGGTTCGAATCCCCATGATGGGGTGAGCTCCCATTGCTCAGTTCCTGCTCCTGCCAACCTAGCAGTTCGAAAGCATGTCAAAGTGCAAGTATATAAATAGGTACCGCTCCGGCGGGAAGGTAAACGACATTTCCATGTGCTACTCTGGTTCGCCAGAAGCGGCTTAGTCATGCTGGCCACATGACCTGGAAGCTGTACGCCGGCTCCCTCAACCAATAAAGCGAGATGAGCACTGCAACCCCAGAGTCGGCCACGACTGGATCTAATGTTCAGGGGTCCCTTTAGAAGAAGAAGAAGAAGAAGAAGAAGAAGAAGAAGAAGAAGAAGAAGAAGAGTTTGGATTTGATATCCCGCCTTTCACTCCCCTTCAGGAGTCTGAAAGCGGCTAACAATCTCCTTTCCCTTCCTCCCCCACAACAAACTCTCTGTGAGGTGAGTGGGGCTGAGAGACTTCAGAGAAGTGTGACTGGCCCAAGGTCACCCAGCAGCTGCATGTGGAGGAGCGGGGAAGCGAACCCGGTTCACCAGATTACGAGACTACTGCTCTTAACCACTACACCACACTGGCTTACCTTTACCTTTATCCACCTAACCTGACCCATCTGTGCAATAATTTATCCTTGGAACTTTCCACCTTCCTCCCCTGCTTGTGCCCCATGCCCTCCCAAAAAAGGCTCTGGAGATGTGGGGGAACCCCCAGGAAGTGGGAAAGCTTCTCTTGGAGTGGCTGAAATCTTGAATGGCAGCATTCCAGGTTGCAGGTTCCACCTGTACACCTACGATACATTTTGTGCAGATATCCAATCAGCATTTGTTGAATGTTGATGACTATACATCAAACTTATCTTGGCAGTGGAATAAAGGGTAACGTATTGTATTGTCCTGTCTTCATCTGGTGGAACAATGAGGCTGGGACAGACAATAGAGTTCTAGTTGTGGTGCAGCAGAGTAATAAAAGCTGGATGCTCTTAATTAAAATCAGGACAGGGCAATTAATCCTCTGCATTTGGGTTTCTGATTAAACTACCAAGGAAAGCAACCTTAGAGGAGGTCAGAAATGAATCACATTTAACCCTTTCTCTGAGTTCAGCCCATCGTCTGTCAACCACATTGCAAATTTTAATGGTTAAGCAAGCTCTGTAAATCAGAATCCAATGGATATTCCAAATGTCAAACTTGTGAAACCTAAAATGAAGAATTAGAGACTCTTTGATCATTTTCTTGAAACTTACCATAGATTTGTTCTGCTGTTTTAAATTCTTTGATTGTGATGTTGGTTTTTGGAGGCTACTGGTACTGTAGCTTTTTAGTTTGTCCACATGTGGTTTTAAGCTGCACCATTTATTTAAAAAAATGAAGGATACCAATATATGCCTTGCTAATTTTGAGAGAGGGTGTTGGATGCCATTTAATACATGGTGGGCAGGAGAAAGTATGGTGTTTGTAAAAGGGGTGTAATAGCTTAGGGCAAGTGTGGGGAAGTGGATCAAACTGGTAGGCCAGATCCCTATCTCCACCCTCACCCCCCAGAGTAGAACATTGGCTCCCAGTAAGTTTCCAAGCACAATTCAAAGTGTTGGTGCTGATTTTTAAGGCCCTAAACATCCTCGGCCCTGTATACCCAAAGGAGTGTTTCCACCCCCATCATTCAGTCTGGACTCTGAGGTCCAGTTCCAAGGGCCTTCTGGTTACAGGGAACCAGGCAGAGGGCCTTCTTGGTATTGGCACCCACCCTGTAGAATGCTCTTCCATCAGATGTCAAAAAGATAAGCAACTATTTGACTTACAGAAGACCTCTGATGGCAGCCCTATATAGGGAAGTTTTTAAAGTTTTATGTTTTCTTGCGCTTTTATGTTATGTTGGAAGCTGCCTAGAGTGGCTTGGGCAACCCAGCCAGATGGGTGGGGTATAAATAGTATAGCATCATCATCATCATCATCATCATCATCATTATTATTATTACTATTATTATTATTACTATTACTATTTTTTTGTCGTCGTCTGTATAACACACTGGGGACAGGAGGGTGCCGTAAAATGGTTGCCTCTATACCCTAATCTTTCAAACTTTTCATCTTACAAAGTGTGCAGTAAAATGGTTGCCTGTATATCACAAACTTTTTTTCCTCTTACAAAGGGATGCTTGGATCTCCGTGATAGCAAAATTTGGGTCTCATGTGCTAAGAAAGGCACCCAGAAGGGATGTCACATTTGACAAAATATCAGCTTTCCTCCCGTATCAAAATAAAATGATCATACAGTTGTTTAATGACAGGTCTCCCTTTTTTATGAGCTCCGAAAATATCTCATTAAACAGCTTTGCAAATTGCCACAATAACTTATGCTGACACGCTCATCTGTTCTCATTTGCGAATACCTTCCTTTGACAAGCCTAATGAGATATTGTGGGGAATTCCCAGCCTCATGACCAGAGCAAGCCTTTGAAACACACCTCTAAATGGAAAAGATTATGGATGCCAGTCCAATAATATGGCGGAAGATGCAATAAGGGCTAAGATGCTGTTTTCTCTGAGCCCATGCCAGCATTGGGCATGTTTTCCTGACACATCTTCAGAAAATATTCTTTTCTACCCACCTAGATCTATGGCTTTCACAGTTTCTACCACCATCTGGGCAAATATTCCAATGAAAATAAAACAACCCTGCTGTGTCTAATTTGGATAAATTTGGGGGAACATTATTTTTAATAATTTTTGTGTTATTTAAGCATGATTACTTATCTTCTGAGGAGCTATTTTTATCTCTCTCTTTTTGTTGACACTTTAAATCATTTTGGAACTCAGCCAAATGAATGAAACCTTCCAAAAATAGTTCGCTCTGGCATCTAAGCTTGAAAAAAAAAAAGAGATATATTTCATAACATTTACAACATTTACAATACAGATACTCAACCAGGGCATTGCAGTCCAATCACTTTCCCGTTTTTTCTATTATTGTAGTGTATTAGATAAACAGAAATGAATTAAGTAAACATTATTACCAGCTTGGTTTTTACAAAATGCCAAAGAAATGTAGGGCATTATTTATTTCTTTAAAAGATGTGCTGCTGACGGTAATTAAGCCCGTCTGCTTTCATATTCTTACTGCAAGTTGCAAGGAATTGTGTGCTAAATGATGAGGCTTTGCAACTTCGAATTGGAATTTTGCTGGAAGAGATTCATAACCACCCTCTTGTCTATGAATGCTCATAAGATCAAAGATTCAGTGGTGGCTGCTAAGAAGGATTAGATGCATTCAGGGAAGATAACTATTAACAAGCTATTAACAGCCAGGAACGCATATTTTTCAGGGCAGGCAAGAGGAAGTACTTCTTCTCACAGCACATATTTAAACTGTAGGATTTGCTATCGCTAGATACGTTGATGGCTACCAACTAACAGGATTAGACAAATTCATGGAGGATGAGGCTGCAGATAGCTACTAGTTATAATGAAGAAGAAGAAGAAGAAGAAGAAGAAGAAGAAGAAGAAGAAGAAGAAGAGTTTGAATTTGATATCCCGCTTTATCACTAGCCAAAGGATTCTCAAAGCGGCCAACATTCTCCTTTCCCTTCCTCCCGCGCAACAAACACTCTGTGAGGTGAGCGGGGCTGAGAGACTTCAGAGAAGTGTGACTGGCCCAAGGTCACCCAGCAGCTGCATGTCGAGGAGCGGAGACGTGAACCCGGTTCACCAGATTATGAGACTACTGCTCTTAACCACACTGGTGTATCACCAGTAATGGATCTGTATCACCTCTGGGATCAGAGGCAAGGTGACTGACGAACAAAAGTAGGAGAGTGTCAGGGGCTGGACTGAGGAGGAATGGTGGACGGCGCCCCTCCCTTCCCGATTTAGAACAGTGGTTTGCAGAAGGGCATAGTTCAGAGGCTGCAGAGAGGGAAAGCTGGGAAATATTGGGGGAGCAGCAGGTGGAAGCACTGGGGGAGAATAAGCTGGCAGAATCAGTGTCTTTGGAGAGGATTCCTGATCCCCTCCCCCCAGGACTAGGCAGACACTGAGAGTGATAGAACAGAAAACTCAGTGGCAGAAGGCTCAGTTCAGCTGGCGCAAGGATGGTGTAGAACAGGGGTCGGCAACCTAAGGCCCATGGGCTACAAGCGACCCATGAGGGTTGTTTAACTGGCCCATGGACCCCCGTTGCCCACTCAGGGACCCCCGCCTCCCACCCAGTCGGCTCCCATGCGTCGCACTAAACCGGCGTGGAGCAGAGTGGGGACCACCTTCCGGGATGCTGGCCAGCTTCCCATTGGCTGCAGGACGCTCCTGCAGCCAATGGAAAGCTGCACATGCCTCCTCCGTGCCAGAAGGAGCACCAGAAATAGCATTTGTGCGTGTGTGCATGTGCACTCTGACCCACCACGGCATCCGCAGGAACGTGAACAAGCCCAAGCAACAAAAGATTTGCCGACCCCTGAGGTAGAATAAGAGAGATAGAGGGGGTTGGACTTTACTTGGAGCAACACTATTATTTAATAGAGACAGTGTTCCTTTGTCTCTGTGAATGCTGAATAAATTACATGGTAAGGACTCTTTTTGGTTATCTGCATTTTCGCTGCCACCAGGGGAGGAATTGTCATTCCCTGAAGCCTTGACAGAGAGGGCTATTGCACTCATGACCAACCTGTGGGCAAACCAGGATGCCACACTAGATAGGCCTTTTGCCTGATCCAGCAGGTCTCTTCCCCATGACTGGTGCCCCCATTGACCTCAGTTCAAAGTTAGTTATCTGTTCCTCACCATATAAGATAGTCAAGAATGAAGCTGAACCTGCCTATGTCTTGTTTGTACTTTAAACGTCACTGCCACAGGGAGACTCTGATCAGAATTGGGACTGAAGTTTGTATGGAGGGAGAGCTAACCATTACTTCCTGCAAATGCACAACCATACCCTCCATGAGAAGGAGGCAAATTGAGACACAACCTTGATGGAGACTATGTACCCTCTCACTCATGCTCACTCCCTTGCATCTTTGCCCGATGCTGCTGACGTCATAACCCTCTGGCCTCTGATGCCATGACCACCACAGCCACTGCTGTACTTCCAGAAGCTGATGCCACACTTTTGGAAGTACACCATCTGGAAAGCTGTGGCAGAAGGAGGAAGAAGCGTGGGTGCCTCATTGGGGCAAGGTAGGTTAGTACATCTTTTGCTTCTGTTTTTTGGTCCTGAGCTCTGGCGTGAGCCCGCTGACTTACTCTGCAGTGCAGGACCAAAAAAATTTGTGTATTTTGGTCTCATGCTCTGGCATGGCCAAAGCATGGGAGCCAAAATGGGACATTCAGGGTGGAGATCAGAAGCCAATCAGCTTCTGTAATTCAAGGATGTCCTGCTTAAAATGGGACAGCTGTGTGGAATTCACTCCTGGTGAATAACATGCCCCCCTCCAAAAAAAAGTTATTTCCTGTAGGAGAGAAGTTGGTATTGGTGCCCATGGAACCAAAATAGAGCACTGTGGAATGCTATAGCAAAAGTGTGATGTGTAAGAACAAAGAGACTCCCAGCATTACCATCTGGATTCAATAAGAATGGCAGAAACTGAATCTCCAGGCTACAGTGCTTCTAATTTACATTTTCCAACAGTCAATGAAGGATGATAAAATGGTGATTGGTACTGAAAGTAGCAGTGAGATTCAGGGGGTGCTGAGGGGTCACACTCCCCATCTCTCCCTCCCAGTGTAAGTACATGTGGCGCTGTGGTCCAAACCATTGAGCCTCTTGAGCTTGCTGATCGTAAGGTTGGCAGTTCAAATTCACATGATGGGGTGAGCTCCTGTTGCTTTGTCCCCGCTCCCGCCAACCTAGCTATTTGAAAGCATACCAGTGCAAGTAGATAAATAGGTACCACTGCAGCGGGAAGGTAAACAGTGTTTCCACGCATCATGGGGTTTCATCCGCCAGAAGTGGTTTAGTCATGAGGCCACATGACCTGGAAAAAGCTGTCTGTGGACAAATGCCGGCTTCCTCAGCTTGAAAAGCGGAGATGGGTGCTACATTGCACAGTCAAATTCAACCGGATTTAACCATTCATGGGTCCTTTACCTTTTACACCCAACAGAGAGACTTACAATGCAGTCCTCACAATCCTGTGAAATTTGAACTTCTCTGAATTTTGCAATGCTGTTCTCCAGCCAAGTAATGTATACAAAAATGCAAATACTACTGTAAGGTATGCATAAAAGGTGCATATATTGTTGAAAATAATGTGCAACGGTGCATTATATTACATAAAAGTGCATACTAAAAGTGTAGCTCAGGAGAAGTTGGCTTTAAATTGCTGGGGAAAATTGTAAGAATTTTTTTAAAAATATAATTCGCATACTGATATGGCTATGTGAAGAACTGAATTCACGACAAAAAAGAAGAAGAGGGAAACAGGAAAACTCATATTGACAGATTTGCTTATTCCTAATTTTATCCACCCCAGTGTCCATGCACCTTCACTTGGAAGCAAGTCTCAATGGTACAGATTTCAGTCTTGGTCGTCTAATGTGCTACTTGTTCTCAGCAGTTTTCAGGAGAGGTTGAAGAGGGATATGGTGTTCTGCTGGCTGGCTGAATGCATCCTAATGCAACATTTACATAACACTACTGGCCTCTGCTGCCAGTCTGAGAGAGGGAAGCACATTGACTGGGGCTTGATGCTGCTGTCGAAGATGAAATGTCTGGCTGCTGATCCACTGTGGGAGACTTTTTTCTCCCTCAAACTTACTGGCAACGTGGCCAGGAAACTTCTTGCAATGTCTCTTTTTAAAGTATTTTTGGGGCTTCTGGAGGGCTTGTCAGGTTCTAAACATATGGGCTGGATATGAAGGCTGTGTTTTACAAGCACCCAAAAGCAATTAGTAAACCAAGTGCTGAAAACTGCCATATATGCAGGAAATGGACAAAATAATAGTTACATTTGCTTTTTCAAAGGCTCTCAGAAGCCAGTGTATAATGGTGAGCTAAGAACTAGGAAGGCTTTCTACCAAACATTGTATTTGCAATGAATACAGAGGTCCTCTTCAGAGCATAAAGGCTGGGTGAATAAATATATGGGGGGGAGCTATAGGGGGAGATCACACCCACACTGGTGGTGTGCTACTATGGGAAGGAAATGCAGCTCAGTGGCAGAGCATAGGGCATGTACACAGAAGGTCACAGGTTGAATCTTTACCATTTCCATTTTAAAGGAAGAAACGTGAAAGACCTCTGCTGACGATGAGGGAAGAAGGGTTTGGGCAAGCTGTAATGGGGTGGGTATGGGTGTTTGGGGGTTAGCTGTGAAGGGAGGGGGCAGGCAACAGAACAGGGGTTTGGGGGGTAGGCAGGGTTGATGAAGCAACATGAGCAGCCTGTAGCCTTTAAGAAAAAGAAAGGAACAGACCTCCAGAATGAATTAACGAATTAACACTGTACTCTATTCCGAACTTAAAAATGGAAAGTGTAATGCTGGTGGTCAACAAAAGAGGTTTAAAGACTGTCTCAAGGTAAATCTTTAAAAATGTAGTATAAACACTGACAACTGGGAAACACCGGCCTGCGAGCGCTCCAGTTGGAGAACAGCCTTTACCAAAGGTGTCACGGGCTCAAACTCAGGACACAAGGAAGAAACGTGCTAAGAGGAAGGCACGCTTGGCAAATCCACACCGTGATCAACTCCCACCCGGAAACCAATGTCCCCACTGTGGAAGGACGTGTGGATCCAGAATTGGCCTCCACAGTCTCTTACGGACTCATTGTTAAAACCGTGTTTATGGAAGACAATCTTACTCGATCACTCGTCTTATGGAAGACGAGTGATCGCCAAAGAAGAAGAATACGCAGAACTAATACAAGTCAGCTTCTTACATATGCCTTCCAGTTGTCTCCTCCCCCACAAACACAACAACAACAAAACCATAAGGGTTTCAAATGCAATAAGAATTCCTCTCATTGCATTCTCTGTGCACATCAGAGGCTCCACAGTGCTCAGATCAGATGTGCACTGTATAACTTGCCCTTTCTGCCTGGCTATCCATCTATCACGTTTTCAATTCCATCTTTTAAAGTTTTTCCATCTTGATTTCTCCTGTGAGTTTGGTTCCCACACATGTAATTTAGATCATTTTCAGACATTGTGCTAAAGAAAGGGTAGGGAGAAGATGTTTGCTTTCTCCCGATTCTAATAGCCATGGAAAACCTACTTTGGCCAGGATGTAGATTTGAGGGCTCATTTGCTTTCTGCTCTGCATTAAGAATATCCACACATGCACTTTAAATAGTGTTAGAAATGCTCAAAAGCTCTTTTATTGTCTGTTGTGGAAAACAAACTCAGGATTCTTTAGGGACTAGACTCTTTTTGATTTATGAATAATTATCCCAGTCCATCCTGATAATTCGGAGCACTGTGTTGTTATCAAGTTTCTTTCCACATTCCCTATAGATAGAAAAACGTGAAGGCTCATTCCTATTTACTTGTTTTGTACCTTTTGAGATTCGTTTTCTTCCAATTTCAACCATCATAAACTTGCACCTTTCCAAAGGATGGGATTTGCTTGTACTCATTTCATTATTCCAGCAAATGTCCAGTGGGCTCTGTAATCCTGTCGGAACAGTCTAACCGATGCATAAGGCAATTACAGACGAATATTAATATTTTAATATACTACAGAGATGTGACCTATCTTGGGAGGTAGTACCGCATAGTTGCTACATCCAAATAAACCCTTTGCAACGTGGCAGCCAACATCCCAGCTAGAGCTGACTTTCTGCTATTCAGATCTCAGGTCTTTTTGCAAATGCTGACTTGAGGTTTTCTGGTGCCGATCAGATTTGGGGAGTAGGTGGGAAACACAGGTTGGATAACAGAGTCTTTCTGGACACAGTCACATTGCCATGCTAGCATATAGCTAAGAAGGCAGGCACACTCCAGTGTTAGAGCACCTGCTTTGAGTGCAGAAGGTCAGTCTCCAGGTAGAGCTGAGGACATCCCCCTGCTTGAAATCCTGGCTGCTTGCCATTCAGTGTAGGCAATGCTGAGGTAGATGGAAAGCAAGAGAGAGATGTTGCATTTTCTTTTTTCTTTCTTTTTTCTTTATTTGATTCATTTGCTTGTTCTTCTTTTTTAATGTATTTTTATTAAAGATTTCTTGCTTTACAAAAGTATGTGCAATGTCTCTTTTTCCAAGTTACATTTTCTACAGATCAGTTTCATTTGTTGAGACATTAGTGTTACATTAAGAAGAAAAGGGGGAAAGAGGTGGAGGGGGCCATGGTGGGTGGGGGTGGAGCCGGGTAGCGATGATTTTATTTTACTTAATATATTCAGGGGGTTGTGTCAGCGTCACGTGTGCGGGTTCTCTTTACTATTCGTTTGTGTTCCTTTGGTGGTGAGAGAGGTTGGGTTTGGCCTAGGGTGTGGTTGTTTGTTTGTGATTGGCTGTGGTGAACTTTGTTTTCATGTGTGAGTGGGGTAGGTGGGTGTTTTGGGTCAGGTTAGCCATATTGATTTGTATGCTGTTGGTGGATTCTTGTCGTTGTCTTGTTGGGCTGTGTATGTGATAAAAGGGAGCCATACCGAGGTGAAGGCGTCTTCTTCCATTTGTCCCCTTGTCAGTTTCAGTTCATTGGTTAGTTTTTCTAATAAGGCTGTTTCCCATACTGTTTGGTACCATTGGTCCATGCTTACTCCTGACAGGTCTCTCCAGTGTCTGGCTATGATGTTTCACCCCAGAGCTGGTCCTACTAAACATCTTCCAAGATAATAATGCCCACTCACATCACAAAGAGCTCATCACCCACCTACTCTCAGCAGCCAGAAACATCATAGCCAGATGTTGCATTTTCTGACAATGGATGGGGCTATTGATGGAAACGTGATGCCATCTGTTTCCATTTTCAGCACAACCTTTTCAATGCATTGTTTCTTGGTGCCATCTCCCTGCTCTCCATCAACTCCCCTCTTCCCACTTGTTTCCCCATTTGACCTAAGCCCTTTTCAGGCATTCCTCAACGGGGGCAGCAGGACGTATCCTGAACCTAGCATGTGCATTTGAATGTCTGTGAGAGAAAGATCCCTGCAGATATTTTGAGGAACCCACACATGTCAGGGGAGATGCTACCCACACAAGCTTTTTTGTGTGTGACACTCTAATGAATGCCTGGAAAGGGTTTCATTTTTGTTTGCTCTACTCCACCTCTGCTTGCTACATTGCCCATGCCCAGGTGTTTCAGTGCATATTTGGAACTCACTCTGCCTAACAAGAATCTCTAAACCTGATCACACAGACTCCATGTGCACCTACCCAAGCACTCCTTCATGGCAGAATGGGATGCAGCTATAGCTCTCCAAAGGCTTCATTTATATGACAGTTTGTTCTATCTTCCCAGCATTTCCCAACCTGTTAAGTTATGCATTTCATTTGCTCTTCCACACATTATAAAGCCACTTCTGGATGTCCAGCAGAATAAAGTGGTAGTTTAGTCTTCATTTCTGGTTGACTTGATTTTGTTGTTGTTGTGTAGTCATTCAGTTGTATCCGACTCTTCATGACCCCATGGACCAGAGCACACCAGGCACTCCTGTCTTCCACTGCCTCCCGCAGTTTGGTCAAACTCATGCTGGTAGCTTCGAGAACACTATCCAACCATCTCATCCTCTGTCATCCCCTTCTCCTTGTGCCCTCCATCTTTCCCAACATCAGGGTCTTTTCCAGGGAGTCTTCTCTTCTCATGAGGTAGCCAAAGTATTGGAGCCTCAGCTTCAGGATTTGTCCTTCCAGTGAGCACTCAGGGCTGATTTCCTTCAGAATGGAGAGGTTTGATCTTCTTGCAGTCCATGGGACTCTCAAGAGTCTCCTCCAGCACCATAATTCAAAAGCATCCATTCTTCAGCGATCAGCCTTCTTTATGGTCCAGTTCTATTTCCATACATCACTACTGGGAAAACCATAGCTTTAACTATACAGACCTTTGTCAACAAGGAGATGTCTGCTTTTTAAGATGCTGTCTAGGTTTGTCATTGTTTTCCTCCCAAGAAGCAGGCGTCTTTTAATTTCGTGACTGCTGTCACCATCTGCAGTGATCATGGAGCCCAAGAAAGTAAAATCTCTCACTGCCTCCATTTATTCCCCTTCTATTTGCCAGGAGGCGATGGGACCATTGGCCATGATCTTCGTTTTTTTTTTGATGTTGAGCTTCAGACCATATTTTGCACTCTCCTCTTTCACCCTCATTAAAGGTTCTTTAATTCCTCCTCACTTTCTGCCATCAGGGTTGTGTCATCAGCATATCTGAGGTTGTTGATATTTCTTCCGGCTTGCTTTTAGGAAGAAGAAAAAACAAACAAAACTATTTGCAGCCCGCATAGCCCAGAAAATTGCACTGTAATTTCCCCCCAGTTTTCATGGATCATGCCATGTGTCGAAATCTGGGGCGGTGTTCTGGCATACTATTCTTTCCAGCCACTTTCATGGGTGAATCATGAGGCATACCTGCATGCACATAGAGGGTAGCAGAATGTCTGACACAACCACGGTTGTGACACACCCTGCCCGCTGGTATGAATGAAATCTATCATGGTCCATCAGCAAAAAGCCACAGTTCCATAATGCAACAGGTATAGCCATGTGAAAGGGACATTAGGAAATGAGGCAGAGTGCTATAAACACATCTGAATGTACACAAACCCTCTTGGAATTCAGATACACCAATTTTAATATGATAAAATGCAGAATCAGAGAGTTGGAAGGGTTTTCAAAGCCATTTATTCAGATCCCCTGCCAACAGTAGGAATTTCTGGAAATTTTGATGTCAAGCTTTCTTTCTGCATGGATTTTTCTCATGTGGGCCTTTTCTTTTACAAATTCCACTAAAAATATCATATGTGTTATTATACACATTAGAATCCCACAGTTGTCCCCCCCCCCCAATTGCTATATCAGTTAGACGTTTGTTTGTTTTTACTAATAACACTACAATAGGAACAATTCTTGCACACCGTGTACAGGATATTATATACATATATATTCCAACAGCTTGACCTCATTCCCAAAGGCTCACTCCTCCATTGTCTCCTGAGACAGACAGATGCCAGCAGCTGTATACATTAATAATGTATATAATATTATATACATATTTTATGTATATTGATGCACACCACCACAATCTCCAAGTAGTGTGAGATTCCAGGGGTTCCAGGAACTTACCCAGGACAGGACTTATGTTGCCATATGTCCTCTTTTTTCCTGGACATGTCCTCTTTTTTCATGGGTATATGTAACATGAGAGTCATCATAGTGATCCATAGTTAAAAACAGAAATGTATCCTCTTTTTTGCTCTTCAAGATATGGCAACCGTGCTTTGGGAAATGAAGCATAGCCGAGACTGTTATGTCCTTAAGATATATGGTTTATTTACACATATATACAACCTGAGCTTACGGTGGAGGGATTCACAGCATCAACACCCTAAGAGGGTCTTGCTTCTCCCATAGTCACAGCCTTGGACTCAAACAGACATAGAAGAAGAGTTTGGATTTGATACCCCACTTTATCACTACCCTAAGGATTCTCAAAGTGCCTAACAATCTCCTTTCCCTTCTTCCCCCACAACAAACACTCTGTGAGGTGAGTGGGGCTGAGAGACTTCAGAGAAGTGTGACTAGCCCAAAGTCACCCAGCAGCTGCATGTGGAGGAGCAGGGACGTGAACCTGGTTCACCAGATTACAAGTCCACTGCTGTTAACCACTATACCACACTGGCTCTCATACAACATCATGCTCTACCTCTCTAATTCAGCTTGCTGCTTTTTTTTTTCTTGGTGACATCGCTCCTACTCACTACCTCAGTGATGGCCAAACTTGGCCCTACAGCTGTTTTGGGACTACAATTCCCATCATCCCTGACCACTGTTCCTGTTAGCTAGGGATGATGGGAATTGTAGTCCCAAAACAGCTGGAGGGCCAAGTTTGGCCATCACTGTACTACCCTAAACTGTGAGCTCACATTGCTTCTAACTCTCTATTCTAAACTCTTTGAGGAAAATGCCCCACCCATTTGTTGTCTGGCAACAAATGGAGCCCTTTGGATGCTTTGTTCTCCTAATGGTCCATCACCCAGGCTATCGCTGCATGGGAAACTAGATGGATTTATTTAGCTTTTGACATTTGCTGATTCCAGAGATTAAAAGTGTCTAGTGCACAATTTAGCGCCCCAAGCCTTAACTACATTCTAACATTTGTTGAGTTGAGAGATTACAATGGTCTGGCACCCGCAAACTTGTAACAATATACACTCCTAGTTTCCCAAAATAGCTAGCACGTAAACAAATACACACAACAATGTATATAGTTGTATAAAAATGCTTATGCTTTAATTTTTAGAAAATTATGCTATATAAATATCGTACCATGTAGGGCTTGGCATGCTCTCTCTCTCTTTGACAAATTATACTCATAATATATAGTGGTTTAAAGAAATATAATTTTGTGCAATTAGCTGGCCTTTATTTTTCTCCTGAGTACACCTATACAGGCTTGCATTGCAAATATGCTGTTAAAGAACAACCCTGGGCACTTAGCAATACAGAAGTGTAGGAACTGGAATGGGTTAATTTCCATTTCTTAAAAATGAAACAATACTAAGACATCTCACAGAGGGATGACTGGTGGGTTCGCGCCAAGATCGCGCCCCAAATTAACATCAGGTATTGCTGCTTGCAATGTAAACCAAAAAAACTTAACCATTCACCTCCATCTGCCAGCTTTGTTTTCAACAACATGCTTTGATTCAAAGTGATAGCTGGTATCCAAGCCAAATAAGCAAGTATTTTTTTTCCTTTCTAAATGCTGTCTGTCACATCATGTTACTCCAGTTTGGCTTTTTCACTCTTTGCACCAACATGATGCACTGTAACTTAACATGATGCGTCACATGTGACTTAATGCAACGAGACAGGAGAGCATAGCTGCACTTTCTTGAAAAGAAAAAAAACACACCTGCTTTTAGAAGTTATCCTAGCCCCTGCTGAGGGCACTTACATAAAACCTCCAGCTTGGATACCTGCGGAGGATATTGTGGGTTGCTAGATCTATATCTGTGATCCATATTACACAACATATTTCCTTTTTCTTTTCTTTCCTCCCCTTTGCTATGACCTATTTTCTCTCTCTCAAGCTCTTACTACTTGAAAACAGGAAAGGAAGAAAAACTAACCACAACTATCAGCGCACGAGTCCATAGATCAAATGAGTGATGCCACAGGAGTTTCAGCAGAGAGGGCCGGCAATGTGCGCTCTACCTACTCAAAAATGTGAGCATAAGAAAAGTTTAATGGATCACGCCAATAGCCCAACAGCCTGTTCTCACAGTGGCTACCCAAATGTCTCTGACAGACCCTAAAGCAGGACCTGAGAACAAGAGCATTCTCCCTTCCTGTGGTTTCCAGCAAGTGATACTCAGGAGTGTTACTTCCTCCCACCATGGAGGCAGAGAATAGCTATTATGGCTAGTAAGTAGCTAAATCCTTTTATGTCCAATGTGGGCTGAAATATACTCGGAGTCGAGAGTGGATTTCATGCTCTTTATTCAGCTCATAGTTGTGAAGAGGAATGGAAGTTCCCCCACAATATCTGCTTTATATACATTATTTACACAATGGGCTGCACGTGATTGGCTAATTCCAGGATTCTTCTGTAGGCCAATCAGGTTGTGGATTCACTTCCACCTGGAGCTGGATTGGGTGGCTCCTGCAGACCAATCATAGAATCATAGAATTGGAAGAGACCACAAGGGCCATCGAGTCCAACCCCCTGCCAAGCAGGAAACACCATCAGAGCACTCCTGACATATGGTTGTCAAGTCTCTGCTTAAAGACCTCCAAAGAAGGAGACTCCACCACACTCCTTGGCAGCAAATTCCACTGTCGAACAGCTCTTACTGTCAGGAAGTTCTTCCTAATGTTTAGGTGGAATCTTCTTTCTTGTAGTTTGGAACCATTGCTCCGTGTCCGCTTCTCTGGAGCAGCAGAAAACAACCTTTCTCCCTCCTCTATGTGGCATCCTTTTATATATTTGAACATGGCTATCATATCACCCCTTAACCTCCTCTTCTCCAGGCTAAACATGCCCAGCACCCTTAGCCGTTCCTCATAAGGCATCGTTTCCAGGCCTTTGACCATTTTGGTTGCCCTCCTCTGGACACGTTCCAGTTTGTCAGTGTCCTTCTTGAACTGTGGTGCCCAGAACTGGACACAGTACTCCAGGTGAGGTCTGACCAGAGCAGAATACAGTGGCACTATTACTTCCCTTGATCTAGATGCTATACTCCTATCATACTGCTGCATTGTTCTAGGACCAATCAGACTGCTGCATTCTGAATCCTATTGTTCTAGGACCAATCAGACTGCTGCATTTTGGATCCTATTCAACTCAGTACATAACATGGGCTCAAAAAAAGAAAAAGAAAAAGCATTTGCCAACCTCTCTGGCCATTGCTAGCCCTCACCTACCAGACGGAGGAAGAAGGTGTGGGGAGGAATATTCCTTCTTGCCAGTGTTGCAGCTGTCCCCCAGCTGCAATTGTTTCCCAGCTGAAATGGCAACCCAGGTTGGAGAAGAATTATTGGGACAGATGAGCCATTTCAGAATCCTTGAGCACTTTAAAAATGCTCTGAATTTGCATTCTGAGCAGAAGCTTTATACAATTCAGCAACATTAGTAAGAAAGGCAGTGCTCTTGTGCGCATATTATCAGGTAGAAGGTACTGCTCATTGCAGAGATGGCAAGGAAACCTCAACTTCTAGGCACCTCTCTTCTCCAGAGCAAGAATCTTACTTTCTTTTTGCATGCTGTAGACCTATTCCCATAAGTGCTCCTCCATGCAGGGAGCTGTGTGAAGTTGACTCAGCCCACTTCAACTTCTTCATCTCATGCCCTTATTTTGGCAATGTGAAAATTGCCAGATACTTTGCCATGAAGAACTTTTATTTATACCCCGCCCTCCCCAGCCAAGACCGGGCTCAGGGCGGCTAACACTAGGCATAAAAACCAATTGATTAAAATACAACTTAAAAACAAAATTAAAATACAACATTCAAATGCAGCCTCATTTCAGTAGAAACTCAAATCAAAAACTTTTGGTGGATGAAAACGTCAAATCTTCACCAAGGCCAACTATCCAGACTGGTCCTACGTGGGCCAGAAAAAAGCCAGGGAAGTCTCCAAATAGGAGTTCCATCACAGAAGGAGAAAGGAAAAAGGAAAGAGGGGAAGGGGATCAAGTTGATTCCAAGCCAAAGGCCAAGCAGAACAATTCTGTCTTACAGGCCCTGCGGAAAGAAATCAGATCCTGCAGGGCCCTGGTCTCATGAGACAGAGCGTTGTAAAGGCTCTGGCTCTGGTTGAGGCTAATCTGACTTCCTTAGCGTCCAGGACCTCTAGGGTGTTGCTATTTATGGACCTTAAGGTCCTCCGCGGGGCATACGGGCAGTGGTGGTCCCATAGGGACGAGGGTCCTAGGCTGTGAAGGGCTTTAAAGGTCAAAACCAGCACCTTAAATTTGACCCTGTACTCCACTGGGAGCCAGTGCAACTGGAAATGCACTGGGTGAATATGCTCCCATGGCAGGGACCCTGTGAGGAGCCTCGCTGCAGCTGGAGTTTCTGGGACAGCTTCAAGGGCAGCCCCGCGTAGTAGTCAAGCCTGGATTCCCATCACTCAAAACCAACTTATGATAAGGGGCAGTGTGCCATTTTATTTACCACATTTTATTCATATACCATACCTGTAAGTTAGGGATGGTTAAGCAGCAGAGAGCAACTTGGTGAATAGGAGGGGCTGCTGGTCTCTCCCACAATTGTTTCCAATGTATCTCTTTATTCCCCATTTGTTCCTGAAGTAGATCTTTATCCCTCCCCTTGCTCCTGATGGAGATCTTCACTCACCCCTTCTTCCCTGGCAAGGTGTGTGCAGTGCAATTTTGTGGTTGGCTTCATGCACCAAAATGTCTTGGGCTGGCCCTATCAAACAGCCAACAGTGGGAACACTTGCTGTGGCATGGCAGGTAGGAATGGACAAATCTGACAGTTTTTCATTTTTCCAATCTTAAATTCAGTTCGTCACATTTATGCATCAGTCTCTAATATATTAAAGCCAGGGTTTTCCCAGTAGTGATGTATGGAAGTGAGAGCTGGACCATAAAGAAGACTGATCGCCGAAGAATTGATGCTTTTGAATTTTGGTGCTGGAGGAGACTCTTGAGAGTCCCATGGACTGCAAGAAGATCAAACGCATCCATTCTTAAGGAAATCAGCCCTGAGTGCTCACTGGAAGGACAGATCCTGAAGCTGAGGCTCCAGTACTTTGGCCACCTCATGAGAAGAGAAGACTCCCTGGAGAAGACACTGATGCTGGGAAAGATGGAGGGCACAAGGAGAAGGGGGCGACAGAGGACGAGATGGTTGGATAGTGTTTTCGAGGTTACCAGCATGAGTCTGACCAAACTGCGGGAGGTAGTGGAGGACAGAGGTGCCTGGCGTGCTCTGGTCCATGGGGTCACGAAGAGTCGGACACGACTAAACGACTAAACAACAACAACTCTAATATATTGAAATCTCTCCCCCCGGCCATGGCAGCATTTTAATCTGGATTTGTGCACAATATTTTCACAAAAACATGCAGTTCTGTACGCACCATCCCCTAATGCACACATTTCTTAGTTGGAAATCTGCACTGCAAAATTTAGAGAAGTGCACATTTTGAAAGATTTAAACATTTCAGAAAGTGTGAATTTGAAAGAATCGCATTGAAATACAAGGCTATTGAAATTTCTCCCCACTCTCTAATCACACATACCTGCGACACTCACCTCTGATGTTAGTGCTGTGTGCACATGACAGAGGCAGACAGACAGGAGGATGTGGCATCTTAAAGATTTAAAAACAGGAGGCACCCAAAATATATCTAAATCTGCCTTTGCATTTAAGGTAGAAAGAGGCAGGCCTTTTTTTTCAAATGGGAAGAATATGTTCATATAGGTTGAGGAGGAGTGGAGAAGAGAGGGAAGTTTCAGTATGCCCCAGGCTAGTTGGGTCTGCAATAAGTGGGAAGACATCCTGATTTCCCAAGAGGCAGAAGCTATTTTTACCAGAGAGCTTTCAGTCAGCAAGCAACAGCAGCTGAAACACAACACTATGCAGCACTGGAGCGTGCACAGTAAACATCATACTTGCATTGCAAGCTGCCCCTCAGGGCATAAATGTCTCTCCCCAGCACCAGCACCAGCAGCACCATTCCTCATCATCGACGCACAGCTCTTTGTACTTGCAGGTTCGTTAGTCTGTCTGAACATGTCCTGGAGGTAACACAGGGAGAATTAATATTAATGTCTGAAGGTGCTTTGGTTCCAGAAGAGTGCCAGTCAGATCATTCATTGACGTATAACCCATGCTGTAAAGAAGGTGGCATTTCAAAGCGCACCAGGCCAGAGCCTGCAGGCTTGTCCCAAAGCAAAGCTCCTTTTGACCTTCGCTAGAAATTAAGCAGCACATGAAGACGAACTTATATTAGAAGCAAGCGGTGTTGTTAACTCTCATTTAGCAACAAAGTGTGCATCATTATGAGAGTGTTTGTGTATTGGTGGGGGACTTCTTGTTTATTTACTTATTGCATTTATATAGCTCACCTTTTAACTGAGGAGCTCAAGGCGGTATGCGTGGTTCTCCCCTTCTTCATTTAATCTCCACAACAAACCCATGAGGTTGGTTAGGCTGAGAAGTCCAAGGTCACCCAGAGAGCTTCAGGGCTGTGTGAGAATTTGAACCTTTGTTTCCCAGGTCCTAGTCTGATACAGTGGTACCTCAGGTTAAGAACTTAATTCGTTCCGGAGGTCCGTTCTTAACCTGAGGTACCACTTTAGCTAATGGGGCCTCCTGCTGCCACCGCACCACCGAAGAATGATTTCTGTTCTCATCCTGAAGCAAAGTTCTTAACCCGAGGTACTATTTCTGGGTTAGTGGAGTCTGTAACCTGATGTGTCTGTAACCCAAGGTACCACTGTACTCTAACCATTACAACACACTGGTTCTCAATTTGCACACTACAAAGGACTGTCCCTGGGACTCTTGGCATTAGGAGTAGACAGGTTCTCCCCTTTTCAGTGGTATCCCCAAATACTGTGCTTTACTTTTTCTTATAAGCCTGAATGGCAAGCATCTAGGGGCACTACTGAAGTCTTTTCAATGTTAATAAGTGGGTCTGAGGACCTCAACCACCTAGAATCAAACTTACTCCTTTGTGTATAGTCCCGTTCCTTCATTTGCAGAGCTATATCCTAGATTTTGTTTCCTGCTCATGCTAGTGTCATGGGATAACACTAAACTAACCACTAAATTACTCTCTCACACACTCTGCCAGACTAATACCAACTAATGCTCATTATTTCATGGTAACTGAGCATGCACGTGTTTCTTCAGTCCTGTCAGCACTCACAACCTGAATTCCCTATTCTCCTTTTTGAGGGAATAATGCATCTTTATCTTTTTTTATGAGCCAGGACACAAGAGCTGGAAGGTGTGTGATAAGCCAACAGGACCAAAGATTACAGGACCAAAGTTACAGAAACATACCCAAGGGCAGCAACACCATGTTGTTCAAGCAAGGTTTGGTTGCAACAGGAAGCCCATGCTGCCCAGAAGGATTCAATGGCCACCTTGGGTGGGTCATTAAGGGCCAGGAAGTTTTTGAACCCTGGTCTCCCAGGTCTAGTCCGACTCTCTAACCACTATGACACACTGACTTATTTCCTAGAATAAGAAATGGGAACTGCAATGTCCTTACCTCCTCACAGGAGTGCTCCCACCAGTCAGCCATGGCTTCCCTCAGAATACTACAGTCTAGCCACAGTTTCCATTTTACAAGTAACCCGCAACATTCATTGGCTGTTGAGCATGTTCTTGATTCTTCAGTTCACTCAGCACTCAGCACCTTGAGTGCTCTATTAGACAGAGTGATACAGCTCTTTCCCCCTGTCAGATGCTCAAGTGTAAGGAATCAACTGAAAATAGACTCTGGTTGCAGCTCCAAATCCACTTGCTGGTGATGAGTGAACTGAAGTGCACTGTGCTACTTTTGAATGTTTTGTGTGTGCGTGTGGCGCGCTTGTGTGTGTTGCGTTGCTTTCAGGATTGCAGTCCAAGTTCACAGCAATGCTGGCTCATGCCTAGCCTTACCACAAGGCAACTCTAGATGGTTGCCTAGGCAACTTAGGCTGCCGCGGAAACTATAGGGAGCAATTTATTCCCCCCCCCCACCTCTTTCAAGCATGCTTTTGAGCAGCAACTATGGAGAGCACAGGGCAAGAGACAAGCAAAGTTTTTCACAGGCAATAGCCAGAAGTCGTTGTGTGTTGCTTTTGATGTTGTAATTCCACTAAGTTTTCAAAGCATTTTATGTACACTAGTGTTCCCGAGAGACCATCTTGGCTGCAAGCCCTGGAAGACCTGCTTCCTGCCTTGGAGGACTTTCCCCACCTGGTCTAGGAAGGTGGGGCCGTGGTTGACTCCATACCCTCCAACATTTTCGTCCCCAAAAATTGGGACGTCAGAAGCCACGGCAGAGTGCCTTCCACTCTGGTGCTCTGCCGCGAGTCAGAAGGGTCCAGAAGGTGCAACCATGCTGTGGTGCAACCCTGCTGATGAGCACCATAACAAAAAATGGGACATTCTGGGATGCAAACCGAAACCAGGATTCACTTCTGTGATTCCGGGATGCCCTGCTTAATACAGGACAGTTGGGAGGTATGTGACTCCTGAACAGGCTCTTGGGGTGGAGTATTTTTTTTGGGGGGGGGTGTTGTTGCTGTTTTTGATATTCCTTTTTGACCTTATGATTTATGTGGAAATTGTTTCAGTTTGGTTGTGTACATTTTGATGTGTTTTATTTATTGCTTATGACTACTTTTATTATATTTGTAATGATGTGTCCCCCCCCCCCGTTGTAAGACACCTTGAGCATGATTTGAACTAGGGAAAGACGGCATACAAATAAAATGATGTATGTATGTAACTTCAAAGCAGGGACGCATTCGCCTCCACCATGACAAACCTGTCAGTTTGCATTTCTTAATACAGAAAGTATTGATCTGATGTATAGAGATCTTTCCTATTCTGCTTAATTCAAGAGGGTTCTGGATGCTTCTCTGTGTGAAAGAAACAAGCAGAAGGTTCATGATGTGTGGGTTATACCTTCAGAGAAACTGAGTACAGCTGGCTTAAACTGGATCTGTTATCTCTTTCAGTCAAGGTCATGCTGACTATAAAAGCAATGCGGTTTTGGGGGAAGACATAGGGGTACGCCTGCCCCTAAACATTTCGTGAATCTAAGTTTGGCCTCATTGAGAGGCAGTATTTCAATATGAGTAGGAAAATGAGAGTACCCTGGCCTAAACATATTTTTTTGGGGGGGGGAGCACTGTATAAAAGTAAGGCCAGAACAAGTCTGGGTTTCACTTTCTCTTTCTTTCTCTCTTCCTTCTCGTGTGGTGTTGTGTACATAGTATGCTTAGTGTTATGGTTTAGACTTATAAGATATTGTAAGTTTAAGTTAAGTCTGCTGCAACTGGATTTCTTATGGACAGTGCCAATCCTGAATGTATTTGATTTATGACCATTATGCTCATTTGCCTTCAGTAGCAGTAAAGCTCTACTGGATGAAATATTAATTGTCCCTGGTCTATTTTTGGGAATCCTGCAACATGTTTAAGTTTTTACTCTGCTAACTATACATTGGAATCTGCTCTGGATCAATACTGAGTAGAATTCCACGACAGGAACACCCCCCCCCCCGCCGCCTCCTCCACATTCTGCTTAAAGAACTCTTAGGAGATTTTCTCCAGAAGGGATTGAGTGGAAGAACCACATGGGCTTCATAGTCCAACAGGAGAGGAGCCGGTAGTTGGACATTTATTCAGTTCTGCCCCCAGTTCAACCTTTTTCTCTTGCAGAAATGCAAGTTATCCTCATGCAGTTGTACATACCAAGGATGAGGGACTTTGGGCCCATAGATCAAATTTGTCATTCCAGATATTTCTGTTGGCTCTCTGTATTTAGCTGTGACTTAGTTATCTCCCCATTCTACTCCCCATAGCTTGCTGGTCTCCTGCCTGAAGAATGAATTAGTGATATCTCCAATATTTGTGTTAAGGATGAGCAGGGAAAAGGTCATTATTTCACCTTGGAACTCAGACCTTGGTAGCTTACATATGTGCCATGCTTCGTATTAGAAAAAGACAGGCAGCAACATCTTTTGTGACCCTGGTGTGGGTGGTTGAACATTCATTGTGAGCTCTCAGATGGACCTAAAATCATCTTTCCCAGAGAGCACTACTCTCAAATAAATTAAGTCAGTTGTGACAAGTGATTTACCATCATCCTTTTAAGCCAGAAAAGGGCATCATAGCTATTCCACTGCAAGGAAAGTCTGCACCACCTAGAATTGCTATGAGGTGACACATTTATTAGAAGTATGAATGGAACTGAATATTCATCTTATATCTGTGGGTTTTTTTACAATTATTTTCCTGAGCCATTCTGTCCTTTCCTTGCTTTGAACGGTAATTTGGGTTCTGAGTATTCTGTGTAAGAATGAAGGTCTGTGGTCCCCATTCACTATAATGGGGAATCTAAAAACTGCTATAACTTTTTTCCTTTGGCCAAAGTTGGAGAAAATCTAATGGATTAGGAGACCCTTTGGAATGGATTATTCATGTCAAATTGCAGAGAAATACATCCAGGGGAATTTTTTTGGGGGGGAGTTAAAGGTATTAACTTTTCTCTCTTTTTTAAAAAAAATTATTATTGAATTTTCAAATTGTAACAACAAATTTTCCACAAATCTTAATTGACCAATTTATATATCCATATCCCCCCCCCCTTTGGCTTCCCCAGTATTTCCGTATTGATTTATTAAACAAATCCTATAACCTGCTCGTTTTACCTCTTATATAGCTGTGAAAGTTTAGTCAAAACCTGCCAATGGGTCCAAATCTTTATACTGTCCTTTTATATAGTTTATAAATGGTTCCCACTCCTTTTTGCAATCGATGTTGTCTCTCTCATGTATTCTCTTTGTCAGCTTAGCTAGTTATGCATAGTCCATAAACTTGACTTGCCTTTCTTCCTTTGTTGCCGTTTTCTCTGTTTTCCATACTTGTGCTAATAAAATTCTTGCTGCTATTGTCACATACAATAAACATTCTCCAGTTTCCCTCTCTTAGGTATTAACTTTTCTCCATCATCCTTTGAAGGGAGGTGAATTTTTCCCCCTTCTGCTCTTTCTCACCATAAAAAAGAGGTTGCCAAATGCAAATACTTGTAATCTCCCCCCCCCCTTAAAGAAAACATCATTTGTAGCCTCACACTAGCCTTTCCTCTCCAGGGTATTTTTGTGTCTTCTGAAGAGGCCTCCAGAAGGCCTTACATTGCGAAGTTGTCTAAAATGCTGCCTGCAGAGTTCTCGAGAGCTTTGTGGGCCTTTTGTTGTTGTTGTTAAAAGAAAGCAATGCAGGATTTCGGAAAATAATAATACTAACTTAAAGTTTTTTAAAAAAAATCTTCCACAGATACGTTTTAACAAAAACAACAGCAACAACCCAGAGTTCTTCCAGTTTTTGAACAGCATCATTTCTTGCAAAACCTTTGACTTACAGAAAAATGGAGACATAGGAGATGACAGAGTTGTATCTGAAGAGAAAAGCACAGCAACAACAGATGGACAGAGCAGCACAAGGCTTTGTGGTGTGCTAATCTGAGGTGAGGGGTATTGACATCACACTTTGAATCTGTAGAGGGGAAAGTCCTCACACCAATTATTTGGCCCCCACACAGAGTCAGTATTTATTACATTCATGTAATTGAAAGGTTTCTCCAGAGGAGCTCATTGCAGTGTGTAAGGCCCAGACCCCTATTTTATCTCCTCACAGCTTCACATTCCACACACTATGTAATAATTACATGCCTCATTGGCTCATTGTTTGCGCAACTTGTCAGGGGCTAGCTTGCCTGCTCACCAGCACACAGACATCTTTCTTTTGCTCCCTTGTGGTACATCCCTTCCTGTTCTCTGGGCCTCATCCTCGAAGAGATTTCACTCACCATGAGCTTCTGGGATACATTCACCTGATGGATGAGTGGTTGGGGAGCACCACGGGAATAAATAACTTATTCTTTTCCACCACGCATCAGCAGTTTGGAGGTTATGGGAGTGTTTCCTCTTCCTTTCCCATCTGCTAGCGATATGAGGATTCTCCTATCAGGAGGGCAGCCAGATATGAATAGCCCAGGGATTACTTCTGTGGTTAAAGAGGGCAAGCTCAAAGCTTTTCTTGCTCTGCTAAATTCCTTGCAAACACAGCAACTTAATCGTTCTGACAATTTGCAAACAAAATGTGTCCCTAAACTGTTAACCTCCAGAAGTATCTGGCAACGTAATAACATCTCAGCTATCTGTCATCACAGGGAATAAAGGTGTTTGAAAACGGAATCCATTAACATCCTAGCTTTTTTCCTTCCTCACATGCCTAGAAACATTTTAGTGTTTTCCCTTAAGACTAGCTGGGGTGGAAAGGATGTAATAATCCTTTATGCATTGGTTAGGATTCTTTCAGTGTGTGTGTGAGAGAGAGGCGGGGGCAATTTATGAAAACCAAATCACCATTTTTTAATGTAAAAATGTTGTTCCTCACACCAAGGACCCGTGAATCAGGTCACTGCTTAACCCTGCTTTACTGGAATGAAACTGAGCCTGAAAGATTGTGATTTGTCTAACAGTGAGTCTCTAGCTTAGAGTGGATCCACACATTGTTCAGTAAACATGGCTTTATTCTGTGGGGCTTACTTTGCACATGATCCAATAGGTGCAGCTATCACCGAAGAATTGATGCTTTTGAATTACGGTGTTGGAGGAGACTCTTGAGAGTCCCATAGACTGCAAGAAGATCAAACCTATCCATTCTTAAGGAAATCAGCCCTGAGTGCTCACTAGAAGGACAGATACTGAAGCTGAGGCTCCAATACTTTGGCCACCTCATGAGAAGCCTCCCTGGAAAAGACCCTGATGTTGGGAAAGATTGAGGGCACAAGGAGAAGGGGATGACAGAGGGTGAGATGGTTGGACAGTGTTCTTGAAGCTATGAACACCAGTTTGACCAAACAGCAGGAAGTAGTGGAAGACAGGAGTGCCTGGCGTGCTCTGGTCCATGGGGACATGAAGAGTCGGACATGACTAAATGACTATACAACAATAATGAAGGCTTATCCATACTTCCTATTGGCACACTGTTTTCTCCAGGGGAATCTCGCTCTTTAATGCAATTCAGGTTTCCGGAAGGTGGCCATTGGTTCTGATTTATTGCTAAAGATTGTGTTTTCCCTGGAAAAGGAACTGGGCAAAGGGAAAACTGCTCTGAGCTATGCTTCTGAGGCAAGGAACAAGCAGAAGTGTGGATGAGCCTTTGTAGCATAATACTGCTGCAAGTTTGCTGACAGGAGTGAGACCCTGTCAGCATATAGCACCTCTGCTCAGACACCTGTTTGCCAATTTGCTGTTGAGCCAATTTCAAGGGGTCACAATTAGTATATAAAGCCCTTAACATCTTGGGACCAGTTTACTTGTGAGATCGCCTTGCCCCATATGCCTCTTTGACAACTTTGATCTGTGGAACTGGCACTGTTACAGGTACCCCATAATACCTATTCTGGTTTTGCAAGAAAATGGTTGTGTGGCTGCACCCACACATTGGAACTCCCTGCCTTTTGACATCAGGCAGGTGTATTTATTGTACCTTCCTTGGTGCCTGCTAAAAACATTTCTGCTTAGGCATGCCTATCCAGACATGTAGGGATTGCTGGACTAGATAAACTAATCACCTGACCTGACAGGCACCCACATTCCATCGGGATGCAAAGCACATGCATTTAGGGTGGAGTGATTGTCTATCCACACCTGAGGACTGCATTGTTCTGTGATGGAAAATGTGATGCCGTGATGCACATTCAGTTCAACAACAGGGTTCACACGTGGCACAACTTGCAGGAGAAAAGCTCAGTGGTGCCTTTTAGTTTCACATGTGAAAACCTTCCCAGAGTGAAGCGGAGACATAAGCAGTCACATCAAGGCACAAACCTGCCCTCAATGGGCTTCAGTGACAGTAACCAAAGCAATAGTCATTAAATTAATGATACAACCTTCAGAAACAGGAAGCAAAATAAACAAACAAACAAGTTTGCCATTATTTCTCTGTTCTGAGGACAATATACCTGCGAAATGCATCACATTTAACTTCAGTATATAGTATAGTAATATAAATAATCATACAGATAGAGTACATGTTACCCCCTTGCTGACTGGTACTCTGTGCTCCCATCGCCTTTGAAGGACATTGGATTTCTCCAGAGAATGTCATGCTTATTTTGTGCATGTTGTGAGTATATATTGAGGCAGCCCAGGGAAAGCTTTGGGGATTCCTTCCAATTGTGTGCAAATCACTTTCCTGGTTAGTATTCTACAGCCGCATTCTGTTTAGCAGACATCTCCTCCTCTCCAAAGTTTCAATAGGCACCATTTATCGGCACAGAGCAGCAATCAGCAAGTATTTACCAGTGCATTTGTATCACTCAAGTTCTTTCTGTATCCAGATGCATGATTCTGCATGATTCACTTTTCTTGCTTCCTTGACTCTCATTATCAGAGGGCCATTGCATAGCATATGTGTACAGAAAGAGAGAGGCAGGTTGTGATTGTGCAGAACATTGTTTTGGGGTTTTGTGAGGTTCAGTTGCTGCTGTGAAAACTCATGCCTCAGGGATGAACGTATGAAAGCGTTCATCTAAAAATGCAAACAAGCTTCAAACCCAATGCCTGCCTTCCACACTTGTCCAGATGGGTTGTGCCTGTCCACTGCCATGGGCTGGATTGGACGAAACCTCTCTCCTGATGTCACCCATGCCTGTGGAAGGAATACAGCGCACACCTGAGCTCCCACCCACCTGGCATTACCAGTCCACCTCAAACGTCTCAATCCATCCATGTATGACTGCAATGTTCTTCTAATGTAACACACACACACACACAATCCAATGTATAGGCCAATTTTGCACCATCAGTTTGGTAATTGGTCATAACATCTGAGCTATGTGCATTGGATTTTATCTGTTTAGGCTGCATTTTAATATTAATGTCCAGTGTATTTTCGTAGTTATCTGGGTATGTTGTATTTGGGAAGATGCACCAGGTGGACAATCCCTGCCCCATGTGTATGGGCCAGTTTAATGGATCCTCTTGTCCAATGTTTTCCATTCACTGTGGTTTGGGCACGTTGCTTTTTTCTCTCAAAAGCATCCTCTAGTATGTGATCACTCCACTTCCTGTGAGCCATGTGAACTTGCATGTAGTTAAGTATCCTCCCCCATGTGGGCTAGGAGATCCCAAATTTGAAAAAGCACAACCAAGCCCCAGAAATGAATCTGCGTGGGTATGTCCATTCTTAACGTGTTGATATATCATCAATGCATTGTGTCAAATATCTGTTGACTGTGTGCATCTCCACAAAGCAGTAGATTTTGTGCCAATGATGTTCTGAATCTGTGCCAAACCACAACAACCGACAAATCTATTTCTTTGGTTTAAAATAAACATGCAAATGAAAAGCACAGAATGACTTTTGCATGATTTATTCTGATTCTATGATTCAACTTTCTAGAGCTATGGCCATTTTCAGCACTTATGTGAATGGAAAGCAAGATAAATTGCTGCCCACATGCTTCGCTTCTACATTGTACTAGCTATGCTATTTCTCCCAGAACTTTCCAAATGTTGATATCTATACTGATAACAAAGGATTTAGTACTAAGCTATATGTAGCAACAGTGGATCTGTGTCTTTAAATGTTAGTCTCTCCCAATCACATGTAAAGTGGTGGGGTAGTATAGGAGCCAACTCCTAAGGGCCAAGGTCCCTTTGGCCCCCACAATAAAATACTTGAGCTCCCGTCCAAGTTGGAAATTGTCATTCAAATGGTCTACATGCCCCACATCTTGTGATCAGTTATGTGGGGTAGGGCTTACCTGTGCCCCTCCAATATTTTATTCAAGCTGGCACCCCTGTAGGGTAGAGAGGTTGTAGGTTGGGAGTGTTGAATCCTCCACTTTCTGCAGGGCAGCCCAAGGCATTTTGTTGCCTATCTGTAACAAAAAGATGGAACACCTTCCATTTGATGGATAGGATCTGACTGAAAGGCATCATTCACTGTCTGAGGGCAGCTGGCTAGCTTAGAACATAGGAAGACCCCTGGAGGATTGGACCAAAGTCCCATCTGGTCCAGACTCCATTTTTCCAATGGACAATCAGATGTCCATGGGGAGCCCACAAGCAAAACGTGAGGATAGCATCACTCTACCCACCTGTGATTCCCAGCAACTGGTAGTCTACCTTTGTCAGTGGAGGTAAAAAGAAGAAGAAAGTAAAGGATCCCTGGACGGTTAAATCTAGTCAAAGGTGACTATGGGGTTGCGGTGCTCATCTCGCTTTCAGGCCAAGGGAGCTGGCATTTATCCACAGACAGCTTTCTGGGTCATGTGGCCAGCATGACTAAACCGCTTCTGGCACAACGGAATACTGTGATGGAAATCAGAGTGCACAGAAATGCCGTTTACTTTCCTGCCACAGCAGTACCTATTTATTTACTTGCACTGGTGTGCTTTTGAGCTGCTATGTTGACAAGAGCTGGGACAGATCAACGGGAGCTCACCCCGTCATGGGGATTTGAACCGCTGACCTTCTGATCAGCAAGCCCAAGAGGCTCAGTGGTTTAGACCACAGCGCCACCCGCGTCCCATGTCAGTAGAAGTAGGATATAGCCATCATAAATAATATAATAAATAAACAAATAATCATGACTTGTAGCTATTGGTAGTCTTATCCCGCATGAGTCTGTCTGTAAGTGTCCAGAGATTTGTCCTAAAACACCTCAGTGCCATTCTCTACCCCCCCCCCGCCAGCATTTGCCACCTGAGACAGAGCCCTTCCTTTGCCTAATGGTAGGGCCACTCTACACTATCTCTCACAGAAATCAGTTCCCTGATGTCACACACACACACCACAAGCTGAGCTCTGATAGAAGAAGTGGGCCCAGCTGGGAGAAAAACATTGGGATGGGAAAGTGGCAGGCTTTGTTTAATTATATAAATGAGTAGCTGCTCTGAGAGCTTGATTACATTCTACAGGCAATTTCCCCCATCCCTAACTCTCCAGGGAAGGGATATTAGAGCAAGTAAATGGTAGGGATGTTGAATGGTGTTATGAGGTGAACTGAGGTCTCTTGTCATCTCATACGTAGGTTTTGAGAACTTTTGTGTGCCAAGGAAGCTCACAGACAAATATGTTTTCCTTCCACTGTTTCAAGTACCTCATACACCAATTCTCAGAAGTCCAACATGAGAGTTGGACTCCATAAAATCCTCCCCTGAGATTTAATTTCCCCAACTATAAGTCTTTCCCTAAAGGCAATCTAAAACATAACCTCATTCAAAGGAGATTTGTCAGATGGAAAATTCAAATGAGTTTTCCCTCAAATCTGCCCTCAATGAATCATCCCAATTCCCATGATGTCAAGTACATGATACTAGAGAAAACCCTTCTGCAAAAGTAAGTGCTGGAGGGTTGTTTTGAAACCATCTGAGACCCAATTCCCATGTAATAACAAACCTCTTCCCGTCCCTTGCATGCTCCCATTCTATAAACTACTTCCTCTTTAGTACAACTCTTTCCTAATTTTGCTGTTACATCTGAGCCTGTTTCACACTATACTTTGCAATCTTGGTTTGGAGGGCAAGGGCAAACCTCAGTTTGCTGGTTTGGATGTAACAGCAAACCATGGTTGGCACTGAAGTGGAAATAATAGAATTAGAGTGGGAGAGGAGGAAAGGGAATAGGAGAAGGGAGTGCACAAACCAAAGGCTTGTATACACAGTGGCTTGGAGTTACATCAGAACAGAGGGATGAGGAACCTGTGGCTCTCTGGTTGTTGTTGGACTTCAACTCTTATCAGCCCCATCCAGCATGCCCAATAGAGGGGGATGATGCAAGTTCTAGTCCAACAATATCTGGAGGGCCTCTATTTCCCCAAACCTGAGCCCCATGAGTATCTACACTTTAAAATAAGCAAATAAGGTGTTGCCAGGAACAGCAGCCTCAGGTTAAATCCTTCTTTTATCCCATATATATCCCATATGTCTTACTTTGCCTTCTAACATATAGTATGGGCTTTTCCTCTCCCTGGTCCACATTTTTGGGTGTCACTGGTGATGGCGGCAAACAGCATGATAATGTGAAAATGTGTTCTGCACATTGAAAAGTGGGGGGACTCAGCACAGGGTTGCTATATTGGGTGGCAGGTTTTCTCCCCACCGGCTCTTATAATGCATTGTTGCTCACACATAAAAATCTATGTAGCTTTTTTTGTGAATTACACCATTTCGAATGTGCAGAAATATGTTTGTATACCAAAGACCATGTATGAAGGCGAGTTTACAGTTGCAAAAGGCCTAAGCCTGCCCATGACTTTTTAAAAAATATCCTGGGTTATTTTGTGCAGAACCCTACAGTTTGCAAGATCATGCTTTTGGCTGGGCTCCTGTCCAATTAGGTACACCACCACAAATGCAGATTTATTGTGATTTTCTAGTGACCTGCACTTCACTTCAAGCACACAATATCCTAATTAAACCATAGCCCAAGCCAACAACATTTTGGAAGAAAGTGCATTTAGAGTAGACGGATGTCTTGTGTGTGACTCATCCATAAATCTAATGGCAAACCTCCCCTTGACTCCCAAGAGAGCAGGCTTACTTTTAGAAGGTTGCAGCAGCGTTGGTGTAGAGATTCAAAGGCAGAGAGACTCCTTCCTGAGTCTTCCAGATATGAATTGATATTCTGAACTGTCACAATCATATGATTAATTCCTTGATCAGGCAAAGCCTGTTTGTATAGGGCAAAAGGCCTGTCTGATAGTTGGGGGTGGTGGTGGAGGAATTTGGGGTTTCAGTTCTGCTTTTCTGTTGAGTATTTATGGAAAACCCAGCTGCGAGTTTGAAATTTGGCAGGCTTGGGTTGCACATCAGTCAGATTCATTCAATATGAGCAAACAACAAAATGATCATCATTATGATGGGTTGTATGTCTAAAGCGTAGGAGGGGGGCTACACAAAACCTCCTTATACTGCCTTATACTGAATAAGACCACTGATCCATCTCTCTCAGTATTTTCCACACTGTGTGATGGCCTGGGATTCGGATTCAGATGCTGAACCTGAGGAATCCCAGCCTGCACAGGATCCCTCGCCTCCAGAACCAGCTGAGCTGGGGTTGGAGCATGAGCCTGAAGGGTCCTCACCCGTGCTGGATCCTCAGGTGCAGGCACCAGCTGAGTCTGCTCTGGGTCCTGAGGTGTTAGAGGACTCATTGCCTGCAGGTACTCCACTCTCAGCCCTGTCAGAGGAAGCTGGGGTTGCCTCTGGGTCCGGTAACCCTCCAGCCTCTCCTGAGCTTCAGAGGCTCAGGGCAGAGAGGCAGAGGGAACTAAGTTCCTGCAGGAGGAGTGCCAGGAGAGGTAAGTCTCCAGGCCAGGAGAGGTGAGTCACCTGTGGATCGGGGCCACCCTATGCCTCAGGGCATATAAAAGCCAGCCAGCCCCAGTCCCAAGTTGCGGGAGCAATGTTGGTGTTTGTCAGTCCCTATCTGAACCCTGCCCTGCACCCAGCTTTGACTTGTACAGACTGCCTTGATCTTGCTTCATTGACCACGGACTGGACTTGGACCTTGCCTTTTGATTAACCCCCGGGACCAGCACGCACTGACTGGCAGTGGCTTTCCAGGGTTTCAGGCAGAAGTCCTTCCAAACCCTAGCTAGAGATGCTGGGGATGGAACTTAGGACCTTCTGCATGCAAGGCAGATGTGCTACCACTAAGTTCTGACCTTTCACCATGAAACTAAAGATAAGTCTCCTTGCATACCAGCGCTGGCTCCTTGCATTTCTTACTTCCTTCAATGTAATGTTGTCCTCAAGTCCACCACTTCATCATTCCTTTCATGAGTTGATGCTGTGATGTACAGAAGCCCCGCATGAAGCACTCAGGAGTCAAGCAGTATTTCAAGGAGGGCTTTGTTCCAATTGCAGTGTTGCATCATCATCATAAAACAGTCTTCTTACATCCAGGAATCAGCATACGCTGGTGGGATTACATACAGTGGAGATGCCAACATCAACCATGCCTCTTTATACTAGCTAGCAATTAGGCAACACCCCATGTCTCGTGATGCTGAACTCCTTGTTACCCACAACACTCCAACAGTTAAGGGCACCGATTCTTTTATGTGGCAGAAACTACTGGAGTGCTCTCAGAAAAAACCTGTTAGAATACAATAGCTTCCGTCTGCTGATTGGTATTCAGCCTATTTATCTGCGGAAATGAGTGCAATACTCCCAGAATTCCTAGAATTATATTTTCTGCTATAATGCTTCATAAAGGGATTCTATCAGTCAAGAGCAGCTCATGAGAATGGGCAGCACAACACACCTGACCTCCCGTCAGCAGCCTCAATAATGCTTCTCAGGAAAGAGAAAGGGATTGGCAAAGTGGCAGGGAGTTTAGTGTTTATGTAGGTGTACCAACAGGGACGGTCTGGCACTCCTGACCTCCCTACCACTTTGTCCCTTCCTATCAAGTGTTAGAGATGTTGCTGATGGGAAACCAGGTGTGTAGTGCCTCTGCTCCCTGCCAGCTGCTGCTGCTAACAATTTTAGGGTTGTTTTTCTCTTTCCTATTTTTATATAGGTACCATATATCTTAACTCTCTTTTTTTTGTTAGAAATCATACGTTTTTGTTGTTTCATTTTGTTTTCAATGGGTCTGTTGACTGCATAATAAATTTTTATTGATCGATCGATCTTTTCAAACACTTGCTTCTTCTCCCGGGCCTCTTAACATAATTTTGAGATTTTAAACTTTATTTAACATAATTTAAGTACAGATGTTGACAGTGACGTCTCTGATTTGCATGCGTGCGCCCTTATAGTGTTGATTTTAGTTCTGTGACTGTCATTTGTTTCCTCTTCATACTGGTGCTGGGCTGTGTTTTATTGGATTCTGTTGTGCATTTAGATTGCGTTATGCTGATTGAACTTGTTTTAAATTGCTTAATAACCTAGGTTATTGAGCAGCTAACCAACACAGTGCACAAAATAAAATGTCCAGAAGTACGGCGTTCCAGTCATTTTCTGTTTAACAAACACATTTATTTATTCCCTTTATCCCAGCAAATCAATGCCACTAGACATATGCACAAGTAAGCACACAGGGATACTTAAGGAACAACTACCAGGGAGAAAAAGCAGGACACTTATTCAAATCTGTATCTCCTTTGATGCAGAAGGGCAAATTACATTTCACATGGAGTACCCTACTTGGGAGTAGATCTGCTTGTAAGTATCCTGTGGGAAAACCTAGTTGATTTCTTGAAATATGGGTTTTTGTAGACAATCTCCTCCTTCCTCAAAGGCAGTGATGTTTTTCTAGGAGTGTGCAATGATTCTGTGCTGCAGCAGAATAACAAGGCAAATTGGGGTGATTTGGAGTCATTTTACCCTTCCTTGAATCAAATTGTGATGTTGGCAAAGTACCCCCAGACGAATCAGGGCTCTGTGGTGCAGAGAGCCATAACTCATAATCTGGTGAACCGGGTTCGCTTCCTCCTCCTCCTCCTCCTTAGGGTAGTGACAAAGCGGGATATCAAATCCTAACGCACAAGGCCTGCTGCTCTGATTTTCTGTACTCTCTACTTTTCTGGGCACCATATCTATATGCTTTTACCTCTCTGTTTCTATACTCTAGATCCACAGGATTTGCAAGAAGCGAGGTGGTTGGAATGCTGCCTGCAGAGTACTGAAGAACTCTGAATTAAAACAACAACAGAGCACAGCTTTTCTTTTTCCTTAAAAAAAAAGTCATTTGGAGCTCATCTGCACTCTGTAGGCAGTATTAAGGAGAGCCTGACCTTGCAATTTCTGTTGGAGGATATCCCTTCCCAATACTTACGAGTGCCAGGAAAGCTATGTTGGCTGATGTGAAGCTGTTAAAAAAAAAAAGGACAAGCAAGTATACAGATGATTGGTGACTTCTTAATTATTTTAAGGTAAAGAAATTATTTTAAGGTAAAGAAAAGTAAGACAAATCCCTGCTCCTATCCAGAAAACATGAAACTCATACAGATCTTAGAGTTTTGGTTGGCCTAAAAATTGCCCCAATATGGTTTGTGGAGAAAAGAGAACCACTTCCACTTCCCCCATGAAAGCCTTTGCACCTGCAATCTGGAAGGTTCAATCCTCCCTAGTGGGGTGGGTATGGGTGTGTCCTGTGTCTACAAAGTTCATCTGCTTCTGCCAAAAGTTCATCTGCTTCTGCCACTCAGCAGCTCAGAAGGTGAATCACAAATCAAACTGGACAGAGCACAGAGTGATTCAGAAACAGAATATTGTTAATTTTGTTTTTTTAACTGCAAGCACAAGGCAAATATTGGGGTCCATACAGACCCTTAGAAAATACTCTTCCTGAAACAATTTCATATAGTCATGCATTTGGAAGCTAGCCCACTGGGCCATTTAACCCAAAGTTTGCTTTAGAGCATGATATGCTATACCTAAAATCCTCTTCCTACTCATTTTCTTGGAAATAATCCCTAGTTATCACTTATGCACTTACATCCAATTCCATGTGCTTGTTTGCTTATTTATTGACCAATGACATCCTGCCCTCCCTGTGTGCATGAAGATAAACAAAGCTTAGGTTCATTGCCCTAGATGTCCCTTGTGAATCACCAAGGATGGAGGTTCTTTCACAGGCAGCTCAGCAGCTGGGAAACTGCTGTTAGGTGCCACATTCCTTCTGTATCTGCCTAGATGCAGGCGAAGTCAACAGGACTTAAATGTGCGTAAGCACAGAATGGGAGCCATAAGGTTGGTGTGTACAGGACTTCATGGACCAGCCTTACCCAGCAGCCTTCCTGGTGACTTCGGTAGTGATGGGTTCTGACAGCTACTACAGCCAAACATGGAGAACCACCTCCCAGCCTTTTCTGTGTCACTCTGACTTGCATCTTGCTCTTTCATGCTACAAGAAGATGGGAAATGCTGCCCGAGGCAGCTGACAGCACTGAAGGAGGGCTGGGAGAAGGCTCTTTGCATGAGAATGTGGCAGCTATTGGAACCACCAGCTCCTTCCTTCACCTCTTGACTTCATGGCGGCACATTCCCAGATTTCTGTTTAAACTGACCCATAGATTAAACATTTACTCTACGTCTACCTTGCATAGTCTAAACCTACTATTTCTTGCATTATTAACAGTGGATAGGGTGAATAATCCTGTTCAGTCTCCAATTTCAAATGCTTTTATTAAACAATGGGAACTGTTTCATTGTCGACCAAAGAAGAATGGCAAATCAAGTTGATGGACTATGTGGAAATGAAAAAGTTAACTGGGAAGCTCAGGAACCAAGAAGACTAGAAATTTTAAAAAGAATGGGAAATGTTTATAATGTATATACAAAATCATTGCAAACAGGTCAAAACATTAGCAGGATTCTAAATACACTTGTAATGTAAAAAGTACAGATAATTTAGGAAGATGGAAAATTGGAGAAGTATTGATATGCACTTGAAAATATAATTAAGAGAATGCATGGGTGGGATGGGGGGAAGTCAGGAGATTCAGAGAAATCCTGACATGTGGAATTTGTATGATATTTTGATGTAACTTTATTCTTCTTTTCTTTTGTTCTTTTTATTTCTTTTCTTTTGTGTGTGTGTGTGTGTATGTGTGTGTGTGTGTGTGTGTGTGTGTGAGAGAGAGAGAGAGAGAGAGAGAGAGAGAGAGAGAGAGACTGTGCTACCCTGGAATATTGGTTAAGAATCTGTTCTCATCTCAGTTTCTCCAACCCCAGCCAGAATATTAACAGCCATTTCTTGTATGAACTCTCCACGCCATATATTGTTAGAAATTTGTGGCTGCCAGACATCTCTAATCCATGAATCCACCAAATCTTAGAATTTAATCAAGCCAGGCTAGCTTCCTGAACCCCTGGATCCAGCAAGTGTTAAAATATAAGCCAGGCTAGTTTCTTGATGAGGTGATCACCTGGGTGATGGGCTATTAAGGGGCTATTAAGGGGCTCAGTGCAAGACAGCAAATGGGTGGCACCTAGTCCCTCAACAGAAAAAAACAGAGTTTAGAGTAGAGAGTTTAGGAAGGAGTGGTGTGACTTGGAAGAAAAGCAGCAAGCAGGGAGAGAGCACCATGCCTGATCTCTGCTTGAATCCAAGGCTGTGGCTATGGGAGAAGTAAGACTCTTTTGGAATGTTAATGCTGTGAACCCCTCCATTGTAGGCTCAGGTTGTATATATGTGTAAATAAACCATATATCATAAAGACACCACAGTCTCTGCTGTGCCTCATTTTCCCAAGGAAACACAAACCCTGTGTAAGTGCCTGGAATCTCAAACCACTCAGAGACTGGGATGGCATGCAACAATATTTTATCTCATTTCTATCTCTCCTTTAGGCCACTGTCATGTTGCTTTCAATATTATTCTTAGGCGAAGGGTCATAGCTCGGTCATAGAACATCTGTCTTGCAAGCAGAAGGTCCTGGATAAAATCCCTGGCATCTTCAGGTAGGGCTGGGAACATACCCTAACTTAAACCCTGGAGAGCCACTGCCAGTTAGTATAGACCAGGGTTTTCCAAACTTGGGTCTCCAGCTGTTTTGGGGACTACAACTCCCATCATCCCTAGCTAGCAGACCAGTGGTCAGGGATGATGGGAATTGTAGTTCAAAAACAGCTGGATACCCAAGTTTGGGAAACCCTGGTTAGCTGAGTTAAATGAACCAATGGGTCTTACTCAATAGAAGGCAGGTTCCTATGTTTATGTAGACCTGGAAATTGTCCCCTGGTGATCCTCTGACCATCTGTAGAGGCAATCCTGAGCTAGCTGGACCAAGTGTCTGTCTGATTCTGTGTAAGACAGATTTCTATGTTCACATAGGCATGGGGATGCACCCTGCGTGAAACCCTGCAAAGTTGTCAATGTAAATAATACTGAGCTGGATTGACCAAGAGGTCCTACTCAGAATAAGGTAGCTTCCTATGGTCCAGTTGTTGTTGTTGTTGTTGTTGTTGTTGTTCGGCAGCAGACAATGAATGCAACTCCACACTACTGGCATTCATAAAGTCTGGATAAGATATTAGGCAAAAGGAGATTACCAATCTGCTGAGAAGATGCTGCGAAAGGCAATGTACAAAGGCAAGTAAACAAACATGGCTTCATTACACAGTTCACTACACCTTGCAAGCAATAGGCAGTCCTTTGTCCCTCGCCACATACAGTATTTCATCTGCACCGCAACCCAGGAAAGCCAATAAAACATGAATGAGCGTTGCCAAGGCAAAGTTTTAAGACTTACGATTTTGAATTTTCTATTAGGGATAAGGTTAAATTTATGGATGATATACTGATTTAGAAATGTGTTTAGACAGGAACGTGG
The DNA here is from genome assembly GCF_027172205.1 of Podarcis raffonei. Taxonomy (NCBI): domain Eukaryota; kingdom Metazoa; phylum Chordata; class Lepidosauria; order Squamata; family Lacertidae; genus Podarcis; species Podarcis raffonei. The sequence continues at coordinate 84,317,301 of NC_070606.1, read as the reverse complement.
CATTTCCTATCCCACCCCCGCCCCCTTCCCCTTCAGGCTGGAATCAGAAAGCTGGGTGAAAAGAAGATTGTTAAAGGTTCGGCAGTACATAAAATAAATTCAGCTTATACTTTCAGAGAGCCCTCTGGCTGTATAAAAAGATGATGACAGTGACAGTGGGGGGAAAATTGCTTATATCTACAATTCTCCATTATTTTCTCATTAGCCTGAGTTTTAAAGGGAATCATATTAGTGCCTCCAGAGGACGAACTATATAAACAAGAACTACAGATTTATCTGTGCATTAAAAGAAATGCTATGGTAACAGGTTTGATTGCCTCCACTGCAGTTTAGAATCCTAAAGGATGAATTATCCTGAGATAATCTCACCTCTGTACCCTTTTCTATATTATATTTCATACCTTTAATCCTCCAAGGCTATGGCTATCTAATAATACTCCTTTTGCCTTTCTTCCTGCTTTCCATGCGGCAGCTAAAAGTATTTCCTTACCATTTAACTAAAACACATCAGTTAAGTTGATTTTCCTTTGATTGCCGGGAATGCAATGAGTTACTGTGTGAGTTTTACATCTGGAAGATTTATGGAGATTAATTTGCAGTGTTAGATGGGGAAATGCTGTTCCGCTGACACCCTTAGTTGAAAGTATTCTTTAAAGTAGGCTGTTGCAGGGCACTGTGGGTCTTTGCTGTGAGGAATGATCATTCTTTGGTTATAAGTGTTTCTGAAACAAAAGAAGAAAGAATAGTGATATGATGTACAGAAGCTGATGGCTAATAGAGGAAGTTCTAAACAAATTCATGGGGTTTCGGATATTGAGGACCTCTTGTTTTAAGGGTCAATAAAAGCGGAAGGTTTAAATTAGTTGTTAGCGTAAAGTGGGAAACAGAAGGAAATCATATGTAATTTGAACGTCCACATGCCACTAGCTATTTAGGCAAAGCAATTTAGGCAACAATCACTTCATGGCTTAACTCTTTAAGCGACTTACTTTGGATCAAGCTACCCATTCATCATAGGAGAAACCAAAATGCAGCAGAAAATGTGTTAAATTTAAAACAACAACAATCAGCTCACATTAATATGTTTGGCTCTGGCAAGGGAGAGGATAGGGACAAAAGTTACAAGTTTAGAGATAAGAATCCTTAAAAAAAAATCTGCAGTGGAACCTTCATTCTCAAACGGCTTAGTTGAAGAACAAATGGGCTCCCAAATGCCGAAAACCCGGAAGTAAGTGTTCCATTTTTTGGAAGCTGAGCGTCTGATGTGGCTATCGGCTATTGTTTCCGGGGCACCTGTGCCAAGTGGTTTTTGAATGCGCCTTGGTTTTTGAATGTTTCGGGAGTCAAACGGACTTCCAGAATGGATTAAGTTCAAGAACCAAGGAACCACTGTATTTTGTCTTCCTGTGTCAGGACCTAACCCTACATTTAAAGCACTCTTATGCTACTTTCTCAGTGATAGCTTCTCTCAAAGAATCCTGGCATCAGTTGTTAAGAGTGCTGATAACTGTTAGGGGACACTTCACAGCACTACAGTTCCTAACACCTTTAACAAACCACGGTTCCCATAATTTTTTTCTTGGGGGGGGGGGGAGTAATGACTGTTGAATAGGAGTGCTTCAAATGTATGATTTGAATGTGACCTTGGTTTCCTTTCTGGAACCACAAGGAGACAGACTGTTTCTTTCTTTTTTTATTTGCATCCCAACTTTTCTTCAAGAAATATATCTTACCCCTCCATTGTATTGCCACAACAGCCCTGTAAGGCAGGTTAAGAGATAGGGACTGACTGAAAGTTACTCAGCGAACTTCATGACTGAATGGGGATCTGAACCTGGGTCTCTCCAGTCTTAGTTCAGTAGTTTAACCTTTATGCTACTGTGGCTTGCCACAAAAAAGAGCATATGCACCTGGCCTCAGAAAATCTGCTTAAAAGGTGTAATGTCTAGTAGAAGTGGAAGGAATTCTCTCCAAGATGGGGGGGGGGGTATGTTTCAGCCTTGTCCTTTTGATTCTTGGATCTTCCAGTTGCTAGCCAGTGTGATGTAATTGTTAGAGTGCTAGAAGAAGATCTAGGAGAGTAATGTTCTGTTTGTCACTCAACCAAGAATCTCACTGGGTGACCTGGCCCTATTCACAGTCTCTCAGCCTAACCTACCTCACAGGGTTGTTGTGTGGATAAAATGGACTGGGGAGAACTACATGTATACCACCTGGAACTCCTTGGAGGAAAGGTGGGATAGAAGAGGAGGAGGAGGAGGAGGAGGAGGAGGAGGAGGAGGAGGAGTAGTTTGGACTTGGTATCCTGCCTTTCTTTTTATTTAAAGATATTTATTAAGATTTTCAAAGTTAATACAGTGAAGAAAAAAGAATCAAAAAGAAAAAAGAAAAAAAAGATACCAAAAAGTAGAAAAATACAAAAAAAAGTTAAAAACACTTAAAGTTCACAATAGTTATTTTCCATTGACATATTTCCCCGACCTCCTCGTACCTCCCCTTTTTGTATTCCAGTTCAATTATTAGTTCAGCAAATCCTTATCAATAATTCTTAACCTAATTCCACACCTTTTTTTCCCTATCCCTCAAAACATTACAGCTGCAAACCACTTAAATTCTATCCGACATCATTCTAACATTCATTAATTTTACAATATTTCTGTAAATAGTCCTTAAATTTCTTCCAATCTTCTTCCGCCGACTCTTCTCCCTGGTCACGGATTCTGCCAGTCATTTCTGCCAATCCCATATAGTCGATCATCTTCAACTGCCATTCTTCCAGAGTGGGTAAATCCTGAGTCTTCCAGTACTTTGCAATAAGTATTCTTGCTGCTGTTGTAGCATACATAAAGAAAGTTCTATCCTTCTTTAACACCAGTTGGCTGACTATGCCCAGAAGAAAGGCCTCTGGTTTCTTCAGGAAGGTATATTTAAATACCTTTTTCAATTCATTATAAATCATTTCCCAGAAAGCCTTAATCCTTGGGCACATCCACCAAAGGTGAAAGAATGTACCTTCATTTTCTTTACATTTCCAGCATTTATTATCGGGCAAATGATAAATTTTTGCCAGCTTGACTGGGGTCATGTACCACCTGTATATCATTTTCATAATATTCTCTCTTAAGGCATTACATGCCGTAAATTTCATACCTGTGGTCCACAACTGTTCCCAGTCAGCAAACATAATGTTGTATCCTACATCTTGTGCCCATTTAATCATAGCAGATTTAACCGTCTCATCCTGAGTATTCCATTTCAGCAGCAAGTTATACATCTTTGACAAAATCTTAGTTTTAGGTTCTAACAATTCTGTTTCCAATTTTGATTTTTCCACCTGGAAGCCAATTTTCTTATCCAAATTATATGCCTCCATTATCTGATAATAATGAAGCCAATCTCGCACTTTGTTCTTTAGTTTCTCAAAACTCTGCAATTTCAGTCTATGTCCTTCTTGTTCCAAAATTTCCCAATATTTCGGCCATTTGGCCTCCATATTGAGCTTTTTCTGTGCTTTCGCTTCCATTGGTGACAACCACCTTGGGGTTTTATTTTCCAATAAATCCTTATATCTAATCCAAACATTAAACAATGCTCTCCTGACCATATGGTTTTTAAATGCTTTATGTGCTTTAACCTTGTCATACCACAGATATGCATGCCACCCAAAGACGTTGTTAAAACCTTCTAAATCCAAAATGTCTGTATTCTCAAGAAGCAGCCAATCTTTCAGCCAGCAAAATGCTGCTGATTCATAATAAAGTTTAAAGTCTGGCAGGGCAAATCCACCCCTTTCCTTTGCATCCGTTAATATCTTAAATTTTATTCTAGGCTTCTTGCCCTGCCAGACAAATCTAGAAATATCTTTCTGCAACTTCTTGAAACAGTCCATCTTGTCCACAATTTGCAATGTTTGAAACAAAAACAACATTCTAGGCAATACATTCATCTTTATAGCTGCAATTCGGCCCAACAAGGAAAGCTTCAAATTTGACCAAATTTCTAAATCTTTTTTCACTTCTGTCCAACATTTTTCATAGTTATCTTTAAACAAGTTCCCATTTTTGGCTGTCATGTTAATCCCCAAGTATTTCACTTTCTTAACCACAGTCAAACCTGTTTCATTCTGGAACCTCTCTCTTTCAATCAATGTTAAATTTTTCTCTAACACCTTAGTTTTTGCCTTGTTCAGTCTGAATCCTGCCACCTGACCGAACTCTTGAATTAGTTCCAAAACCCTTTTAGTACTAGATTCTGGCTCCTGTAATGTTAAGACTAAGTCATCTGCAAATGCTCTCAATTTGTACTGTTTGGCTCCAACCTGTATACCTTTAACCAACCGGTCCCTTCTAATCATGTTCAGCAGGACCTCCAGGACCGATATAAAAAGCAATGGGGAAATTGGGCACCCTTGTCGTGTCCCTTTTTCTTGGTATCCTGACTTTCACTCCCCTTAAGGGCAGCCAAGGAGTCTCAAAGGAGCTAAGAATCTCCTTTCCCTTCCTCTCCCACAACAAACACTCTGTGAGGGGAGCGAGGCTGAGAGACTTCAGAGAAGTCCAAGGTCACCCAGCAGCTGCAAGTGGAGGAGCGGGGAAGCTAACCCGGTTCACCAGATTGCGAGTCCACCACTCTTAATCACTACACAACATACCTGTTCATATTTGCAAAAGCACTGTCCTAAAAGGTGTGACCCAGATCACATGACTGTACATAAATATTTCCTTTTTGATGCAGACTCAAAACACATCTCCACCTACTCAGAACTCATGGATCAAATTATTCCCCCTTGGGCTTCTTTTCTCCATAGTGTTCGAGGTTGGCAGTTCTTTCATCTGGGGAATGCTTTGCCACTTCCTGAGCCTAAACAAGCCTCTTAACTGGAAGGATTAGGACTGGTGACCTAGGCAAGTTTGCCTCCCATGAACCTTGCTTGCTTGTTCATGGTACATGGCTGCACAGTGGGAAAGAAGGTGAAGCAGTGTGAGTAGACTTTGACCAGCAGTGAATGACTGCAGCAATTGTTTAACCCATCTGCAAATCCCTCTTCAATATAAGCCCTCCTGGATACAATGCCATTGATGCCATTAGCAATGGTGTGACCAGCACTTTAAAAATCAGTTGCAGCTGGTAGAGGGCTGTAGCTTAGTGGCTGTGTGCAAAAGGTCCCAGGTTCAATTCATAAGCATCTCCTGGAAAAGATTCCTGTCTGAATCCTGGAGATTTGCTGCCAGTCAGTACAGGCAACACTAAGCTAAATAGGTCATTGCTAAGGGACCCAACGGGTGGCGCTGTGGGTTAAACCACAGAGCCTAGGGCTTGCCGATCAGAAGGTTGTCGGTTTGAATCCCCACGACGGGGTGAGCTCCCGTTGCTCAGTCCCTGCTCCTGCCAACCTAGCAGTTCGAAAGCACGTCAAAGTGCAAGTAGATAAATAGGTACCGCCCCAGTGAGAAGGTAAACGGCGTTTCCGTGCGCTGCTCTGGTTTCACCAGAAGCTGCTTAGTCATGCTGGCCACATGACCAGCTCCCTTGGCCAAGCTGTATGCCGGCTCCCTTGGCCAATAAAGCGAGATGAACGCCACAACCCCAGAGTCGGTCACGACTGAACCTAATGGTCAAGGGTCCTTTACCTTTATGGGACCCAACATGTTGGAGGGTATGCCACGATACACCATTCCATTCCTCCCCACATTCCCCAGTTTTACCTGCCAACTAGTCAGCCAGCATTCTGTGCCCACTGAGCGTTATTTGGTTTTCAGGGTTCTCCCACCCTGGTTATTTAAAAATACAGTGGTACCTCGGGTTACAGACGCTTCAGGTTACAGATGCTTCAGGTTTACAGACTCCGTTAACCCAGAAATAGTATCTTGGGTTAAGAACTTTGCTTCTGGATGAGAACAGAAATCGCGAGGTGGCGGCACGGTGGCAATGTGAGGCCCCATTAGCTAAAGTGGTGTCTCAGTTTAAGAACAGTTTCAGGTTAAGAACGGACCTCCAGAACGAATTAAGTTCTTAACCCGAGGTACCACTGTATGTATATTTTTTGGACTTCCTGAGGCTCCCCACAAACCAACTGACATTCCCTTTTGTGTGCCTTTTTGCTACATAAGTATAGGAACTTTGAAAAATTAGTTTTCTAACCTATAGGATATAGGTTACAATATACCATTCAATTCATGGGAGAAGTTGTGGAAAGAAGATTTATAATTTACGGCTTGTGGTGCTTTAAAAGAAAATTACGGTATATGAAAATGATGTATCAATGGTATTTATCTCCAGTAAAGTTAGCTAAAATGTATAAGAATTTATCTAATGTGTGCTGGAAGTGCAAAGATAAAGTAGGTACATTCTATCATATGTGGTGGTCGTGTAAAGAGGCAGTAGGCTTCTGGGAAATGATTTATAAAAAATTGGGGAAATGTTTAAGATAACTTTTGTTTAAAAACCAGATGCCTTTTTATTAGGAATAACAGGTGAAGACGTAGCAAGACAAGTTAAAAGACTATTTATGTATGCAACCACAGCAGCAAGGATGCTATTTGCCCAAAGATGGAAAAGAAAGTTCCAATGAAGGAAGAATGGATAACAAAGATGATAGACTATGCTAAAATGGCAAAGATAACTGGGAAGATCCGTGACCAAGGTAGTTTGTACAAGACTGGAAAACTTCTTTATAGAATACCTTAAAGTCCATTGTAAAGAGTTAAAAACATTAGCAGGATTGATATAGCATCTATGAAGTCCCATGTCTTAGGGTTATTAATGGATTTGAGATTGAATGGAAAAGATAAGATGTGTAAGGAAACAAAGGGGAGATATTGGAAACCAGGGTGGGTGGGGGAAAGTTCAGTGGTACCTCGGGTTAAGTACTTAATTCGTTCCGGAGGTCCGTACTTAACCTGAAACTGTTCTTAACCTGAAGCACCACTTTAGCTAATGGGGCCTCCTGCTGCTGCCGCGCTGCCGGAGCACGATTTCTGTTCTCATCCTGAAGCAAAGTTCTTAACCTGAAGCACAATTTCTGGGTTAGCGGAGTCTGTAACCTGAAGCGTATGCAACCTGAAGCGTATGTAACCCGAGGTACCACTGTAGTTTTAATTTGTGTTATGTTGAAAATTTAGAAATAAAACAATATTTAAAAAGGAAAAAAAGAAAAAATAGTTTTCTATTAGTAAGTGTAGCAATATTCTTCAGCAATTGAAATGTTTGGCATTTCCCCCCACCCCGCCCCCAAAAATCCGAGTGTTTTTACTATAGAAATGACAGGATTCAGAAATAAAAGAATAACAGAATGGATTATAAACTGAGCCAGAGAAGCCATATTAAGGGGCAATAGCCTCTGTGTGGTTCAGACAAATCCTGGTGCAGTATAAGCCTCATCAAGGCCTGCCACATTCGGGAAAGGGTCTATTTTTGTCTGTTTCTCTGGGTCTAAATTGGCTCTGTGCACACCCCTACCTGTCAGTAATGAGCAGCTATTTCCAGGTGTCACAAACTCCCATCTCTGGAGGCCGAGCCCTGAATGGATCGCTGTAATTATCTCCACAACCAACACAGAATATAACAATTGTAACTTATCAGCGACAATGGGAAGCAATTGTAGGTAGGCGAAGGGATTTCCAGCTGGTGCATATGCACAAATGACCATTTTCATATTGAAAATGGCAGGTTCCAGACAGGCACAAACAGACACAGACACACACATATGGTTATTACAGGGATGGGAACAAGAATCTTTTTGAAACTCCATTTCCAAGTGTCTCTGAAAATGCAGCACAGTGGAATTCTAGGCTTGTTTCATATAAATCGTCTGCAGTTGAACCTGGAATTTAAGGGCAGAGCCACAGGTCATGGGTTGTAGCTACTCAGGATTCTTACTCCTACTCAGACTACACCCACTGAAATGAACAGACATGGCTAACTAAGGCCTATTGATTTTGATGCATTGATTTTAATGAAAACAATATCTTTCATCAATCTGTAACTTTGCACACCCCTGTACATCCTGACAGCATTACACTGCATCATCATCATCAACAACATCATCATCATACAGTTGTACCTTGATTCTCAAACTTGATACATTCCGGAAGTCTGTTCCAAAACCAAAGCGTTCCAAAACCAAGGCGCGCTTTCCCATAGAAAGTAATGCAAAACGAATTAATCCATTCCAGACTTTTAAAAACAAACCCCAAAACTAGGGTTACCAGATGTTCCTGGTTTCCGGGTGACAGTCCCCGGATTTGCATATCTTTCCCTGGACAAATTCCGTTCCCAGAATGTCTCCGGATTTGCAAATCTGTCCCTGGGAAACATGGCAGCGGCAGCCTCAGCAGCCCGGAGCCAGCCTGGTAGTGCAATTGGCTCTGGCTGGCTCCAGGAGCTGCTTGCTGCCCGCTGCCCGCTGCCATGGCGCCTGCCATTTTTCCTTGCCAGAACTTCCAGCAAGGAAAAATGGCAGTTGCTACAGCAGCAAGCAGCTCCTGAAGCCAGCCAGACCCAACTGTGCTACCAGATTGGCTCCAGACTGCTGACTGCCGCCACTGTCACCACTGCCAAAGGGGAACCGGGGACGTCCGGCGGTACAGATCTCCTGCCCCCTTTGTTTTGACTGAGGGGGCTTTTGGATGGGGGGCTTTTATCCATTTCCACAGTCACACAACCAAACAATCAGTAGCTGACTGAGTTCCACATGGTCACAAAAACAAATTAACCAAAAAAACCTCAAAAACAAAAACGCAAAATAACAAAAACAAAAGTGCCAAACTTTGGTGCAGGCGCCCCGGAAACAATAGCTGACAGCCACATTGGATGTTCGGCTTCCAAAAAATGTTCAAAAACTGGAACACTTACTTCTGGGTTTTTGGCATTTGGGAACCAAGGCATTTGAATACCAAGGTACCACTGTAATAATAATAATAATAATAATAATAATAATAATAATAATAATACCTGAGCAACTCTGAGTGGCTTCCAAAATATATAAAAACATAATTAAGCACTAAAAAACTTCCCTATACAGGGCTGGCTTCAGATGGTTCGGGGGTTGGATAACTCCATACTGTCCAACATTTCTCCGATGAAAACAGGAGCATCCTAAGGAAAAGTGGGACATTCTAGGATCAAATCAGAAACCAGGATGGCTTCTGTAAATCCAGAACTGTTTCTGGAAAATAGGGACACTTGGAGGGTCTGAATTAGATACAGTATATGTATCTATGATTAAGAGTAAGAATCTTGCTTGCTTGCTTGCTTTTTTATTAACAACTATTAAAGAGGGTGCTTACATAAAGTATTAATGCCATGCTACAGATAGAAATATTCCTGCATAAAACTAACATGGTATCGCAGTTCCTATAGCAACTAAATGTTTCAGAGTGGACACCACAGTAAATGCCAATCTGTGAATATCTGGAATATGTTGCAGTACATTTGTGGCCTCATTATTATTTTTTTAATCTTTTGTCATCAGGTTGACTTTAAAGTCCTGTTGTTGAATTATTCAAATTATTCCATTTGAATCATATTGGGGGAAAGATGAAATTATGTCCATTTGAAATCTAAACAGGACTTAAATAATAATTTGCCTTTCTGTGGTAGTAAAACCTCTAGAATAGCTTGCCATCTGCTCCCACTATTTCTGTTTATCCAAGATTTTCCCAGCATCTATCTCTGGTGCATATCTGTCCCTGTTTTGCCTTTGAGAGATGCCTTCTTCAAATTACGTTAATGTGATCTGCCAGCATTTTCATTCCTAAGGGTTCAGCTACATCCCCTGGGCCTTAGGGGTGAGATCCTTTACAGGTAAACCTCTGCTGTTGTTGCTGTTTTTGTTTCTGCTGCTGCTACTTCTACCCATCCTTCACCGACAAGTCCCAGGGAGAGTTTCAAAAGTTTCAAAATCCAGAATTAAAAACACATAAAGCAGGTTATAGTCAGAGGGACAGAGTAGGTCCTGAAAACACACATCTCAGGTGTCAAAAACTAAGATAAAGAGGTACATCTTCAGCATTTGTGGAAAGTTGCATAATGAAGGTGCCAAACACATTTCTGTAGGAAGGGAGTTGCACAATTCAGAGGCTACCACAGATAATTTCCTCTCCAGGCCACCACCACTTGGACTTCTGAGGGAGATGGAACAACCAAGAAGGCTGCCTCTGTTGATCCTAATACCTGGGCCTAAGCCCTTTAGGGCTTTAAATTGTGGCATGGATGCCTTAGATTTGGCCCAGAAACTAACTGGAAACCAATGCAGCTGATTCTGTGACTGAGTGCTGGTAATATGCTTTGGGAAAGATCTGACATTACTTTACCCAGATGCAGTTTGTATGAGTTCATGGGTGTAAAAACGTGATGTCCTTACCAAATGTGACATGCATGTACAAAATCCAATGTGTGTCTGCAAATAGCACAGTCAATTTCGACTATAAAAGTTAGAAATCAAACATGCTCCATTTTACACTTATTAGAGTCCATATTCCTCTTCAAACCTAATAGTCCCAAGTTGATGCCCAGGAATTTCTGAGGCAGGTCTGGTCCACTCCTTGGGCAGGGAGGGCGAGGGTATATATACAACCTTTCATGCACCTGGAACATATCAGATATTGCACTGACGCATCTAGCCCAAAGATTTGCCAATGGGGTTTCTTACAGATTTATCAAATTTCTTCCATTTTCAAAGACTAGTGAGAGTTACGTTGCAAGAGAGGGACTGATTCAACGGGCTTCTAATACAATTTGTACAAAACAGTTGGGGAGGGGGAGGAATAAACATGATAGTATTCTTAACTACCAGACTTACATTCCTTCTCTACCTCATTCATAGACTAAGGCTGCAATACTAACCCCAGTTATCTTGGTGTCAGCCCCACTGAATGCACTATGACTTATTTCTGAACAGACATGGTTAGAATTGCAGTGTAACTTCTATTCCTGACTTGAAGTGGTTCTTTTGCTGTTCACATAGCAGATCAGCATTAAATGCTACCATTAAAGCATTATGAATGTTACCTTAATTAGAGGCTTCACAACAAATCAATGACTCTTTAAGCACTCAAAACAAGCTACACTTACATCATTATCATATCATTGTTGTTTCCAGGAATTGTAATGTGCATCTACAAGGCAAGTAGATGCAGAGACAGAAAGGCATGCTGGAAACTATTTGCATATGATACTGATATGGAAAGTGATCTGCCCGTTCACTCTCCCTTCATGTTACAGGGGGCAAAGAGGGCATCCTCAGTGATACCAGAGGTGCAATTTAGCTCACCCATAATGGTTGCTGATTAATATCTTTTTGTTTTTTTCTGGTACAGAGAGCATCTGTTTAGGGGAACTTTTGTACACTGCCATTTCAGAAGTGTGCCATGAGAGTTTGTCTTGCTATCAGTACCCAGATTACAAATGTCATCTACAAAACAGATGACTTTTGGGGGTGGGTATCCTTTCTTTCCTTTTTCCTTTTTGCTATCTGCACATTACGGCATACCTTTCTCTTCTTAACTCAGACTGCAACAGGAACTGCAAGGTTTTAATCTGGCAACATAGCGCTCTGCATAGCACCCTGTTTGATGGGCCACCAGGACTTCATGCTAAAGCATCTCTCTAGCCAGGTCAGTAAAGCAGTAGTAGCCAGCAGGGACGCAGGTGGCGCTGTGGTCTAAACCACTAAGCCTCTTGGGCTTGCCGATCAGAAGGTCGACAGTTCGAATGCCTGCAACGGCATGAGCTCCCGTTGCTCTGTCCCAGCTCCTGCCAACCTAGCAGTTCAAAAGCACACCAGTGCAAGTAGATAAATAGGTACCCCTGCGGTGGGAAGGTAAACGGCGTTTCCATGTGCTCTGGTTTCCATCACAATGTTCTGTTGCACCAGAAGAGGTTTAGCCATGCTGGCCACATGACCCAGAAAGCTTTCTGTGGACAAATGCAGGCTCCCTCAGCCTGAAGCGAAATGAGTGATGCACCCCACAGTCACCTTTGACTGGACCTAACCATCCAGGAGTAACCGTCCAGGCTACCATTTTACCTTAGTAGCCAACAATGTGCTCTACAGATGATTTGGATTTCAACTTTAACCCCGCTCCTGCCAAACTCAAACCAATATATTTTTCATCCCCACTCCAGAGATTCTATGTATCTGAATAACTCTTGAGTTCTCATTCATTTGCATTGCTCCTTCCTCTCTCTCCCTTCTTTTTCTCTTTGCAATGTTTCTTCATTTGCATGCTCTCCTCCACCTGCCCCAATTTTCCACATTACCAGAATGGCTGTCTTCCCCACACCGTGCCCCCATCTTATTACTTTCCCCATCTTCTTCTCTGTCTCTCATGCGCACGCACACAAACATAAAAATGACTTCATTTGTATTCTGGCAATTGGCAACCCAATTTATCCTGCCTTGCCAGTTCGTTTAAAGTCTCTACATATGAAGTCATATAAGACAGCTGACTCCCTTAAAAGAGCATATTTAAATGCAGCCTGGCAAACATTCCTGCAGACCAGCAGCATCTACAAGTTCCTAAGTGACCTTTCCCTGCATTTCCTATGCAACTGTACCAGAAGCAAAATCTTTGTTTTTCCCCACCAGATGTCTTAATTAAAAGGACACCGTAACAGCTATCTCCCAGAAATGAATGGAAGGCATCATTTAAATGCTGCGCATTCATTTTTCAACTACTTGGCCAGCAAGAAAATATATAACAAGCAAGCAGCAATTGTGGAAGTTGCTACAACAGTTTCACTGTCTACCAGTTAATTTCCAGACACAATTCCAGACACAAGCCCTATTCAGCTTAGGTACAAGATATCTGAAATACCATATTCCCTCATAGGGACTTGCACAGGTTCTGAGATATTTGAAGAAGGTCCTTCTCTCAGTCCAACAACCCGTCTCACAGGCACACTTGGTGGGGATGCAGCGAAGGGCCTTCTTGGTGGTTACTCCTCCCAGGACAGATCTACACTAACATTTTTTAAACGTTAAGGAAAGGTTAAGGAATGCTTTTGATAACATAGATCAGCAAACTTTTTCAGCAGGGGGCCGGTCCACTGTCCCTCAGACCTTGTGGGGGGCTGGACTATATTTTGAAGGGGGGGGAATGAACGAATTACTATGCCCCACAAATAACCCAGAGATGCATTTTAAATAAAAGGACACATTCTGCTCATGTAAAAACACGCTGATTCCCAGACTTTCTGCGGGCCGGATTGAGAAGGCGATTGGGCCAGATCCGGCCCCCGGGCCTTAGTTTGCCTACCCATGACATGGATGGACACATGACGCCCTACTTTTTACATTCACAATGTGTTATTACCTTGTCTTTTTATCATTTTTTAAATCGTTCTATGCTGCTATATCAGTGAAACATGGCTCATATGTCCCTATGTAGCATTCCCCTTTCCCCTTTTTTTACCGCATTCAAACTCTGCCCCCCCCCCTTCCAGTGGTATTGGTGGGACAATGTTCAGTTCAAATAACAAAGGACATAGAGGGAGGGAGGGAGAAAGGATGAATTAAAATGTGACATCAGAGGATGGAGCAGAGAGACTAGCAGCTGCAGGGAAAGAAACAGCGTTTTGGGAAACGGTGTGGCCGGGTATTACTTACATTTGACCCCCAAAAAACAAGGTAAAAAACTTTTTGATTAACAAGTATGCCCTGTGATGTTTTGGAATGACATATCTAATATCGTTCTAATAGGGGGAAATAACATTAAACAGGTCAGTGTAGATCCAGCCTCTGACATCTTTGGATTTTCCTGCCAAGAGAAATTAGACTTGGCTTCCTCCTTGCTGTCCTTCTGACAGCAGGTGAAAACCTTCTTATTCCAGCAGGCCTCTAGGAAAAGGATGGTGCTACAATGTTTTTTATTGTTGCTATTATTTATATTTTAAATATATCTTTATTATACATTGTTTTAATTCTGTTAGTGTTTAGTTACTTTTTAATGTTTATCTATTCTATGTTTTTAGCCTTTTCTGTTTTTTTCTGTGTGTTTTTATTTTTTCTACCCACTTTCAATCATCATCATCATTTTATTTATACCACTTTTGCCTCTGACCCCCCACACCGCTGGCCAGTGTAACCAAGAAGGCTGATCAGAAGAGAGTGCAGCCCTCAAGCAGAAAAATGCCCGAATTTCCCCTAATATAAAAGTTTCTAGGAATGTGAAATGGATAGATATTTAGCTTATTTCATCTGCTTCTCAATAAGTGCTTGGAAGACCATTGGCAACAAAGTGTAGCTCTGTAAAAAGAAGCTCTCAGGTGAGATCTGGGCAAATTCACTCTTCTGTGTGTGGAATAAATATATATAGAGCTTGGCATTATGGCAATGTGTTATGGAATTAAAATTTGGTTATTAAACTTTCAAGTGTTGGAGAACCTTGGCTTAGGCATTGGGTGTGTATCCCTCCCAGCCCCACAGCTGGGGGAACTGGGGCTCCTCGTGGTAAATGTAATATGGGGGTGCTCTGCAAGACGTATGTATACGCAGGCAGCCCATCCCATATCCCCACACGCAGGGGAGTTCACTGACAACCTTTCAGTGTATGGCCCTTTAAGAGGGGACCCTGGAATCGCCACTGCGGGAGGGGGAGTCACCACGCCCCCCCCATAGGGAAGAAAAGATTAAAGAATTCCACCCAAGGCCTAAAACTGCCAAAGTTGTGACGAATTGCTACAGGGAAGAAAAACCTGCCAATGCAGGAAAATTTACTGTATTTTTTGCTCTATAAGACTCACTTTTTCCATCCTAAAAAGTAAGGGGAAATGTGTGTGCGTCTTATGGAGCGAATGCAGGCTGCGCAGCCATCCCAGAAGCCAGAACAGCAAGGGGGATTGCTGCTTTCACTGCGCAGCAATCCCTCTTGCTGTTCTGGCTTCTGGGATTCAGAATATTTTTTTTCTTCTTTTCCTCCTCCAAAAACTAGGTGCGTCTTGTGGTCTGGTGCGTCTTATAGAGCGAAAAATACGGTATTCTCTGCTCTTCAACAGTAACCAGTCAAAAGACCGTAGCAGCACCTGCTAAACAGGAAGAACTTGCAAACTAGAAACATTAAACAAAGGGAGGGTTGGGTGGGTTGAAGCTCCTGAGCCGACTGCCTGGCTGCTGCCAGCTCCTCCCCCTATTTATGTGACTGGCCCCACCTCCCAGCAGTGTAAATTGACTAACTGAGGCTGGGCGTGAGCCTCCAAAGAATAACACTGAGAAGCAGGCCAGCCCATACAAACTGGTAAGTTCCCTGAGGTCCGAAGCACAATGCACGATCCCGCAAAGGGCCCCCACAGTGTAAAGTGTGAGTGCTCATTCTAAATCTGCTCTAAAGGAGAGCTTCTTCCATAGAGACCAATATATTTGAGCTCTGTAGTTTGCTGGCTGTAGCCTCTTTTCTATCTTGTTTCCCATGGTGTCATCTTATCTAATCACAGCTTAGTAAATGCTAACGCCATAAGAAGCCTTCAGCAGAAATGAGAGTTCATGCATCTGTCTCTTGCTGAAAATGCTTATGAATAATGGCATATGGCTGTTCTAGTCAGTTAGGAAGAGGTGAGCATCTCTTCCAGTGTCATTTGAATGGAGGGGGGGCTGCAATGGCTGTAGACTTTGATAATGGTGGTGCAAAGATTGACCTTGAAAATTACTGAGACGACATAAGAACCGGAGCTTCTATTTTCTGCCCTGGTAGATGAACACCATTCCCAACACATGATGCAGCTACCTTGCTGAATCCAAGAATGGGCAAACCAGTCTATTTCTAGTAACATTTTCACATGCATTCAGCCATGTGTCCATTCTGTTTCATCTCTACACTGATATCAACCATGTTCAGCTTGTGACAGGAGCAACATCACAGTCCTAGATCATGGAGACCATGGAGGAGAAAGTATGTAGAAAATTGTGTGTGAAATTGTGAAAATACTTCACAATTAACGTTTGCAGGAACCTTATGGTGAGAAGAGATTTTGACCTTATCAAAGGAGGAAGGGACTCACTCAATGGCATAGCATGAGGGGGCCACAAGATTAGTTACCCCGGGTGCAAAATTCTTAGGGGTGCCAAATTTCAACATCCTGTACTGCCTCAGTGCAGCTGTGGGCTTCCATTTCTGGGCTCCATTGAAAACAGCTTGTCCATGTGAACCAGGAAGTGACTTCCCCAGACAATGGTAACCCATGATATGCCACTGGACTCACCAAGCTGCCTCTACAAAGCGTGTTCTCCCTCATAGAGAACGCGTGTTGTGGTGGGGTCTGCCGGGCCACCCCTCTGTTGCCAGCCAGGGTTACAAAGGAGGCCTGGGGCAACAATTGGATGGCTGTGTTGCTGGGGTAAATTTTATGTTGAAATTTTGGTGGGAGGGATCAGATGTTTTAAATCCTGGGCACGCAGCTTGGAGCTTTCTCTTTCGCTGCGTGCAACACAGCCCACCCTCCCTAACTTACGGGTTTTGCGTTGACCTTGCTATGCCTGTCATGGGGTCGTCTGCCGTTGGGGCAGGGGCCTGGTAGGAATTTTGTCCATCTGGCTGATTGGCTGGGCCATTTGGTTTTTGCCTATTGCGTATCAAATTGTCACAACTTGTAAGGTTGCAGCTAGGCATTGGTTATCAATTGGTTGGAGGAGGGGGTAGGATTGGCTGGGCCTGCCCCTCCAGTGCTGCTGCGGAAAGGGAATTCCATTAAAGGAATCCAGGGGCTTGCCATCTTTTTGTCCGAATCCCTGGAATGGGACTAGGGCCGGCAAGCCCCGGGGAGCATGCGGGGAGAGGTGAGGGCCTGTGGCTCAGCTCCATTTCTCCCCAATATTGTTTTCCCTTACTGGCTTCCGTTGGTATCCGGAAGTCAGTTCTGTCTCCAGGTGGGGGGACAGATAGTCTTAACCAATGCCTAAGCAACCAGTCACATTTATGTATTTCAATAAAGTTGTGGCCAAAATTATGCCAAAAACCTTAAACAAAAATTATGTGTGTGTTGTGAGTTATTTGAGGGGTGGCTTGGGGACCTCCACATGCAAATGTGATTAGATGTGGGAGTCTGAAGGAACTCACTGCTGCATCTTTCAAGGGCTGTCTTATTCTTAGATTCAGGGGTGCCAACTTGAATAAAATATGGTGGGGCAGGTAAGCGCAGTTCCACATAATTGATCACATGTCATAGTGCACAAACACTTTTTGAATGGCAATGCCCATCAATTTTGGGGAAGGCAGGCCCCCTCAAATATTTTATTGGGGGGGGGCTAAAGACCCCCTCAGCCCCTAGAAGTTGGCTCCTGTGACTTGATTTATATCCTGCCTTTCCTCCCGAAGAGACCCCAATAAAGACACTACCACTGTTGCTTGGGTGGACCCAAGCCTTGAGAGATGCATAGGTGAGACAGTCCAGGTATCAGTACCAAGGGGCCCTGTAAGAGCATTGGTCCCCCAAGGATAGCTCATGGTGTCATTGGCCCTATCTCAGTAAGATGTTACACCTTTTTGTTGTATGGGGGGGACACCTGAGCTTAAGCATGGAGATGAGACATTTGTTTCTTTTTCTCATGCTCATTCATCTGTAATACTTTTGTCCCCAATCATGTTTCCACCGAAGACCATATTACAGATTGACTTTTGTCTAAAGCAGAATTTCAGTCGCAATTAGAAAACTCCATCATGAGTGAAACATCCGAAGGACTATAATGGCAGACAATGGCAGACATGTTTATCTTTCTAGGACATTGCACATATCCCAACTGGGGACCCACAGAAAACAGGCTAAAAGTTGTTAGCTCCATGCCATCAAGTTCTATCCAGCTCTGGATTCTGGGGCTGTGGAAGATGCATCTGAGGGCTTTCAAGGGGTGAATAAAGGAGCTGTTAGAGGAGATTTTAGAAGAGTCCCAAACATTCCTAATTAATCTGACTGCTTTAGGCTTTGGCATGGTTCGTTATTTTTTTAAGAACCGGGAGAACATCTGTAATAATTTCATTGATAAGATTTCAAGTTATTAAAATATTGTGCTAGATATTTAATTCCCAGCCAACCAAGTAAAATAAAAAAAACCCAACCTCGTCTCTTTTTTTCCAAAGCGACAATTCCTCGGACAGAATCAATAATTGATCATCTTTCTAACTTTTTTTTAAAAGTGTCGTTTTACCTGAAATTAAAGCCAAGCAATTTCACAAGTTCCACTGAATGGTTTCTATCAATATCATATAAGAGTTAAAAATCCAACCCAGTAATTTAATACTGTACCTTGTCTACTGCCTATTTAAGCTATTTTGCCTCCCTGTATATTTTCACCCGCTTCACAGTCCTCTTCACAACTCTCCTTTTTTTACAATATGGTTATACACAAACAATCTTATAAATGGAAATGTTTCTTGATGCGAAGAAGTGTTTTTTCCCTTGTTTTCATAATTCATGCCCTGCTTCATTCATCATGCTCCACTCTAGGGGTGGGCGAACTACAAGCTTGCAAAACCTACTTTGTGTTTCTTTTTAATAGAACCCCAAGGTCAACCAGCTGGCGCCAAGTGCAAAATAATGGCTTCTAAAGTGGGCTGGCATATTCTTAGAATTAAAGAACAGGGCACCACTGAGTGCATCTTAGCCCAGGAATTTGTTTTTTCAGTCTCAGAAGTGAGCTCATAGACCTTCCACACAAAAATCCATTCTTGTTTTCTTTCAGTAAAGCAATTGGAAGTCAGATCCTTGCTGATCTACTGCAAATCACCCACAAACCAGCAGATCCTGAAAAGCTTCTCTTGAGTCCTACTCTACACTGTTGATTGTGGGCAGCCTTCAGACATGCAGAATCTACTTCATTTTTTTAAGGGAGCCTCAAGATCCAGCACTTGGAGTCAGGTGTAAAAGACACACACTTAAAGCATTTAAGAACTCTGGCCCCAGTACTTTGTTTTCAGTACAAACTAGTCCATTTACCACCAATGCTGTTTTCATTCTGCTATATAATTGCAGGGGCCGGGGCCTCATTTTGTTGTTGCTGTTATTATGATTATTTTTAAGAGAGTAAAAAATCTTTGCTGATATGCTGTGGAAGGTCCTTGCTTCAATCCCTGGAATCTCTAAATAGGTTTGGGAGATTTTGTACAGTGATTAAAACTTTATAATTAACCCTAACAGGAACCTTATGTTGAGAAGGGACAGTCTGAAATGCTGGAGACCCAATGGTGGTCATTGTAGCTACTAGGAACAAGGATCTGGTTCAGAATATAATATAATATAATATAATATAATATAACATAATATAATATAATATAATATAATATAATATACACACACACATACACACACACACACACATATATATATAATGTGATTCCACTTTTGGGCAGTTTCAGTACTTGTGAAAGCATTTGTTTCCATCAGTTTTGGCTGGGCACACAGTTGATTGCCATCAGTTCCTTTCAGTAATGCCATCATCACATAGCTAATCATCATAGCTTGGAAATGGGAGAGAGAAGCCTTATGTTTGCAAAGGTTTGTTAGAGATTTGGTTGCACATGCTGAAGTGATGGACAAGTTACAGGAGTCAGAGAACAGCTGGAATACTGTGTCCAATTCTGGGCACCACAATTTAAGAAGGATGTTGACAAGCTGGAATGTGTGCATAGGTGGGCAGCCAAGATGATCAAGGGTCTTATGAGGAACAGTTGAAGGAGCTGGGTATGTTTAGCCTGGAAAAGAGGAGACTGAGAGGAGATATGTTAAAGGGTGTCACATGGAGGAGGGAGCATGCTTGTTTTCTCCTGCTCTGGAAGGTAGGACTCGAACTCAAGTTGCAAGAAAGGAGATTACGACTAAATATTTGGAAAAACTTTCTTTTTCTTTTTTTTAAATAAATTTTTATTAAGTTTTCCTTTTGCCAATTCATCACAACAATGTTTACATATTTTCAATTTTCGTACTTCCACCAGCTCCTCCGTCAATCATCCATATGCACTGTTTATACACATTTTCTATATTAAATATTGCCAATTGGTATTATCCTTTGCTTTCTATTTCTTTTGACAATACATCTTTAACTATCACAAAGCCTCTTTAAATCCCACTAGCGTTATCTGTTCATCACATATGCTTTTCAGATAATCCGTAAACTTCCCCCAGTCCTCGATGAACTTGTGGTCCCGTTGGTATCTGATTTTCCCAGTCATTTTATCCAGTTCTGCGTAATCCAAAAGTTTCATTCTCCACTCTTCAAGAGTCGGTAGTTCTTCTTGTTTCCATTTTTGGGCCATTAAGATTCTCGCTGCTGTTACGGCGTATTGAAAAAGTTTATAGTCCCTTCTATTTATCTCTCTTCCTGTTATTCCTAACAAAAAGGCTTCTGGTTTCTTTATAAAAGTATATTTAAACATCTTCTTCAACTCATTATATATCATTTCCCAGAAACCCTTTACCTTTCTGACAGTAAGAGCTGTTCAGCAGTGGAACAGACTCCCACTAGAGGTGGTGGACTCTCCTTCCTTGGAGGTTTTTAAACAGAAGTTGGCTGGCCATCTGTCAGGGATGCTTTAGCTGAGATTCCTTCACTGCAGGGGGTTGGACTAGATGACCCTTGTGGTCCATTCCAGCTCTAAGATTCTGTGACCTGAACCACACAAAGCCGGTTGAGAGAGGGGCAGAATGGGGATGCGAAGTAGTTCTGCCACAGCAGCCGAGCACACGAAACACCATTGCATGAACCTCATGTCAACAGTGTAGTGCTGCTTCATTGGCATGTTTCCCACAGAGAATGCATTAGTGAAGCAGCGCACAGCTGGATTGAACCCTCTTGCTGCCTGCAGTTTAATCAGAAAGAAAGGATAGGAAGATGCACCATCTCCTTACTCCACCCCTATTTTGACTGTATATGCTAAAAAATCTATAAATAAACATTAGCCCCACCCATTCTGGGCTGGCACCTGATCAGCTGATCCCTAGGTCAAGGTGAGGCCCTGGGACAAGATGGTGGTTGCTGTGCACACTCCTAAAACTAACACATTACACTATCCATTTAAAAATCTTAGGATTCCTTGGTTTTTTAGGATTCTTAAAATTCCTGGGCACCTTTCAGTTAGTCATGTATAAACTGGGCATCATTTTTGCTTAGCTCACCAAGTAAAAGCAGAAATTGACTCGTGTGTTCATGCTGCATCTCCTGTTGGTCTTTAGCCAGCTACCGGAATCACTTTAAAAGGCGGGTTGCCATGACCAATAAATTTCCTCTGCTAGACCTATGTGGCTTAGAAGGCATCTCACAGAGAAGCATGAACAATGAAATGGAAACCCAAGTGATACATGTGTGTGCGTAAGAAAGGGCACCTTATGTTCAGCACAAAATGAAAGCAGCAAGACCTTCTAAATACCCTGTCTGAGGCAATTCATTACTTTAACAGGTTTGCTCTTGGAACGCCACTTTGAGGCTCATTTTCTTATCAGTTTGCAAATGTCATAATTATTGAATAGGCATTTAGCGAGTTGGAAGTGTGATGGAACCGAACCTCAAGTGCCACCTCATAAATTAGTGCCTATTGTGTGAAGCCATTTCAGAGCCATTCTTTCTCCTTGATGAACTTTGGGAGCTACGGCAAATGGTACTTTGCAGACAATAATGCATTTGCTGTGACAACAAATGTTTCCCCTTCTCAGTGTTGAAGAACACAAGAAGAGCCTCGCTGGATCAGACCAAAGGCCTATGTAGACCAGTGTCCTGCTGTCACAGTGGCCAGTCAGATATCGATGGGAAGCTGCAAGCAGGGTAAGAGTGAGGTGTTGTTGTTTTTCCCTCAAGTTTGCATCTATTTGTGAGCAGAGTAGGAATTTTGTTTTGTAGTGAAGCTGATAGGTGATGCAATTAATAACAATACTTTTAAAAACTAGGAGAGACAAGAAATATTATTTAGTCGTCAGTCAGTGGGAGAAAACTGCAATGGGATAAAAGAATTCCAGTTCTGGAAAGAAAAAAAGCATATTCATTTTCAGCCCTTGTAATGGCTTCCTTTAGCCTGCCCATACAAGTCCATACAATGTAAGTGCTTATAATGGGGAAGGGTCAAAGGAAAACAGATATTGAGCATGAGATGTGTTCACTTTTTATTTCTCTGTTGTGGTGCCTGTGTTTTTAATAGCTGCATAGAAACAGATCTTTGACAGATATTGCCTTTCTTGGTATAAATATGTTATGACAGAGACATTCTTCTAGATAAGTCCTCACCGGTTGTGCAGTGTTTAATCCAACTATGGGAAACATGGAGTTAAGTGCCAACAGGAATAATTTGTGTTTGGGATCTTAAACCGAGTATGCCCACCTAGTCATCCATCTAGGTGGGTTGGAAAGGATTTGTGGATGAGGACACAATTGTTGGGTGCTGAAAATTGCATACCTGTGCCTGCATAATTTTCAAATGTGTTTGGATAATTACTTGAGTTTGGTGCAAGCTGTATTGCACACATGGCTTACAACAAGCCATGAAACTAGATGATTACTATTTCTAAAACTCCTTGAAAATGGATACTTAGATTACGTACTTAGACGGTTAATGAGTGGGTTTGCCAGCTTCAACCGTTACAAACGCTGCATTTAACATGCGCCTGAGATGGTTTAGAAGTGGTAGGTGAATGATGTAGCATTAAGCGGGGGGAAACAGAAATAACATGAAAGGTTGAATAAAAATAGGGGAAGTGGAAAAGTGGTTGAGAGAAACCATCCTGAGAGTCAAAGTTCTGAGAAATTAATAGTCTCTCTAGATCTCATTTTAATGCTGTTCTGTAGATATGATTTATGCAGATCAGCCATGGTACTTGCAAGGCCAGGCCGCATACTTCCCCATCCTCTGCTCAGATAAAATACCAGTAAAGACACAACACAGTTGAATGGGATCTACTGTAATCAGGCCAAAACTTTATTGACTACAGATGAAGAGGTTTGGCATAGGCAATGGGTAACCATTTATTTCCGGCCCACCTGCCTGAAATGACATCAGTGGCATCCCAGCAGAGGGGAATCCTATGACTTACATCAAACAGCGGGGATCCCTGCCGGGATTGTCGCCTCTAGAAGTGGTGAGGCCCAAGTCGCCATCTGGAAATATGGCCAGAAGCAACTCCTTTGTGGAGCCCTTTAATGGAATACCCTTTCTAAAGGAGAAAGCAAGGGTACAACCCCTCCTCCAGCCAAGACTAAGGTTAAAAAGTAAAGGTAAAGGGACCCCTGACCATTAGGACCAATCACGACCGACTCTGGGGTTGCAGTGCTCATCTCGTTTTATTGGCCGAGGGAGCCGGCGTACAGCTTCCGGGTCATGTGGCCAGCATGACTAAGCCACTTCTGGCGAACCAGAGCAGCGCACGGAAATG
Source organism: Podarcis raffonei (assembly GCF_027172205.1). Taxonomy (NCBI): domain Eukaryota; kingdom Metazoa; phylum Chordata; class Lepidosauria; order Squamata; family Lacertidae; genus Podarcis; species Podarcis raffonei. The sequence goes on along the minus strand of NC_070606.1, from coordinate 84,293,961 downwards.
CCATTTACCTTCCCGCCGGAGCGGTACCTATTTATCTACTTGCACTTTGATGTGCTTTTGAACTGCTAGGTTGGCAGGAGCAGGGACTGAGCAACGGGATCTCACCCTGTCGCGGGGATTTGAACCACCGACCGTCTGATCGGCAAGTCCTAGGCTCTGTGGTTTAACCCACAGCACCACCCACGTCCCCAATGCCTAAACCACCAAAGTTGTGGTGATTGCTATGAGGCAGGCAAAAACCCCAAGTCACAGCCAATTTGCAAATTCCTACCCAACCCCCAAAACATGGCGAACACAGCAGCCACGGCAAGGCCAATGCAAAATTAAAGGAGTGGGTGGGTTGATCTGATGAAGAAGAGCTGGGTGCTGGGGGCTGACACAGGCTGTTTAAATTCCCCAGGAGTGGACCTGAGGGGAGCCTGATTGTTCCTTCAAGCACACCCCCAAAGAGCCTTGCCCTCTGCACCAGTCTTTGGCCATTTGCCAATTCAACAGGCTGGTGTGGAGCTAGATTTCAAGCCGGGAGCACATGTTGAAGCTCCAGCAAAACAGGCCCCTGGCATCCCAGCTCTGCATTGTCGTGGGGGGGGGAGGAGGCACTAGCTGTCCCACCAAGCCCCCACACCCCAAAAAGGGGTAAGCGGACTCAATGCCGGATTTACACATAAGCTAAACAAGCTATAGCTTAGGGATCCACTCTCTTGGGGAGCCCCCAAAAAATTAAAGGAAAAAAAACCTGGATGTACATTTCCAAAATATAAGATAAAAAACAAATAAAACAAAACCTACATACAGCAACAGTGTTTTGTGTTGTGTAGGCTCCTATGATGGAAATAATGGGCCCCGCCTCCTAACCTGCTCCCTAAAATATCACTGATTTGCTCATATAGGGTGCCTACATTCTGCATGTCCAAATGGCTTTAGATGCCTATTAGGTCCATAAATTACCATATAGCATACATTCAACAGAAAAATACAGCGACAATTTGTTGTTGAAAGTGAGATGAGCACCTCAACCCCAGTGTCGGTCATGACCGGACCTAATGGTCAGGGGTCCCTTTACCGTTACTATGGACAGCTGGGCTCCATGATCCATGATCTTGGGCTCCATGATCACCTCAGATGGTGACAGCAGTAACGAAATTAAAAGACGCCTGCTTCTTGGGAGAAAAGCAATGACAAACCTAGACAGCATCTTAAAAAGCAGAGACATCACCTTGCTGACAAAGGTCCATACAGTTAAAGCTATGGTTTTCCCAGTAGTGATGTATGGAAGTGAGAGCTGGACCATAAAGAAGGCTGATCGCCGAAGAATGGATGCTTTTGAATTATGGTGCTGGAGGAGACTCTTGAGAGTCCCATGGACTGCAAGAAGATCAAACCTATCCATTCTGAAGGAAATCAACCCTGAGTGCTCACTGGAAGGACAGATCCTGAAGCTGAGGCCCCAATACTTTGGCCTCCTCATGAGAAGAGAAGACTCCCTGGAAAAGACCCTGATGTTGGGAAAGATTGAGGGCACAAGAAGAAGGGGATGACAGACGACGAGATGGTTGAACAGTGTTCTCGAAGCTACCAGCATGAGTCTGACCAAACTGTGGGAGGCAGTGGAAGACAGGAGTGCCTGGCGTGCTCTGGTCCATGGGGTCACGAAGAGTCGGACACGACTAAATGACTAAACAACAACAACATGGACAGCTGGACATATAAAGAGCCCCATTACCTTCAGTAACTTAGGGCCTCATCAAACCTAAATCCAGCCCTGAGTGGACTTTTCCCAGGTAATATAACCCAATAAATATAACATACCTACCAATTCCTATTGTTAAGTTCATTCAGGGCATGGAGCACTGCTCTTACTAGATGGGCTTTTGGTCTGATCCATCTGTTCGTTCTCTCTCTCTCTCTCATATATACACATACACGACTTGAAACCTAAATGAAGGTTTTATTCAGAAGCATTATCTGAGGAAGAAAAAGCATGTGAGGAAATCAAATGACTGACAGAGATGCCTATATTAAAATGTTGACATTTATTCTTGTCTGAAGATAGCAGATTTTAATAGGATAAACATGTCAAACAATTGACGCTAACTATACTGGCAAGCAGTTAGTATGGCTAACTGACCGGGGAAAACAGACCCAGGTTTTTTTTACGTTTAATTGTAAAATGGCCAGGAGAGAGCAGAAGCCATTCCTCACCTCCACCTAATAAACAAAAATCTCTGAAGGGGTTACATAAAACAAAAGAAAATATCCGTTAAAAAAATACTGATAAAAACCAACCATTAAAAACAAGTTGGCATAACATATGTCAAAATGTAAATAAAATCAGCAGTTTTAAAGCAAATGTGCACAGTACAACTGCACATAAAAAAAGAACCAAAGTTGTTTTGTACATTGACAGGCCAACATAAAGAAAAGGTTGTTGACTCAGTAGTGCTCATCAAATCTCAGGTGCTGACTTTTCTTGGTGAATCATTGATCCCCTTTCCTCTTGTCTCTATCATCCTTCCCTCAGAGCCCTCTAGCCTTTTGCAGAATAATACATGCTACATGGAATTGAGTCTGAAGGCACTTCAACTGCAAAATGCAATGCCTGGTGTGTTCAGTTTACAAAACCACTAGGGCCAATTAGCACAGGTCCTAAATGTTTATATTGGTGCAACCAAGTCCCTAGCTGGTTTACTGCTTCTATTTTTTATTTTTTATTTTAATATTGCTCGTCTTAATCTTGTTGCATGCCTGCTTGCTTTGCATGTGTGGTCTCCTCATCTGGAAATCATTTCTGAAGGAAGTCTTCTTGCCTTTAGTTTCCTTGAGTCTGCATGCTAACCATACCAGCACCCTCTTGGCCTTGGTGGTGCCTGCTGCATACATTCTGGCTGAGCTTCTATTATTATGATTTTGAGCAACCCACAAGCATTCTGGAGAGCTTTGACCCTGTTCACTTCCCCCCCACCTCCCCCCCCAAAAAAAACCAACCCCCTCAGTGAAGCCTTGTCACAAACAATCCAGGCATCAGATCAGGAGAAGGGCTATGGTTCAGTGGCAGAGCATCTCCTTTGAATGTAGAAGGTCCCAGGTTCGACCCTGGAAAACTCAAGGTCAGGCTGGGTATTTCCCCCGCCTGAAACCATAGAGAGCTTGTCAATGTAGACAACGGATCAATTATTGTGTTGGGAATAAGGCAGCTTCCTATGTTCCAGTTTGTGGGGGGAGAGACAGAGATGGGTGTAGAAAAATGGTTCGACAGGCAAGCAAACAAACAAAATGCAGAAAACAAGGGAGAAAGATGGGGCAGATGTAGGAAGACATTAATGCCAGCTCAGGTATTGTTCACTCCTTTGTGTATTAACAGGAGACGATAGAGTGGAGTCGTGCCAAGAAGCCTTGCTCCCATTCTCCTGGGCAACACTGAAATATCCTAAAAGGGCAATGCAACCAGGTGTGCAATGTCTCCTCCCTCCCTACAGATGTTTGCACTGTTTTCATCAGAGGCTGAGCTGCACCATGTGACCCTGCTCCTTGCTCCTGTGTTGCTGTTTAAGGTACCCAAGAATGTCCAGAGCCTAAAGTTCAGGTTGATATATCTACAGCATGCGTCGGAAGCTGCAGGGGCAATGGCGAGAAAGAGAGATTCTTCCACAAGCCACTGATTAAATAGCTACGGCCTGAGAGGGAACGGGCTGTGTGCATGAGAATTTGCCAGCGGAAACCTTGTCTGCAGGCTCAAGTCTGTTTTTTTAGCACATTAGCAATGGCCAAATGATCCTGAGGTGCTGAATGAAGTGACTCCACAAATCAATTATTTGTGGGAATAGTTTGAAAATGCTTTCCTATCAGGTGATATTATGTTTATATTGCATATGCCACCCTGAATGTACAGGGTTGCATTGAATGTAGTGCCAAAGAGATCGTCCCTCCAGTGCAACCGTTACTGCTTGCCTGATGGAACGATCTGGCCCTGCCACCCCCCAATGGGTTTTTTGGGGGGAGGGGTTCCCCTGACCCTCAGGAACAGATTTAGGGAGGTCACAGGAGTGCACGTGGGGAGGAGGGGGGAAGTCCCATTATAGTAGTGGGCAACACTGCTCTGGTTTCTGCTAGTGCAACAGGTTTAATCGAATACACATAATAATAATAATAATAATAATAATAATAATAATAATAATAATAATATATTATTTATACCCCACCCATCTGGCTGGGTTTCCTCAGCCACTCTGGGCAGCTTCCATCAAAATATTAAATACAATAATTCATCAAATATTAAAAGCTTCCCTAAACAGGGCTGCCTTCAGATGTCTTCTAAATGTCAATTAGTTGTTTAGGAGGGCATTCCGCAGGGCGGGTGCCACTACCAAGAAGGCCCTCTGCCTGGTTCCCTGTAACTTCGCTTCTCGCAGCGAGGGAACCACCAGAAGGTCCTCGGTGCTGGACCTCAGTTTCCGGGCAGAACGACGGGGGTGGAGATGCTCCTTCAGGTATACTGGGCTGAGGCCGTTTAGGGCTTTAAAAGTCAGCACCAACACTTTGAATTGTGCCCAGAAACATACTGGGAGCCAATGTAGGTCTTTCAGGACCGGTGTTATGTGGTCTCGGCGGCCACCCCCAGTCACCAGTCTCGCTGCTGCATTCTGGATTAGTTGTAGTTTCCGGCTCACCTTCAAAGGTAGCCCCATGTAGAGTGCATTTACACAGCAGTAAATATAAATTGTGTGAGAGTTTCACATGTACTGGAAGCTTGAAAACAGGGGGCAAAATATTGTCTGAGCTCATATTAACAGCTCCCAGGAACCTGGTGGGATCTGACAGTTGAAAGAGACTCCGTAGGTCACCTTGTCCAAACTTTATTGAAAGTATGATCAAACTAGCAGAGAAGGGAACCTTATCCCTGACTTTTCCTTGGAGATTTACACAGGGGTAGGGAAGTTCAAGAAGTTGTTGGACTGCTACTACCATCAGGGCTCACCCACACTTTGCTTTTCCTGCACCTACAGACCCTCCAAGTGTCCCTATTTTCCAGGGACAGTCCTGGATTTACAGAAGCCAACCCAGTTTCTGCTTTGATCCCGTAATGTCCCGTTTTTCTGTAGGACCCCCCTAGTTTCATCGGAAAAATGTTGCATGGTATGGTAGGACGTCCCTATTTTCGTTGGATAAATGTTGGACGTATGGAGTTATGCAACCCCTGAGTCATGGAGATAAGTATCTATACAACCTTTAGAAGACATCTGAAGGCAGCCCTGTATAAATTTTTTTATGTTTAATGTTTTATTATGTTTTTATAAAAGTTGGAAGCTGCCCAGAGTAGCTGGGGTAACCCAGTCAGATGGGTGGGGTATTAATAATAATAATAATAATAATAATAATAATAATAATAAAATAATAATAATAATAACAACAACTACTACTACTACTACTACTAGATAGGAGATCTGTATTTTTATCAGAGAGCTGTTGGAGAGTATGCACCTAGGAAGAATGGGTCTGAGCAATTTTCCACTTGTCCCATTCTTTCTAGGCACAGGTCTGAGTGGATTTTCCATTTCCCCCACTGCTTTCCCCAGGAAAACCTGCTCTTTACTGCCGAATCAGAGCAAACGTCAAAACCCACAGGAAACCTGATTGACGTTTGCTCTGATTCAGCGGTAAAGAGCAGGTTTACTCAGGGGGAAGTGGCGGGAGAAGCAGAAGCGTGGACAAGGTACAACAGGAGCAGCAGTTCAGCAGAATCTTGAGGGTCACAGGTCCCCCCTCCACTCCTGATTTATGCATTCCTTAATAGTCTGTTCTATTGAAAAACTAACTAGGCAACGGCAGTGCTATTTCTTAATGCAGTTCCTAAAGAGGGAAGGGCGTTTGGGGAGGCTCTGCCCCACTAGAAATGTTTCCTGAAACACAGTTTTTCTTCCCTCTCACCTGTTGTATAGCTATAAAACTGCTAGCACATTTGCAAAGCTAAGCAGGATCCCATAGGGTTTCAAACTGGAAGGGGAGCCATGTGTTGAGATTCCTGCATTGCAGTGGGTTGGACTAGATGGCTCATCAGATCCCTCCCAAGTCTACAGTTCTACGATTCTATGCTTCATACTGTATATCACACAGCTCCTCTCCTGCCTGTACAGTGGTACCTCGGGTTAAGTACTTAATTCGTTCCGGAGGTCTGTTCTTAACCTGAAACTGTTCTTAACCTGAAGCACCACTTTAGCTAATGGGGCCTCCCGCTGCCGCCGCGCCGCCGGAGCACGATTTCTGTTCTCATCCTGAAGCAAAGTTCTTAACCTGAAGCACTATTTCTGGGTTAGCGGAGTCTGTAACCTGAAGCGTGTGTAACCTGAAGCGTATGTAACCCGAGGTACCACTGTACTAGCAAAACGTTCTTGCAGAGGTGGGGGGACAATATTATGTAAGGCTAGGAAAAGTTCCTGGAATCAGATGCAGATGAGCGGAAGAAAACAGCAATAACCTTCTCTCGTTGGGGTGCTGGCCAATCCTCTAGCTGTTCCATTGGCTGCAATCCTCTTTTCAAAAGTGCGAAAAAATGTGAGTCATTCTGAGCGGCTGCTGTCACTGCCGCTTTGGTGGGAACAGCCTTCTTTGATCCTCAAAAGCATGAATTCCTCTGCTAGCTGTAACCTTTTCCTGGTTGCCGGCCAATCTCTGCACTGAGAGAATAGGACATGAAAGCGCCATCTGGGGGAACCTGCAGGCCTCTGCAGAAAATGAAACCAAGGCCAGTTATTATGACAGAATATGAGATTCATCAGCTTCTTCAGTGGGTGGGAAGCTTGAGTTCTCAGTTTAGATTAAAAATCAACCCATGCAAAGCAGATTCTGTAGCGTGCGTGGTGTAACTGAGTGCATTCAGGAGCTCTGTACCTCATCACAGATCTCTGCTGGAGGCCCTCACAAAGATGTTTAATTGGTAAATATTTGGGAAACAAAGATTTTTGCATCGAGGAGCAAATTTCAGCTGAGCTAAATTAGTGTGTCTTGAATGTTATGCAATCACACTTCTTTCTTCCCTATGTTCTGATCTTCTCTGTCGGGGTCTGCAGACAAATGTAAGCATTACCACTGTTACCAGTCTCAGCATCTTAAAAAATATATATATCCTCGTGAAAATTGATTGATATTTTAGCATGGGTTTCCCAAATATTCCTTTTTTTTGTTTGGAAAGGCAACCTTCCCTAATAGTATGCAATTTTCCTATGCTGGTTTCACACAAAATATGCATTTTATGCATAATTACTTTGTGTATGCATTTTTATACACATTACTTGACCTGAGAAATGCTTTACATTTTGGAGAAGTGTGATTTTTTTTAAAGGGTGTTTGTGTTTCAGTTTGTGCATTGTATTGGAAACAGTGAATTTGGTAGTTTTGCCTTTAAATGTGACCTGAATAATAATAATAATAATAAAACTTCTCCCATCCCCAATGGTGGCTGCCATTTTGTTTTTTCCATTTTGTTTCATTTTTTAATGTGTGAAGTACAACATTGCTCCGGGACTTTATTTTGATGGAAGAACTGGTGGCCACCTCAAAGATCATGCTTACCTGTGGGGTGCAATATTTTTCTTGGGTGTCATTCTTTTCCCCAAATGCCCTGGAATGACACTACATTGGGGCATTCTGGGGGGAAATAAATGTTGGCTGCCAGGAGTGACTGCCAGTGTCTGCTCTACCAGTTTCCTTTTGTATCCAATGCTTCTTTCTTAATCATAAATTAGAGGGGAGTGAACCAAATGGGCCCCACTTCATTCTGCTATTCATTGCAAAATAAATGTACATCCCTATATCTCTACTTACAGGAAGCTTTACCTTAAATGCATATAACAAACACACCCTGGGGCATTGTTCATCCAACTGCATGTTCACAATTGCCTGCTGAAATCAGGGAAATATTTATACCACAAATGTTTTGGAGTGGTGTGGTGCTTCACATTTCTTGTGCTATTGGGCAACAGTGCCGCTCCAGAGAGAGTGACATTGCCGAACAACTAATGCAGCAGAATGATGGGTGCTTGGTCCAGTATAAACCCATGACTAATGCATGGTGGCACTGTGGTCTAAACCACTGAGCCTCTTGAGCTTCCTGATCGGAAGGTTGGCAGTTTGAATCCACTCAATGGGGTGAGCTCCTGTTGCTCTGTCGCAGCTCCTGCCAACCTAGCAGTTCAAAAGCACACCAGTGCAAGTAGATAGATAGGTACCACTGTGGCGGGAAAGTAAACAGTGTTTCCTTGCGCTCTGGTTTCCATCAAGGTGTTCCGTTGTGCCAGAAGCGGTTTAGTCATGCTGGCCACGTGACCCGGAAAGCTGTCTGTAGACAAACACCAGCTCCCTCTGCCTGAAAGCGAAATGAGTGCCGCAATCCCATAGTCGCCTTTGACTGGCGTCAACCGTCCAGGGGTCCTTTACCTTTTTATATATATATATATATAAGATATTTATTAAAATTTTCAATTTTTTATGCAAACAAAAAACAAACAAAAAGATTAAAAAAGACATATAGTTCATAATACAAACTTTTCAATAACATATTTCTCTGACCTCCTCATACCTCCCCTTCTTGTACTCCATTTCAAATTATTTGTTCAGCAAATCCTTAACTTAAAGCATTACAGCTTATATATCACCTTATTTTCTATCCAAACCTTTTTTTTCATATTCCTTTATATCATTACAGCTAGAAACCACTCAATTTCAATCCAACATCATTCAACATTCCTTAATTTTACAGTATTTCTGTAAGTAGTCCTTAATTTTTTTCCAATCTTCTTCTGCCGACTCTTCTCCCTGGTCACGGATTCTGCTAGTCATTTCTGCCAATCCCATACAGTCAATCAGTTTCATCTGCCATTCTTCCAGAGTGGTACCTTTTTTACCTTTTACCCGTGCCAATGACATGTTGCAGAATACACTTGCAAAAAACAACAACAACCCATCAGTCTGGAAGGACGCTCTCAAATATGAAGTAACAAAGTCTTGGCTTTGCTATGTAAAGAAGCCTGAACAGTGTAAACTCTATCAATATGTTCTATCTATAAGCCCTATCAGTTTAATCAGAGTTAAATTCATGAGCTGTATCTGTCTACATGGGCGCGTAACTGTAGGATGAGAGGATTTCCTTGTCAAACACAACCAATCAATTTTTAGAGAGAAGAACAGAACAGATATGTTCAAGGTTGCTGTGTTCTATGGCAGCCTTCCCCCAACATGGTGCCCTTGAAAACTACATGTCCCACCAGCTTGCACAGGGTGTCAGGCAACATGGGAGTTGTAGTCCAAAATAATCGGGAGAGTACCACATTGAGGAAAGCTGTTCTAGGGCAATGGGATTCTGGTCAAGGTGATCAATCAAAGAGGATTTAAGATAAGAGCTGAAAGGTTGATAGGTCCTTTGGAGGTCATGCAGGCCTAAAAGAAGATCATTAATTTTTGCTTTCCTCCCAGTTGGCCCTTGGTATTATCTCAATCTAGAGTTTAACATGAGTTTTAAGATTGTATTAATCCATGATAAATGTTTATCTGAATGAACCCTTAGGAAAAGAAGGACTGCTGGGAATGAATCCATAGTTCTCTCCCCTCCCCAATTGTTTTAGAAACCCTCAGCTTTGAGACGACAGGGAGAAGGCAGATAATTTGCCAACAGTTCTGTTTCTGTGACGGCAAATCCATCATTCCAAATCAACTTAGTATGTTTGAGATACTTGAAGTTTGCGGTTGTATTGTTACAAATCTGCTTCGATTAGGTTTACCATGATATGACTTTGTGGTTTTTTTCTGTATTTCAATGAAAAGTCTCCTGGATTAATGTGCCCTCAAAGCTCTGTAAGCTGCTTTCCCTAAATGTGCTTTATAGGGATAATTCATAAAACTGCATGAGATAAAACATTAATTATTGCTATGAAAACGGGACTGCATTGTTTTGCGCCGATCTGTTTTGATGCGCTCCTCCACTTCTTTACACGCATCCAAACAATCTGGGTGAAACTGAAAAGAAACTCAAAACATCACAAGGCTGTTTTTAACTGCAAATGAAAACCAGGAAATAAAACAATCCTTTGTTCGTTTTATCAAGCACACTCCAGCGTGCTTCATTCTGCACTGCCTTCCAACTTGCTTAAAACATGTACAAAATGGGTGCTCCAATTTCAATCGGATAATACTTTAAACCTCCTTTGTGCGAAACTCATGGAGCAGGCTCAGAAAGAGTTTGTCAGTTCATCGCCTAATACACTTTGGGCAAGCCAGCATATGCTGATGGTTCAATGGTAAAGGTTGAATATTCGGTTTTGTGCCACGGAAGGCCTCAGACTCTTTTTCGGAACGAGGGCCACATTTCCTCGCGGGCCACTTTCCAGGGGCCACGTTGCAAATGGTGGGTGGGGTCAGGCAAAAATGGGCAGAACAAGGGATGTGACTCTTACATCAAGCGATACAGAAGTTGGAGGTTTCTACACACACACTTCTCCACCCTAGCAAACACAAAACATTGCAGCCAGGTAAAAGCATTCAAGGAGGGCATGGGCAAAGGATATGGGATGGCCTGTGGAGAGGTTCAAGGGCTGGACAAAGACACTTGGAGGACCAAATTCAGTCCTCAGGTGCTACACAATGTCCACATCCACATATAAAAGGGGAGAAAACAATTTCGCCACTCCAACTGTTTTCAAACAAACTGCACACTTTAAGTCAGGGATGGGGCAGCTGCAGGTCTCTAGAATTTGTTGGACTACAATTCCCATCACCCTTGTCTACTGGCCATGCTGGCTGGGGGTGCTGGGAGATGGGGTCCAACTGCATCTGAAGGGTCACAGGTTCTCCCATCTGTCCTTTGGGTGCATATACAATTGATGCTGCATGTTCTGCCCTTGGACAGACCATCAGCTTGTGCCAAGGGGCACATATTATTTTATTATTTCACTCATTATTTCATAGCAACCATGCAGCACTAGCTAAGATAATACACTTTGAAAAAAGGAACAGGACACCTTATCTTAGCTCAAGAATTTTTTTTTTCCCGTTTCAGAACTGAGCTCACCGTCCTTTCATGCGAAAATACATTCGGGGTTCCCACCCACCCAGCTTTCTTTCAGCAGTAGATACCAATCTACTGTCTGCCCACCATGACCCAAAGCCGCCCATCTCCCTCATTACATGTTGCAGTGTAGGGGTTGGGGTGTCAAACTAGGACCTGGGAGACCAGAGTTTGAATCCCCACTCAGGCATGAAGCTCATTGTGTGATCTCAGGCATTCACTGTCTCTCAGCCAGACCTACCTCACAGGGTTGTTGTAAGTATAAAAGTTGAGCTCTTGGGAGAAAGTGAGATATAAATCACAAATGAATGAAGGTTGTGGTTTTCAGACTCAAAACCAGGAGGAGACAGCAAGTCGGTCACTCACGTAGCTTCTCCGTCTGCACACTGCCTTAGTTTCTGATCATAAAATCAACACTATTCTTTTAGAAGTTCTAATATTTAATACATCACAAGTGTTTGCGAAATGTGGAGATTATTAAAAATTTTATAATACAATATGCCGCTGTGTTTATATATTAATACATTGGAACTCGTTAGCAACGACTGTTGTTAAGTAAGCTTTTAAGATGTCTAATGTTGTGGTGTGAAGAGGTATTCTTGGACTGGTTCCAGTTTCCAGTATGGATCATTATTATTTGAATGACATGAGTGTGTTTACTGAAAGACTGATTAACGACTAGCTTTGACTGACCTCTGTGGAAATGCTCGCTTTGTAAAGAGAAATTAGAGGAGTGTGTTTATTTCAATCCCTAATGCAGAGAGAATAATTGTTGAGGGTGAATAAACACAGGGCCTAATTGATTACTTAGACAGCAAGAAACCCAATTAGGGGAAATGAAAAGAAGAAGGGATTGAGGACAGTTTGATTAATTTATTGGGGATCAATCTCTCTTAAAGGCTGAATATTGCTTTGCAATGATCAACACTCTTCGACACATGTATACATAGGTGGTCCTGACGTAAAGTGGGCTGCTTCAGGTGATAGTTTCTGGGGTACAATATATTTTGCATTTGTTTGTATTTTTTTTTAAAAAAACAAGTTACTGAAATAAAGTTGTGAGGAAGCTACATATATTTGATAGCATGGTGTGAGTCTCTCTTCCTTATCTCCTGAGGAGTGGGGGCAGGGACTAGTCTAGTAGTGGACTGTGGGGTCTCAGATGTCACCACCTATGTGTTTCCAAAATTCAGCACCCCCTTGACTCTCACACTCCTTCTTTTCTTTCTTTAATAATTTTTTTGAAAAGTTTTTATTATTAAAATAATTCAGCATTAATACACACGTATTGCGAATATACAAGCATACAAACATATATTTCATACAATCCTTAAAAATGTTTTAAAATACCTACACTCAATCCCACAGATAATTCCTTTTCCCATCACCACCCCTCATCCCACCTTTGTATTAGACTTCCAATCTACTCAATTGCAATTTATTTCCACTTCTATTACTTTCTTTCACACACCTTTAACTTAATTTCATGCTTCTTTTTCTGTTACACATTGTTATCCATCTTATTTAGTATTTCAGTATTTAAAACGGAACTTGATTATTCTAACAGGAGTTCTGATTTTTCAATGTGGTTTTGCAAGTATCCTTTAAACACCTTCCAGTCCCTGTCTATCTTCTCTTTTGAGATCCTTCCAATTTCTCGCACTCCTTCTTAAATCATAGTTGTGGCATCTCCACAGCATCCCCAGGCTCTACACGCAGTGTGACCAAACCAGTTGCACTCCCCTGAATTTGCCCCTGACTAGTCCAAGATTCCTTGGGCATTGCTGGAGTTATAATGCTCTTTTTGTTTTCTACCTAAAAATACATTTTGTACTTCTGCAGCTCTTTGCACCCCCCCAAAAAAAAAGACCTGATGATACCTCCCTCTTGTGTGTGAATGGGACCTGCTATGATTGTGTAGGATTAAGTACTGTAAGTGAGGGCTGCTGAATTTGACCTGAATCCTGAGCAAACATCCAGGTTGCTCTTTGAGGTTTAGAACTTACCTTATCCAAATTCCCCATCCTTTGAATTGTTCACTTTTGGTAAGTTTCTGTTTGAGGTCCACCAGGCAATTAACTTTCACTGTTGGGTATGGGAAGATTTCCAGCAGTAACTCAAGTGAAGGGACAGCCAAACTCTGTTCCTGGAAAAGGAAATATGAGTGTGTGTTTGTGTGTGTTTTCTAAACCAGCTCCAACAATACAGGTAATTTCGTATGTGGTTGTATTTTTTTTTCATGATCTGTTGTTGTTTTTTTAAGTGACTTTTCCAGAGATCATTTTCTCACCCAGAAAATTGTGAAATTTGTGCCTTTAGTTCTTGCGGAAAAGGATGCCCACTTCACACAGAGGCCTGCAGGTGTGTGGGAGCAGAGGTGTGTGTGTGTGTGTGTGTGTGTGTGTGTGTTAGTGGTGGGCGATTCACTGCCCTTCAGCTACCTTGACGGCTGGGAGTACAACAGTATTACATCAAAATGATATGTGTGCTTCCAATCAATCATAAAATCATTAAAGGGCATTAAAAGGAATAACTCATTTGGCTGCAGAGAGCTCATGTGTGTGCCCTTGAATTCAAGACGAGGGCACAGCCATGAGCCCACTGAGGCCAAACTCGTTACCTCTTTTAACACCCTTTAATGAAAGCAGTTAGAGCATGGATTTTAGTCACACTGAAACAACAGAGACAGTGGCGGGGGGGGGGGAGCAAAGGGGAAAGAGTTTAGCTAGAGGAAAAGCTCCTTTCAGTTCTTGAACTGGACTCAGGAGCTTCCCATGCTATATGGGGGGGGGGGAACTCCTTAAAGGCATTAAAAAGAGGTTGTATCTTTGAGGCTGATGCTGAACACTGCAAGCCAGCTTCAGTAATGTCTGTGAAGGATAACAGCAACGGGAGACTAAATTTGTGGCCTGTAACAGAGGAAGTTGATAATTTCTGCAGCTCTGATGGGAAGATGCCTGATCATTCCCTGAGGGAATTATTTCTGCCTTTGATCCACACACAAAACTCATTTTCCCATCAAAAAGAGTTGCGCCTGCATAGCCATGGCAATGTATCACCCTAATAAAGGTCAATGAGATGTTCACACAAGGACCAAATGCAGGATATACATGAACCGTATGAATAAAGAACTGTGGTTGCCCAGGTTGGGCAGAAGTGTTATAATCTGGTACTTAAGTTGTCCCAATAGAAAAGAATGAAAATGTAGGCTGGTTGCCTGTAGCAAGAGTACAGAGCATCTCTACATCAAACCACATTCAGTGCCCAAGGCTGGCTTGACTTTCTTTACTTATGTCTTCTTCTTCCTTATCCTAACTTCCTTTCATGAAGGAAATAATGGGATTTCCAGGCAGGCTCCAATCCACACAATGACTAGACCTAGACCTGCTTAGCTTCAACGTGGTTGTTCCAATAATTTTGGAGGCGGGAGCCTGGTGGCTTAAGGATGGTACTTGGCAGTTCCAGCTAGGAGGCTGCCAGGATAAGAGTAGAGACTATCAGAAGGTTGGTGAGGGCCAAGGATGGCAACAAGCAGGCCAGTGAAGAAGCTACTTTCCCTGCATTATAAACACTTATATGGGCCTATGAACTAAGCATGAATGCCAATGTCAGTTTCCTTTTCTTCCAAAAATCACAGGGGCAAGAAGGGATCCTGCGGTGATAACATTTCTATTGAAATTGTTGCATTTTAAAATAGAGCAAGGGACGCGGGTGGTGCTGTGGGTTAAACCACAGAGCCTAGGACTTGCCGATCAGAAGGTTGGCGGTTCGAATCTCCGCGACGGGGTGAGCTCCCGTTGCTTGGTCCCTGCTCCTACCAACCTAGCAGTTCGAAAGCACGTCAAAGTGCAAGTATATAAATAGGTACCACTCGGGCGGGAAGGTAAACGGCGTTTCCGTGCGCTGCTCTGGTTCGCCAGAAGCGGCTTAGTCATGCTGGCCACATGACCCGGAAGCTGTATGCTGGCTCCCTTGGCCAATAAAGCGAGATGAGCGCCGCAACCCCAGAGTCGGCCACGACTGGATCTAATGGTCAGGGGTCCCTTTATCTTTACCTTTAAAACAGAGCAACCACAGTAAAAAAAATCTAAAATACACTGTGTTTATCTTACAGTTTTGGAAATCTTCTACATCAGTACTTTGAGGTTGGCTGAGTCTTGTTCCCTCCACTCCACCCTCCAAAACTTGTATCCACACATTTGCTTTAGCTGCTGTTTTTTATGCCCAAGAAGCTTTGCTGCCTGAGGCAGAATAGCAAATGGAGGTCCCTCTCCCCCAAAACAAGGTGTTTTTTACACAGAGATACTTCGCCAAAGCTTTATTTGGCATTACGAATATAGGCCATCATAAAACATCCATATATAAAACTTTAAAATATATACAAAACCAGCCATGTAAAATATGTAATAATGAGGATTTTCATTGGATTTTCTTCCTGCTAAATAGTGCCATTCACCACTCTAAGAGATACTATTGACAAAAACTCAGCCACCTTTGCAGTTACCGTACTTCCTGGTTAATGTCAGACAGATAGAATTTGATACTTTCATTGTGTCATGATGCTAGATTACTCTCTAAAATGGGATAGCACACATTTGCGTAGCTATCTTTGTACACAAAGATGTCTGAGTTGCTTTGGCACCTTAGAAAGAAAATCCCACAAGTGCCTCACTCTGGAAGTAAATAATAATACTATGGTAATAATAAATTAAACAACAACAATTTGCTACCTCATCAGGTCACCCAAAACCAGCTCCCTCCTTCTGCCTGATGGTAGGGCCCTTCCTCCTGGTATCACCACAGGGCCAGGTTGCTGTTCCTTGCTTTGCTTGAAATCTCCCCCCTTTTCTCCATAGGCCCAAATGTTGCCCACTTACTTTTGTGTGTGTTGAACTGGTGGCAATGAAGCCATCTTTGCTGCTTTCTAAGCTGGGTCTGTTTCAGCTGGAACACAGTGAGTCAGATTCTGAGAGAATGTTACTTGTGGGAGCATTTTGGATAAATTTAAAACCTGCTCCATGTGATAAATGAGCTAATGGAAGAAAAAGAAGTGGGGGTGTGGACGGGACACCCAACCAACAGATTTATGTTTGTAACAGATTTTTTTCCTCAGGACTGAGAGACAATATGTAGAACAATGGAAGTGGGTCTCCTTGAAGCAAACGGGCACAGATGTATGTATCCAAGTAAGTAATGATAGAACTAGTGTTGCAAGGAAAATTTCAATCCATAAACATAACATGACAGAAGAGACACTCAGGGTCAAATTAATCCTTATGGCAAGTATAACATAAGGCATAAGACCAGACATAAGATACTGGTCACTGTGTTTGCCGTTGGCAAGTCAGAAATCGTTTTTTGAAGCAGGCAAATGTCAATACTGTTGCCATCTGAGAAGCCAGTTCAAACATTCCTTGAGTCTGCTATTCAGAAATAACTGATTCATATGAGTAGACTCATTGCGTGAGCAGTGTCATGACAGAGAAGGCATTATCAGAAAGGAACAGCAGCTTCTTCCATGAAAATCAACACTGAGTTCCCAACACACCCTTCTCACAGAAGAATTAGCTCCTTGAGAGTTTCTCCTTCAGCATTCTTCATCTGCACTTACTGACTGACCCAAATAACGCGCCCTATGTTTTGTGTGTGTGTGTGGTTCTTGCGTTGAGGAAAACTCAACTAGAGTTCCCATCTGGACAACTTCTGGCAGCCACATCTGGGCAGGGCCAGAGGCAAAAAGTGGGCAAAGCAATGAATGTCAATTTTGTATACAAAACTAGTTTCCACACGCACTCACACATGCCACTCTATCCTCTGTCCAGGCAACCAAGAGGCATTACCAGAGTTCAAGAACACATTTCAGTCAGGGGGAAAGCAGTGTGCAAAGCTGGGCTGGTGAAGGGTGTGGCATGAGGGGTGTGGCTAAGGAGTGCCTGGGGCCTGAGTATAGTCCAAGGGGCCAGATACAGGGACCTGGGGGCTACATTTGGGGCCCATGCCTGGGACCCCCTCTCTTTGACTGTTTTTCTTTATATATTTCCAAAATAAGCAAATCAGTATCTGTGTAAGCAATTGTTTAGAACAGTGGTTCCCAACTGGTAGTCCGCATACCCCAGAGAGTCTGTGTAACCCACCCAGCGGGTGCATGGCACCATTCACATAACAAAACCAGCAAAACCAAACTTTTGTTTACCTTAGCACAGTATGGGATTTAAAAAATCAGGGAAAAGCAAAGCAGCTGTGAGGTTTTCTCTGCGAAGCCAGACTTTCATGCATTCCCACTAAGATGTAGCGTAAATTACTGGGGTAATTTAGTAATTTTAGAGGGTGAACATTATTTTTTGCAAATTTATTCAGTGAAGGGTCTTAAAAATGTGTTTTGGGGTACAAGGAATTCAAATCTGCTATTATTATTTTAGTGACTGAACAGCAATTAGGCTGGTAGGTCTATGTTTGATTAAAAAGCACATAAACTGCTCTTGGAAAACCAAAGAATTTTAATTTACCTTCCGAATATGTCAGATGATTCTTAATAATAATAGTAAGTACTTGGCAATCGTTTTAACATGATTTCTATGCAATTTTACACATGTTTTACTTACCAAGCAAAACTAAATTATATTAATTTAACTAATATATATTTTGAATTCCCACGTAATAACTTTTGTTGTTGTTGTTTAGTCGTCATCTGCAGTGATCATGGAGCCCAAGAAAGTAAAATCTCTCACTGCCTCCATTTCTTCCACTTCTATTTGCCAGGAGGTGATGGGACCAGTGGCCATGGTATTCGTTTTTTTGATGTTGAGCTTCAAACCATATTTTGCTCTCTCCTCTTTTAGCACCCCTCATTTTTTTGAATTTGAAAGTTTCAACATTCAACATGCCCTATATGCAGTATGGAGTGGGGGAAGCCTGGTTGTCTGAATGCATCCTGAGAACACAAGACAGAATGCAAAAGGCCTGGTGAAGGGATAGTGACTCATCATGTGCTCAGTTCTGTGCTACATCATGCCATGTGGCATCACTGTTTCCTCTGAGCACTCTTGATTCTGACCAGGAGTGGAAGGAACTGGAGGAGGAGGAGGAGGAGGGGAAGAAGGAGGAGAAGGAGGAGGAGGAAGGAAGGAAGGATGGATATTATGGAACCAAGCCCTTTTGGTGAAGCCCCATCCCTTCAGTTTCCCAAGCAGGAGACCCTGAGGATGCTTCTTCTCCCAGAGGTAGATCTAGACAGCAAGGAGGATCCAGTGCCGTCTTCCAGGGAGAGGTGGCACATCAAGAGATTCAATCCGCTAGACATAGCACCCGCCTGCAGGCCAGGAATTTCCACTGGGACAGGGGTTCTTGCAAATAACTGGAAATTGTCCACCTCTACTTAAAGGTTGGGTGGGTAAGCATGGAAACTTGTTGGAACAACATCACAGCTCCTGAGCAGTCTTGGAACTCTACTAATCTCACACCCCTGAACCTTGATCCTTACTCCTGGGCCAGACTTCTTTGTTTTGTAAGACCTCCAGGACTAGATTTTGCTCTTTGCTTGCCACTGAACTTGTACCATTAGATTGCTATAATACCCCCCTCTTTCCCCCTCCTTTTTTTACTTTGAGTAAAAATGGCACATATCAGTGGTTTGGATCAGGAAACAAGATACATTGCTTCTTGGCTGACCCACAGTGTCAAGGCAACCACCACAGACCGTGACATTGCACTGTGGCCAGCCAAAATGCGCTAGGCCTCACCGACACTGGGCTTTCTTTTGAGAATCAGATTGACATTTACAGAACCTCTGATCTTTGCATATGCGACAGCTCACAATGGACATCACTGATGAACACAATATTGGTTATCCTGTATCTGCAGTCCAAGATGCTGCGTTAACCTACGATTCTACTAGGCTGTGTGCTTTCTCTTGCTTAAGGCTCCTTCTCTCAGACTTGAAGCAGGAGACCCAGCCGTGCAGATTCACCCTGATGTGCCAGCATTGCAGCTTGAAGGATCAGGCCATGAGAGAATGACCTGGGCAAAAAAGAAATGCCTTCAGGATAATGTCTAGGTGAGCATTTGTGGAGCATTAAGAGATGATCACCTGTCAGGCAAAGGGATTGACCCAGATCGGGGGAAGAGTATGGAAGAGAATTTTAATGAATTCCTGCGGCGTTAAGACTATGCGGAGCAGAAAAAGAGCTTTGAGTTATGCATGGTGGCACAATAAAGCACACTGCAGGGAAGTCCAGCGCAAGGCCTCAGTGAGGTGAAGCTTGATGAAAAGATAGAGGGAAATGAGGATAAAGCTGGCAGAAACAGCCCCTCTTCAGAATGGTGATGTTCAAAGCAATGGTTTCACATGTGTTGCTAAGAGCACAGTTTTCAAGCAATGTGTAAGTTCGCCAACTCCATTCCCTGTGGGCACATAGGCCAGTTCACACCTTACTGCTGGACCAGAGCTGCTATTGAAAAGCTGCTTCCATTTGGCCAGGAGGTACCCTGGATCAGTATTCTTCGACTTTGATGACCTCCCAGGGTGATGTTGACCTACATCTTCCATCATCCCTGGGGAGGATGGGAGATATAGCACAACAACTTTTGAGGCCCTAAGGTTAAAAAACAACCCACTGGCCTGGATTGTTTGATTAGTTCCTACACCAGCATCCCCAGTGGAGGTTCAGTACCAGTTTGAAAACTCAGTGTACCACCCAGGTACTCCACGATAGGATAGATGCACTTGGGCAGACCCAACTCCTACCAAGGAGATCCTGGCAATGGGGTAAGGTAAGGTTACCAGACATCCCTGTTTACCTGGGACAGTCCCCAGATTTACAAATGAGTCCCCTGACAAAATCCATCAATTTAATAGGAAGTTGAAAAGTGTCCCCGGATTCATTGAAAAAAATCTGGTAACCTTAGGGTAAGGGGCAGGTTGGTCCATGGCATGGAATAGGAGAAAGTCAGAAAAACATGGGAAGAGAGGGAGCGTGACCTGGAATTTTATAGGCGTGCGTCGTGCATTTTCTTATTAACTGTTTAATACACTTCTCTGCTGCACTGGCTGGTTATCCTGTAGCTCCATTCTTTTACTAGAGTTTTTACTAGAGTTGATGGCAGGTGGTAGGCTGGATCCCAGCCTGATATTTCTGGGGTGCTGGATTCATGATCTACTATAAGTTCACATTCTGACCCTTGTATGCCCTTGTATTTCACCTTCCTGTGAAATGGAAGGTGTCATTCCTGCTCTCTCTTCAGAAACAACCAGTAGCAACATATGAATTAAACTCAAGTGACAGGAAGCTGTGATGTATGAACTTGGACCAATACCCTTTACCTTGGGAAGTCCCTGCAGGCAATTGATGGGAGACCTACAGCTTGCCAGATCTTGTTGCACTCAGCAGTAGATGTTGTGGTGGAGCACTGATGCTCACCTGACCTTCTAACAGCTGAGCTACGGCTGCTTATTGGGAAGGAGGGGGCGCAGCAGGCAGGTGGGTGGGTGTGGGGCATCAAATAGGCTCTGCCAGTCCATTTGCACTGTGCCAGCCATTTGCACCACCTCACCCTTCCCCTTCTTCTTCCCAGTAAGCAACAGAGACTCAGCTGTTGGGAGGAGAGTGCCACCCCCACCACTGCACCGTCTGTTACTGGTTGGACTGCAGTTCCCATTGGCCATGTTGCCCGGGGCTGATGGGAATTGGAGTCCAACTATAACTTGAAGGACAGAAGTTCCCTGTCCCTCCTGCAAACAGTTTTTCACACAAAGACTTGAAGCTGGCTTATGCTAGAACCGTTTGGGTGTTACTAGTGGATAAAGGATGGGCGAACAGTATTGCACCCACTAGCTCTGCCGTTGTTTTGCACATCCAGCTCAACATGGGCACCAAGGCTCTGTCTGCATGATTGCATGTAGACCCTGCAATGCGGAAAAGCATGGAGCCAGTGAGCATATTCCATTTTTCTCCTGATTCACCCTGCTCAATCTGCACTGGGGCAACGTGATCTGCAGATCTGCAGTGGCTGTCCATAGGCAGGGCTCTTTCCTGTCTTTGTTGCCTAAAGTCCTTTCCCTTGAGATTCATCCTGGGACCTTGGTTCTAGCTGCAAAAGGGTTGCCATA
Organism: Podarcis raffonei; assembly: GCF_027172205.1. Lineage (NCBI taxonomy): Eukaryota > Metazoa > Chordata > Lepidosauria > Squamata > Lacertidae > Podarcis > Podarcis raffonei. Next base: position 84,272,803 of record NC_070606.1, on the reverse strand, counting down.
CATCCAGGAATTCCCAGACACGTCCTTTTTTGGCATCCTACATGCCCATCTGGGGGGGGAATTTTAAAGCAAATGTCCTGGATTTTGGATATATATAAAAAAGGTGCACAGGTAGCTCTGGTTTGAACTCTGGCTCTGGCATGGGCAACCTGGGCTCTGGCGATGGTGACGGCAGCCCAAACTCTAGCATGGTTGAACTGGGCTCTGGTTCAGCCTCTGGCTGTGGTGTTGGCATCCCAGGCTCTGGTTCAGGCATGAGCACGGGTGATCTGGACTCTGGCTGTGGTGTGGGCAGCGGGCTATCAGGCAGTTGCCCTAAATTGTGTCCAGATTTTGACCTCTTGAAATATGGCAACCTTAGTAGCACCAGCCATGTTCTACAACTGAGCTATGGGGACAGAGGCTGGCTGACTTCCATTGTTGGGATAGGGACAGAATTACTTTCCAGATCTGACTGGCTGTTTACCCAGATTCTATTTATGCTGTGGTTCCTTTCTGTGCTTTGTGAACCAAAGAGCTGGCAGTATGGGGACGGATGGACTTTGGGGTCCCTTGCCAATCCTTGTGATCCTCACAAACCATGGCTAATAGCGTCTCTGAAACCATTGCTTCCCTAAAGTAAGAATGAGAAATAGATTGAAAGACACACTACCCTGGCTTTAAACATATTTATCAAATAAAGTAGCAATAATGAAGATGGTGATGATGAGTGGTATATTCTATAGAAAATATGAATGGCTCAGTAGACTGGTAATTAGATTTGAAGCCTTTCACCTCTTACTCAGTAGTTTGAAGCTAGCTCAGGTCACTATTGACTCCAAGGCATTATCACATGATTAATGCCCTATGAAAACCACTGGAGGTTTTCATCTAGTGACTGCTTCTGTCCCCATTTAACTCCCGGAGAGCTTTGCCATTATGTGGTACTACCTCTAAGTTATGCCTTTAACTGACAATCTGCTTCCCTCTGCACAGTGAACTTTCTTCTGCCCTGCTCTCTAAGCATATATTCAACTGCCTGTGAACCTTAGAAGTGGGCCTCACTCATTCATCCTTCTCTTATTCTTCTGATTATTCAAAATGCACATTTCTGAAATACAGTGGTACCTCGGGTTACATACACTTCAGGTTACATACGCTTCAGGTTACAGACTCCACTATCCCAGAAATAGCACCTCGGGTTAAAAACTTTGCTTCAGGATGAGAACAGAAATCGTGCGGCGACGGTGACAGCAGTGGGAGGCCCCATTAGCTAAAGTGGTGTCTCAGGTTAAGAACAGTTTCAGCTTAAGAACGGACCTCCAGAATGAATTAAGTACATAACCAGAGGTACCACTGTACAAAGCCTGAGAACTCTGCTATTCTGATTGTTTTGCTGCCGCATGCATTATTCAAAAGTTGGAATGTCAATGTTCCCTCAACGTTTGCATTGGTAATCCTGTATGCTGGTTATTATTATTGTTATCATCATCATCATTATCATTACTGTTAGATTAGAAGCTAAGAAGAGCCCTGTTGGGTCAGAACCTGAATAGCAGTTACACACTGATACAGGATGGCTCAGCACCCCAAAATTCCCCCCAAGCCAACTTGTGACAAGATTTACATTTGAACAATGGGTTGTATGGATTGCTTTCAGAGGAACAAAGCCTCAGGTAGGATGCAGTCACTTTTTCAAACAGCTGAATGAAAATCTGGAATAAACCCGGAATCTGCTAACCACCTTGGAAATGACGCTTTCCACACTACATAAAGGAATTTCTGTGACCTCCATACCTGTTGGGTCAACAGAGCCCTCAAAGCCCCAGGGAGCAAGTTGCCTCTGGCAGCTCCCCCAAATTCTTTGTACTTCGCCAAATGAATCAGCTTCACGATTCTCTCATCTTTCACCCTCCCACTTGGAACTGCCACATGCTCCCCTGCTCGGATGAATCTCATCTCACCACTGAACGGAACCCACTCTGTTCTCTCCACACAGAACGTGCCTGTGAAGCTACATACTCATGCTTGTGCTGTGGATATTATTAGAAATGCAAATAGACCTTGAAATGCTGCATTGGGTGCATGAAGCTTGCCTCTTCCCAAACAGAGACTTTTCTGGCTCTTTCTGAGCTCACCTTTTGACACAATGAAATGATCTGACAACACAGTTGTACCTCACTATGTTTTCTCTTTGCTTTTGATGAGAGATAGTGCTGGAATGGGTAAGAGGGTCTGCCGTGGAATCATTTTTGAATGCAAAGATCTCCTCTCTAACATCTGCAGTAATACAACGATGACTAGAGAGTGTCTGGCCATGTGCAGAGTACCAGTTCCTCTCTAATAAAGAACTACAAGCTGCCTCTATATATCTGGTGTCAGAGGACAGGGCATCTAGGTCAGAGGCCTACTGTGTTCTTGCAAATTAGAGAGTCAGGACCAAATTAGCTGAGTTGGTGAATGGGTGATGGCCTCTGTGGCTGTATCAAGTTTTGCACGCCTATCTCTTAAACACCTAGAAGAACTTGCCTCGTGTCATGCCATCATGATAGTCCACCATTTCCCAATGGTGTAGAGCAGCCTTTCTCAACTTGTGGCTCCCCAGCTGTTGTTGAACTACAACTCCCATCACCCCTAGCTAGCAAGGCCAGAGCTCAGGGATTATGGGAGTTGTAGTCCAACAACAGCTGGGGACCCACAGGTTGAAAACCTCTGGTGTAGAGCATTTTTCTTCAACCTGGGGTCCCCAGACATTGGTGGAATACAACTCCCATCATTCCTTGCTACTGGCTAAGCTGGCTGGTGATGAGGGGATTCTAATTCAACAATATCCAGGAGGCCCAGGGTTAAAGAAGTCTTAAAGAAGGAGAAAATCAAGACAAAGAAATATCATGGACGAGAACAGGGCTGTTAATTGTTTCTAGACAAACTGGATGCATGAAAACTCAGCATGAGAGGTAGTATACCTTTGAATATCAATTGCTGGAAATCACAAGAAGGAAAGTACAATTGTACTCGTGGTCTGCTTGTAGTCTTCTCTGCCAGGCCACCATGGGAGGCAAATTGCTGGACTAGACTGGCGTTTGACCTAGTTCAACAGAACTTTTCTTATGTTCCTTCTAGACAAGCTATGGGGACCTGTATGTTAAATATTATTGAGAAACATTGGTATGTCTGAATTCACAGTCACAGTTGGCACCTGGTTGGCTGCTGTGATATATGGGATGCTAGAATACACTAGTGGCCAAAATTGTAGAAACCTTTTGGGGAAAGTGTATTTCTGAGGTTTGATGGCTCATAGCACATGATGCACTCTCTAAACACTCATGCTCATTGGCTACATTCAAATGAAGGAAAGCTACAGTATATCAACCTAAGCAAGTTGTGCTTCCTTTTTCTGGTTATTTGACTATAACTTTTTATAGAATACCGATAATTGAACAAATTTTGTTGCATTACATTCTTCATTAAATTATCTTTCCATTGATATATAATTTTATGGTATTACTATAAAAAAGTGGTGTTATGAGCCATCAAATCTCAGAAATACACTTTTCCCAAAAGGTTTCCACAGTTTTTTTGCAGATGGCCTTGAACCCACAGGACTTTTCTTAAGTTTTCAGGATACATGGTTGAATGACATAAACCAGCACTGATTCATCTAAACAATTGCCCTGTAGAAGCCATGAGAATGCTGGTTTGGGACAGGCAGGTGGACCCAGGGGCTAGGCTGGTAGAGAAAGCCATTATAATTCAATACCTTTTAAAGGAGGATTAGACAACTTCATGAAGGAAGGATCTATCAATGGCTACCAGTCATTAACAACCAAGTTCATTGGCAGTATACCACTCAGCACCAGTTGTAGAGGATTAACAGTAGGAGAAGCCTATTGCTTTCATGCCCCGTGGGCTTCCTGGAGGCCTCAGGTTGGCTGGTGGGAAGAAGGATGCTAAACTCAATAAACCTTTGATCTGATCCAGCAGCATGGTGCAGTGGCTAGAGTGCTGGACTAGGACCTAAAGATCACAATTACAATATTTACCCAGCCATGAAGCTCACTGGGTGACCTTGGTCAGTTACTGCCTCTCAGCCTCATGTACCTCACAAGCAGGGAGTTAAATGAGAACCATGGACCTTGAGAACCTTGGAGAAAGAGGTGGGGCATAATGCAAATAAATAAGAACATTAAGAAGTGGGACATGCACCTTGTGAACTATATTGTGTGCCACTGGGCTTCTTGTGGAGCCTGCCTGCATTAATAGCAACAGCACCGGTGAGGCAGTCTTCTACCAGCAGATCTTTGGGTGCTTGCAAATGCCCCGACCTTGTCACTCACTAGATCCATCCCTGGCATAGTTCTTTCCTCCCTTCAGCTGCTTTATCTTCTCCACTGCTTGGTGGCGAGCTTCCCACTCCTCTCTCCCTCTCCCCTGCGATCTTCCCAAAGAAGTGTCAGGGGAGGACCTGTTAGGAAAGGCAACGAGTTGCTTTTACAGAGCAGATTGAATGGAGCATTAAACGACTGCATTAAGGAGGACTGCAGTGAGGCTAATGGTGGCCTCCGGTGGAAATGCAATGCTCTAATAATGCTCTCAGAAAAGGGGCACTTCCCAGGCCAGATCCCTCATCTGGTTCGTGCAAAAGGGTGCCCAAAGGTGCTCCTTTTAGAAGGCTGGGCAGGGTCACCTGAACACCATAATTAAGAGGGGAGGTTGCCAAAAGAGGGTTACTATTTCCAGCTGCAACTCAGGGAGATCTGCTGATAATTATGGTTCCCTGCTAATCTAATTTTTACCATGTCAGTATTCTTTTATTTCCTGGAAAGACAAGGCATTTATTCAGATTCATAACCTGCCCTCTCTCTGCTGAGGCTCGTGGCAACCGATAGCAATATAAAAATAGTGGCCATAAAGCAATCAATAGTTTTTAAACATCAGCAACAGATAGATGGATGAATGGGCTGGAAAGGCAGCACAGCATAGATTAGTTTTAAAAAGAAGCAGCGGCGGTCATGATTCTATGTTAGCAGCACCATCATCAATAATAATAAGTATATATTTCAAGGTCAGTAGGACCCTAAAGGGCATACATGCTGGAGTTGTGTGTTTTGTTTCCTAATATCACAAAAAACCCCACACCATTTTATTTCATGTAGTCAAGGCTCAATTGTTTTATCATGAATATTTTTGATGAGATTATATAAGGAACAAAATACTCTCAGAGGGATGGGGTGAGTAATGCAGTACACCAGGGGAAGATTCAGTTCTATGTTTACCTCTGTCAGGGATTTCCTTCTTGCGAGTGTAGCATGTAGGTTCAAGGAATAGACAGCAGCTCTATATGTTTGGGACAGTCAACTGATGGTCTCAGGATCTACCTGGCTCCCAAACTTCTTGCTGGGCTCTGAGCATAGTTCCTCAATGCAAAGACCTCCATCCTTGCTATGCATCTGAGCTGGTTTCGTCCAAACCACACAGGTCCTGCTCTCCACCATCCCTCAGGATGAACCACAAGAGATTCACTCAGAGATCTCCCCTCACAGACCTCAGGTGATAATGAAGGCAAATGGCAATCATCAGCTTAGTGTGCCACAGTGGTTAGAGTGTCAGATCAGGACCTGGCAGACCAGGGGTCCAGTTCCCACTTGACCATGAAGCTCACTAAGTGACCTTGGGCCAATCACTCTCTCAGTCTCGCAGGGATGTTGTGAGGATAAAACAGGTCGGGCACTGGAGCTCCTTGCAGGTAAGGTTGGCTATAAATGTCATAATAAATTGATATATATAGAGAGAGAGATTTAAAATGCAATGTATATAGAAACTCTTCTCTTACACAAGAGAGTTTGCTTGCTTATTTATTTCCACATTCCTCCAAAGAGCTCAATGCAGCATACATGATTCTTTCATCATCACCCACCTTGTCGTGGACAGCTCAGTTGGTTAGAGCATGGTGCTGATAATGCCAAAGTCGCAGGTTCAATACCTGTATGGGACAACTGCATATTCCTGCATTGCAGGGGGTTCAGTTAGATGATCCTCAGGGTCCCTTCCAACTCTACAATTCTATCTACCCATCATCCTTCTGTCATCTATCATTTCTCAATAAAATTCAAGGTAGGCCAAGCTGAGCAACAGCAACTTGTCCAAGGTCAATCCATTGAACTTCAGGACTGAGTAGGGATTTGAACCCAAGTCTCCACAATCCTAGCCCACAAAATGACCATGGCACTACAAACAGTCCATGCTGTTCTAAGCTAGTGAGTATGACCAATATCTTCAGACCTAGCTCAATTCAAAAGATCGCTCCTGTTAAAACAAAACAACAACAACAACAACAACAACAACAACAACAATCATGTTACTAATCAGGACCAAATATCTACCCTGCACTAAACTTTCTGGAATAACAACCTCTGTGCTAGCTTCCGACTGTGCCATTTTGTGATTGCAATGCATAACAAATGGGAATGCCATTGCCTTCAAAGGAATATGATTCAAAGGGTGGGGGAAAACACACTGGTGTTCTGGTGCTTCCAGAGATAAACCTGTTTCTTTCTTTCGGGTATTAGGTATCAGGTGTGCTGGTTCAGCAGAACAGGGATCAGAACTGGTGGCATAGTTGCAAAAGAAGACCACACACACACACACAATCATTTCCAGCTTCGTCTCAGTACTATCTCAGCAAGCTGATATCTGGACACCGCCCAAGGTAGAGTACAGCCCAAAAATGTGGATACTGTTCAGCCAAGAAGTGAATGCACATGAACTTGAACTTGGATCAAGGTGAAAGATTCTGCTGAGCGTTATGTTATTGTTACTATTATCACCACCCCACCCCCACCACTGATTTAGATTCACCACCCAAGCTTCACCATGAATTCCCAAGATAGGTTGCAATAATTCTAAAGTAAAAAATAGTTAAATTACAGTCAAGAGAATGGGGTGGGTTCTAAAATGATGGGGGAAGCCAAGAATTCATTCTATGCTTTTGAAGAGAGGAATCAGAGCCAGGTTCATTCTGCCAACAAGGATGAGACGCACCTCAGATGGAGAGCACATGCCTTGCATGCCAAGGACGGACAGCAGATACCTAGCATGCAGAAGGTCCCAGGCTCAATCCCTGGCATCTCCAAGTCTGGCTGGGAAAGGGCCCTGCCTCAAACCCTGACACTGTAATTTAGATGGACTGATGAGAACATCTCCTGATGTTCGCTAAGGATGTCCTACAGCATCCAGGATAAAAAGAAGAAATGTTTCAAGTAGATGTGTTCCAGGTGCTATGAAAGCTTGTGCAGTAGGGGATCTCTAGTTCACAGATGAGGAACCTAGGACTTTCTAAATTGTGTTGGACTCCCAACTCTCACTAACCCTGGGCCACCCTCAGATATGATTAGCGCTGGAGTCCATCAACATCCAGAGGACCTCCAGTATCCCTCAAGTTGGGGTGGGTGGCAAGGAAATCCAAGTTGCTAAACCTTGTTTAGGGAAGCTTTTAACGTTTAATAGACTATTGTATTTAATGTATTTAAATTATGTATTGTATTTAATGTTTAATAGACTATTGTAGTTTAATATTCTGTTGGAAGCCGCCTAGACTGGTGGGGGAAACCCAGCCAGATGGGTGGGGTATAAATAATAAATTATCATCATCATCATCATTCTGGAGGAGGAAGTCACATCTCTTTGCCTTAAGCTACCTCACTGGGTTCCCCACCCCCAAATTGGGCCCTGCAGAAGATTTCAGGTTCAATCTCTGGTTTACCTCAGCAGGGGGGAGGAGGGGAAAGCTTTGCTCGAAAAGTGGAGAACTGCTGGTGGTCAGCATAGACAACAGAGAGCAAGAACAGAGTGAGTTGGTGCAAGGCACACCCTATGCAACACAGATAAATGAAGGTTCCCATTTTCTCATCGTCACCAGGGTGTGCATTTTTCATTCCTGATCATCATCAAGTGGCACTTGTGGTGTGCTGCAGGTGACTCCTTTTGGACGCCTCTGAGCTTCACCCTCCCATTCCTGGAAGCACTCTCCGTCCTCCCATTCCCAGACCACCATAGCCCTGAAGCTGTTTTACCCGAAAAACAGCCCATCTCCCCAACTCTGGTTCCTGAGGAACTCTGAATTCTCCGTACAAAACTGCGGACTTCCTTTGGTTTCCCCAGCCCGCCCCGGTCCCCTCTCCAAATCCAGCTGTTTAAAAGAGATGCGCTCTCTTCCTCTCCCCTTCCTCCTTAAAGCCATGTTGTTTTCTGCCTGAGGCTGGGATGAGGAGCTGACCTGCTCTATCCTGTGCGCCTCGCACAAGAGATCCACCCACTAGTACCCCCCCTCTCTCCATCAGACAAGAAGAGAAGGATACAAGCGAGCAAAGCAAGGAGCTGAAGGCTGATGTCCCACCTCCAGAGGACTCCAGGAGGCTCCGGGCAGAGTTTCCCCTCCTCGCCGACAGATGAGAGAGGTGGAGGAAGCCAGGCGCCCAGATGCGTGATCCAGAGATCCGGTACCCGGGATCCGGCTCGCCCAACCCTCCTTTCCCGCGTCTCGGAGGGAACCACGCGATTGCTCTGGGAAGCTTAAGGCAGCGGCGGCGGCAGCAGCAGCGCCCTACTGGAGCAAGGCGGTGCGCTTTCGCCTCGGAGGCGCCATGCCCAGCTTGGGCGCCGCGCACCCGGCGCTCCTTCCTCTGATGCGCCTTCGCTTCTCCTGGCTCTCTCCTCGCCGTCGATCCCCGACGCTTCTCTCCTCCTGGGCAAAACTTGAGTGGGGGAGAGAAAACCGCCTCGACGAAAAAGGATTACACCGGCGAAGCAGACAGCCGCGTTGGGCTGGGGAGGGGCGCGTGAGGGTGTCTCCGTGCGCGCTCGAGGGCGCGCGCGCGCCTGGGTGCGCGCCTCGCCGCTGAAATGCAGGCGGCGGGTCGGCGAGGCTGACATGGACCCGGGGCACGCTCCGCGGCCCGCCATGGGGGTCAGCGAGCCGCAGCCGCCCCGGAAAGGAGAGGAAGAAGCCCGGCAAGAGTTCCTCCTCCGTCGGCCCGCAAAGCCACGCCGCCCGGGGAGACCCGGGGAGCTCCGCCTCGCAGCCAGCCCGGCTCTCGGATCTCCTTAGGTATTCGCTGTCCTTCCTGGGGTTTTTGCGCCTTCGCCTCTTGATCTGGCGGAGGGATGAGGCGCGATTGCGGGGTTTGGCCACTGTGTGTGTGTGTGTGTGTGTGTGTGTGTGTGTGTGAGAGAGAGAGAGAGAGAGAGAGAGAGAGAGAGAGAGAGAGAGATGCGATGTTTTTGTTGCCATTGTTGCTCGCTTGTATTTGCAAGACGCACCCCCCCCCGAAGGATCTGGAAGGAAGACCCTTAAAATAATAACCAAGCCAATGTTCTTCCAATGTATACATTGTCACCAGCCTCTTTTCTGTTATTATTTTAGTGTCTTCCTTTCATCTTCGCCCCCGCCCTCCAACAACTCCATAGACATTTCACGGATCCTTATCCCCACCCCCCACCCCGCAAAACACACACGCGTTTTAAAACGCAGGATTCTCGTGCTTTGTAATGATAATAGCAGCTATGCAGCTTTGTAATCGACAGCGATCGCCACTTCTACGTTGCAACAGGACTTGGTTCTGAAAAGGAGCAGCGCTGGCGAGGAGAGCGATTTGAAGGTGGCGGTGGGGAGCAGAGATTTGGCTGCTCCCTTGTTGGGTCCTAAGAGAACCCGCGTCGGGGCAAAGAGGCACGGAAAGGGGTGGGTGGGTGTGCTTGCTGTCCCATCGGATTCCCAGCTTGCCAGCTCTCCACTCTTTGTAGCAGAGTCCCTGAAGAGATGATGGGCTGCAAGGGCGGTGGGGACAGAGGCATCAGAATTCCTCCCAGGCGCAAGCGGAGCCTCTTCTGTCTCCGAGGGATGTCTCTAGCTGCCACCTGCCAGCCCCACCTCCCCTCCTTTCCTCAAGGGGGAGATCAGGAGGCGGCCACCCAAACCCAACTCTTCCGGGCGGGGAGGAATCCTGCCCTGCTTCTCCCTGCCCTAAGCGAAATAGATTTGCAAGAGGCATTATTAAAAATAAATCTGGGGGTATTCCGTTCAAAAGTACCTGGCTTCTGACAAGCGAGGGGCGTGTGGGAGAGAGTGGGTCTATGAAAGCAATAGGATGATGGGCCCAAACAACGCACCACCTTCAAGGGAACTTGGGCAAATGGTTGCCAACTTAATCTAGGGGAAGCTGACTAAGCATGGGAGATCATTGTGTTAGGGAATCTTTCCTGCACTCTAGTAACCAGGCATCTTTGTTCTCTATGTTCCCTCCAGCTCCAGATATGCTCCTTTTGGTTGCCTTCTTGCTTTCTTCAGAAAGAGAGAGCTGTTCAATTTACCTTTGGAGATTGGGGGGGGGCTCCCCTCCCTTGGATCTAGGCAGAAATCGAGGCATAGGTTCTCCTTCTCTGGGGTCAGATAGCAAGTCCAAGCCAACACAATTAGGGGAGAGGGAGAGAGAGAAATGAAAAGGATGGAAAGGAGGCGAGGCAGGTAAAATAAGGAGAGGGAGGCAGCAAGGGAGCGGTTAAATCCTCCGCCGCCGGCCCCCCCCTTCCCTCTGGAAGGAAAAGATGCAAAATGGTCCATTGTCACCCAAGTGGCTTCAACACTTGGCTAGGAGCTTTGGAAAAGGAGGAAGGAGGGGAGGGGAAATATCTGGGAAGAAATAAGAGCCTGTTGGATGTTGTGGGGTGGACTGAAGCCTTTTCAGCTGCAGGGGGGGTGGGGAGTAGAAAGAGGAGCGGGGAGGACGAGGAAAGCAAGAAAGAAGAGAGGGGAAGGTCTCTCCTCCAAGTTCCCCCGGCGCTGCCCTTTCCTTTACCTCTGCTGGGACAGGTTTAGGTTTGATGGAGAACTGCAGGCGAGGGCGGGAGAGAGAGAGCGAGAGAGCGCGCGAGCGAGCTCAACTGAGCCTACTACTTTGGAAGCCAGCGGAGAGAGTTCTTGGCTATGTGGAGAGGGGCGGGTATCTCCTCTCCCCTTAATGGCTGCAGCTCTCAAGGATTTGCTGGAATATGCACACTTGGTGGCCCAGGGGACATTCCCCTATTGTGATCCTTTTTTCCATCCCAGGCTTTCCCCCCCTTCCAGAGGGGGGCGGACGTAGGAGACCACCACTCAGCCACCACCGGGATTGTTCCTCTGCTCCTGGCTGCTGCTTCCTTCTGCATCATCTCGGGTTCCCCCGCTCCTGATCCCCCAAATAACTCTTCCTCCTCCTCCTCTTCCTGGCGGGGAATGGGGGGGTGGGGGTAGAAAGCAAGGCCAGTACAGTCAGGGCTTCCCAGACGTGCCCCCCCACCTGGTGCCAAGTGCGTCCTCCTACATTTGTTCCCCTTTTCTTCAAGCTCAAATCCATGACGTGGTGGTGGGGGAAGCCTGATTCAGGGGCAACAATGCGCTCTCTCTCTCACACACACACACACAAAAGGGAAGAAGGAGTGGAAGAAGGAGCGAAAGGATGAGAAGCCCTAGCCTGAACCTTCCCTCCCTCGTTTCTCAAAGATGAGCTGGTGGTACCCAGAGAAGGCAGCGGCGGCAGCGGCAGATCTAGGAGGCTGCAGCAGCCCCCTTTGCCTCCCTCCTCCATTGACTGTGCCAAACAGCATCTCTGCATCCTAAGGAACCTCATTGCATTCCTAGCACGTCTCATCTTTGCTTGCTTCCCCCCCCTTTCCTTTTGCTTCAGCCCTCAGCAGGAGTATAGAACCAGAACAGAGAGAAAGAGAGAAACCAGCAATCCTTATTTTATTTTATTTTTAAAAGCCGTTGAAAATTCCGTACGTAGATATCTATTTTTCCAAGTGGGTTTGGCTATTTTTTCCTCCCCTCTCTCCTTTCCCGGCTCTCTCCAAATGTGCTAAAAAAATTATCTCCTTCGGACCGGTAAGTACAAGCTCTTTCTGGATCTCTCGATCTCTCTTTCTCCCTCCCTTCCCCCTCCCCGCTTTTCTGCTGGGATAGAGCATCTCTTTCTACCCCCTTTTTTTAATGCAGAAGAGGAAAAGAACTTAAGTAGCTTATCTCTCTGTCCGTCCATCTCTCTCTCTATTTATCTATCCATCTTTCTACTGAGACAAAGAGCAAAAAATCAGACCTCTCCCCTTCCTCTTTCCTCATTCAGATCGTGCCTGGTAATTTTCCTTCCACCGGGTCCCCCAGTTCCCTTCATTTGCAAATAGATTCTCTGCTTCGATTTATTTCATTTTTCTGTAATGAAATGCTCTTATTCCACCCTGCCCCCACCTGCGCCTCCCATTTCTTTCCCTAACTAGGTCCTTTTTCATAACGGGGAGGGAGGAATTCCCTTCGCCTGCATGGGTGTGTTGGGGTGTGGGGGTGGAGTGGAGAGTGCACGATAATCCATATCTGTAAAGCTCCTTTGCTATGAAGAGAACAGAAATAAATACCAGGACTCTGGCAAACCCGTTTGAAATGGGCAGCAGCAGCAGCAGCAAGTAGGGGCTGTGAAGCCATCCTTGTCAGGAGTCATAGTCTTTAACAGTGATTTATTCTTCTGTGTTGGAATGATCTGGGCAAAAGGAGTCAAGGAGAAAAAGAGAATGCCCTCCCTTTGCCGCCCCAAGCAGAGGAGGCTGTAGGTCACGGGGTCCAGTCGTCCCCTCCAAGAGGAATCTTTTGTGAGCTTTTGCTGTAAAGCAAGGGTTATTTCTCCTGGGCTTAGTGTAAAGGTATTTTCCTCCCTCTTACTTTTCCTCCCCTTCTCCTCTTTTGTCCTGCTGGATCATCCCTGGATGGTTCTACAGGCACAAAACACCCACGTCCAGAGTCCCCCCCACCCATCCCTATTGCCCCCTTTCATTCCACCATCTCTTTCCGTCCGTAGCCCTGCAACTGCCGCTTTCCCCCTTGGGTATGTGGATGGCAGAGGCATGTGCCTCCCGAAGATTAATCATCTCTAAATGATTTAATCAGCTGAAATGACTAATATGGAGTGTGCATTTATCTGATACTATACCAGTTGCGTTAATCCATTTTGTGTGCTTGGGAGAGAAGGGTCTCTCTCTCTCTCTCTCTCTCTCTCTCTCTCTCTCTCTCTCCTTCTCCCTCTCCCCCAACCCCTGGTATTGAAGCAAGCGTTGCTACTAACCCTTGTATACTGATAAAATCCCAGTTACGGATATTCCTACAGGGATCGGGGCTCTGGGAACTTGTCTGTCCCCATTTCCTTAAATAATGGCTGTATCATAGCATTAGCTGGCCATTCCCCCACTGGAATAATAATAAAAAACAACAACTTCCAAGTTAAGCATGTGTGTTCATGAGGATGCAATGTATAGACTGCATGTTTGTGTGTGTGTGTACCAGATAAGAATCTCTTCCTGCACCTCATCTCTCCTTACTCTGGTGATTGATGCAGGTGTCGAGGTAAGACTGAGATGATCTCCCATATGCTTCCTCCTAAACATTCCTTGTCTTTGTGTTGGTGGGGGAAATGTTTCACAACATAGGCCCTATAGGTTCATTTGCTGTTTTTCACGAGGGTGTCATTCACCAACTAGCCTGGGAGAGGGGTGAGCAGGATGGGGAAACAAGAAGGCTGTTGCATGATGAGATGTTTCAGTATCACTTAAGTCAAAACCAGGGGAGGTTCTAAGAGCAATGCTAGTTTTCTTTTCTTTTCTTTTTTGTAATGAACTTCCAAGTAACCTCACGAAACCCCGTTAGATGCTCTAGATGCATGGTTCAATATAAAAATAGCCCGATAAAATGCTGATCGACCGTAATCCATTTGTGTTTTCATTTCTGTTTCAGTTTTGTAATCCGTCGCAACCATGAAGTCTCCGACAGCCGACCCTCCCCGTAAGAGAAGGATGTTGTGGATTATTCTTCTAAGCACAATTGCTGTAGCGTGGACTACCCCCATCCCCTTGATAGAGGACTCGGAGGAGATTGAGGAGTCTTGCTTCGATCCTTGTTACTGTGAAGTCAAAGAAAGCCTTTTTCACATACACTGCGACAACAAGGGATTTATAAATATTAGCCAGATAACGGAGTCCTGGTCGAGACCTTTCAAACTTTACCTGCAGAGGAACTCCATGAGGAGATTATATACTAACAGTTTTCTCCACCTGAACAACGCCGTGTCGATCAACCTGGGGAACAACGCACTACAAGACATTCAGACGGGAGCCTTTAACGGCCTCAGAATCCTGAAGAGGCTGTACCTGCATGAGAACAAATTGGACATCTTCAGAAATGACACTTTCCTGGGCTTGGAGAGTCTGGAATATCTGCAGGCAGATTACAATGTCATTAAGCGGATCGAGAGCGGGGCATTTCGGAACCTGAGCAAGCTCCGGGTCCTGATCTTGAATGACAACCTTATCCCCATCCTCCCCACCAATTTGTTTAAGTCGGTGTCCTTAACTCACTTGGACTTGCGTGGAAACAGGTTGAAAGTGCTCTCCTACCGAGGGATGCTGGATCACATTGGCAGGAGCCTGATGGAGATCCAGCTGGAGGAGAACCCGTGGAACTGTACCTGTGATATTGTCCAGCTGAAGAGCTGGCTGGAGCGCATCCCTTACACTGCCCTTGTGGGAGACATAACCTGTGAGACCCCTTTCCACTTCCACGGGAAGGACCTGAGGGAAATTAAGAGGAATAAACTCTGCCCAATGCTGTCTGACTCAGAGCTGGTCAGCATCGGTGCCCCTCAGTTGCCCTCGAGCAAGGAGAACGCGTGGCCTACTAAGCCTTCTTCCATGCTGTCCTCTTTCCATTTCACTGCTTCCTCTGTCGAATACAAAACTTCCATTAAGCAGCCCAGGCCCACCAAACAGCCCAGGGCACACAAGCCACCCCCGACACCTCGAGGCCTATACCCTGCACCCAACCAGCCCCCGATAGCTGGTTACCAGACGAGGCCACCCATCCCCATCATCTGCCCTACTGGCTGCTCATGCAGTTTGCACATCAATGACTTGGGCCTGACAGTCAACTGCAAGGAAAGAGGGTTCCACAATATTTCCGAGCTCCTGCCCAGGCCCGTCAACGCCAAGAAGCTGGTCCTGAGCGGTAATTTGATACAGAAAATTTACCGTTCCGATTTCTGGAATTTTTCTTCCCTGGATCTCCTGCATTTGGGGAACAACCGGATCTCCTATGTTCAGGACGGGGCCTTTGTCAACCTGCCCAACCTGAAGAGCCTGTACCTGAACGGCAATGACATTGAGAAGCTGACCCCAGGCATGTTCAGGGGTCTGCAGAGCCTGCACTATCTGTATTTTGAGTACAACCAGATCAGGGAGATCCAGCCCGCTGCCTTCAGTCTCATGCCCAACCTGAAGCTTCTCTTCCTCAACGACAACCTCCTGAGGAACCTGCCTACAGATGCCTTTGCAGGCACCTCTCTGACCAGGCTCAACCTGAGGAACAATAAATTCCTGTACTTGCCCGTGGCTGGTGTTCTGGAGCACCTTAACGCCATTGTGCAGATTGACCTGAAGCTCAACCCGTGGGATTGCACGTGTGACCTGGTGCCTCTCAAGCAGTGGATCGAGGCCATCAGCTCCGTCATCATGGTGGGGGATGTCCTCTGCGCCAGCCCAGACAACCTTACCCACAGAGACATCCGCTCTGTGGAGCTGGAGGTACTCTGCCCCGAGATGTTGCATGCTGCTGCTGCCTCGCCAGCCCCTCCAGCGTGGGGCCACCCTAGCCCCACCAGCCCGTCGCCCTATGAGCTCCCCCCGGCTGGGGGAGGCCCGGTGCCCCTCTCCGTGCTCATCCTCAGCCTCCTTGTACTGTTCTTCTCGGCGGTCTTCATTGCTGCGGGCCTTTTCGCCTTCGTCCTGCGCAGGCGTCACAAGAAGCTACCCTTCCGGAACAAGCAGCGGCAGGAGACCCTCGACTTGACGGGCATCCAGATGCAGTGCCACCACCTCTTCGAGGAGGGAGGCGGCGGAGGTGGCGGGGGACTCAGCGCCTCCCCGGAAAAGGCACCCCCGGTGGGGCACGTCTACGACTACATCCCGCATCCAGTGACCCAGATGTGCAACAACCCCATCTACAAGCCCCGCGAGGAGGACGAAGTGGTGGCGGGGGAGCCGGGTCAACCTGGGGACATGCTTTTGGGAGGTGGTGGTGGTGCTGGTAGTGGTGGTGGTGGAGGAGGAGGAGGAGTTGGCTGTGCAGGGGAACAGTTTGCCGACCCCACAAAGGACGGTGGGAGCAGCAGCTGCTACAGGACCTTGCTGGAGAAGGAGAAGGAGTGGAGCTTGGCCGTGTCCAGCTCGCAGCTCAACACCATAGTGACCACCAACCATCACCCGCACCCGCACCCGCCCGGCGGGGGGATTGGAGGGGGGCTGCCTCTCCTGGGGGAGCTAGCGCTGGTGCCGCCTGTCTTCCACCACGAAAAGAACGGTGGGGTGGTGCTCTTCCCCCCTAGTGGTGCCATTCTAGACAGCAGGGACAGGCCGCCTTTGGCACCACCGTGCACGGTGGGCTTTGTGGACTGCCTCTACGGCACGGTGCCCAAATTAAAGGAACTGCACGTGCACCCCCCTGGCATGCAATATCCAGACCTGCAGCAGGACGCCAGGCTGAAAGAGACCCTCCTCTTCTCGGCTGGTAAGGGCTTCCCAGACCACCACCAACCCCCCCAAAGCGAATACCTCGAGTTAAGGGCCAAACTCCAAACCAAGCCGGATTACCTCGAAGTCCTGGAGAAGACCACTTATAGGTTTTGAAACAAAACAAAACAAAAGTCTAGCTTTTACAGCCAAATCCCAGACCCGCCCCACAGCCCCACGGCCCCCCGAGTCCCCACTCCTCGGCTCCCTGCCCTTCCTGCCCCCAAACCACCGCATGCTGATACTAGAGGATACTGCTCTGTGCTTTCCCCCTGCCAGATGATGGTTTGGAGGAAAGGCCCTTCTCAGATGATCATGAATCGATAAAGTGCCTTTTGCAGACTTTTGCCAGCAGATGTTAATCAATCATTATTTTTTTATACTGGAAAAAAAATGGAGACTTTGACTGTGCCATGTTGTCTAAGGTATACGAATATTATTATAATTAGTATCATGGGGGGGGGATTATTTGCCTCGGTCCTGATGACAGTAAATTCTATGTGTGTTACGCTACTCTCTCTATCTCCTCTCTCTCTCTTGCAGGCTTTTGTTTTTTTTCTGTTGTAGTTTTTTTAAAACAAACAAGCAAAACAAAACAGAAACCTTTCCGTTCTATCTTTTTTTTTTTTTAATGCTATGGGGAGGGAGGTGGATTTTTTTTTTAAAAAAGACAACATCGGTTGTGGCTTTGGTTATTCTTTCCCTCATCATGGCACAGAACCTGTACATTACTTTGAAGGGGTGGTGGGTGTCTGGGGTGGGGAAGAGAACCACAACAACAGCAACAAAAAATTTGCAGTTTTCTGCATGTCTGGGAACTGCAGGCAGCGGCGGGGAGGGGGGGGGTTCTTTCCTTCCCCAAATGTTCTCACTCTCTTGGCTTCTCCTCCTCCTTCTTCTCCTCCTCTCTCTCTCTCTCTCCCTCTCTCTCTCTCTCACACACACACACACATACACAGGTCCAAACGCTTATCCTGCTCCACTCTGTATCCTAAACCCCCTCCAATCAGCCTCCTAGCCATCCCAATTTGCTTGCACCCTGTTCTATTTCTGCACCTCTCCCCCCCACCGCAGGGATGGGGTACCACAGTCTATTCCAGAGGGGAGGTCACTGGCTTGCTTCTCCAGCGAAGGAGCTGTCTATTTCTTCCCTTCTGCGGCTGCCCTACAGGGAAGGGAAGGTCATTGCCATTTGATTGAGTTCCTTTCTGGAGGACAGCTGCACCTCTAATTAAAAAGAGAACCGGACGTCACAAATGCATTGGAAAGGGGACGTTTGCTTGGTAAGCTGCTACCGGTGTCTCTGTAAAGGAAGTCCTTTTTAGGCTGCAGTCCTGTGCACCCTCACCTGGGAGTAAGTCCCATGGAAGTCAGTAGGGCTTCCTTCTGAGTAGAGGTGCTAACCTTCTCTCCCCCCCCCCCACAAATGCAGACAACACACAAACACACACAAATACAATTGTGCATATATTTATTCTGTACTTTCAAGTGAATATAAATTGTAAAGGTAATGTTTAATCATTGTACAGTGATGCGTCTGGTATAGCTTTCCTAATAAAACATTTTGAAAAAAATATATAGATATAGGTATATAGATATATATTAGAAGTTAAAAGAAAAAGCTTGAATCTTCAAACTTCAACTATACCCTTTTCACACCAATGCTTCCCTCCCCATCCCCCCTTTAAGGCCACATGTTATTTTATTAACAACAATCCACTGTGATGTTAGCAAGGTATAGGACAACAAATAACTCTCGGTGCAATTTTTCTATATATAAATAAGGTGGTTCTTTAGAATTCAGATTTCCAGTCTCTTCCTCTCTCTCTCTCTCTCTCTCTTTCTCTCTTTCCCTTCCCTCCATTTCAATTTGTTATGCATCTCTCGTGGTGAGTTTCCCCCCACCCCTCCTAGATGAAAATATGCAATAGATTTATTTTAATTCCTTTTAATTGCTAGGATTATTATGTTCCGCTGCAAGGATATGAGGAAAAGAAATGATAATATGAGATACAATTTCCAGTTGAGATTGGATAAAATATTTAAAAGTACATGGAAGGAAATGCATTTATAGAGGAGTGTGTGTGTGTGTGTGTGTGTGTGTGCAGGATAGCAAGCATACGTTGCTGCATTTTGGGCAACAGCAGTTGTTGGGCAATTTTGCATTTCTCCACCCTTTTTTTGATAAAAACTAAAACAATTGAGAAAATTAGGCCTAATAGCATGACTTCAAGTCTCTGCCTCTCTGATCTCACACTTGTTTTCACTGAAACCGTAGCTGGAGATGTGAGACAATGTAGTGCTGTGTGTGGAATTTTCTTATTTAAGATATTTCTTCTTTTAACTTTTCAGTCGCTATGACATTGCCAAATTGATTTGTGTGGAGCATGTTATTCTTTAAGCCCTTTAGGTTAGAATAAAACCAAAGAGGGGACGAGAGAGAGGTGGGGGGGGGGGAGGGGGAGAAAGTGGAAAAGATGCTTTGTTTATTTCGTTTCTTTCCAAGGTATCTAGCTGGTATCTTGTTTCTTGTAGAACTGGGTTGACACATGAATAAAGCTTTGTTTGGTGGCGGAAAAACAAAACAAAAAAACCTCACACCTTCCAGTATGGCCAGTAGATGGCGACAGAGCTCCAGCAATTGCCTCACAGAGACCCAAGGTTACTTTTGAATTGTGCACAGCCCATCAACGGTGCTTTCCACTTGGACTCTTGAATCTGCCCTTAATAGAAAAATCATCGCATTGAATGTAATTCAGCAGACGTCACTAATGCCTTATATCGAGATAGAGATATAATTAAAGGGAAAGTGTGGATATTAGCTCCTTTGGTGTGTACGGATGTGAAACGGGGAAATCCTCTATTTTGAAGATTTTTATACACACACACACACAGACACACACCCTGGTGCACACGCACACACACATGCACACACACACACACATTGCACACCGATGCAGAAAAAAAGGGAAATGTATTTAGAAATGAAATATTACAAAATATATATTTTATTTGTCTTACTGAAAAAAAATGTTATCCAGGGAAAATGAAATGTTTCTGCTGCAAATGAGAAAAACACTTAAAAGCTGCTTTCAATGCTCCTTGGTGTTTCTAACAAATCTTGTTAAGGAATCGTAGCATAAATCATAGCAATTTAGGCCAGGGTCAGACTTTTTTTTACCCATGCTACAATGTCATATACGTGCTCATTTTATTTTAAGGAAAAGTCTGCTCTTTTGAAAATACTGTTTTAAAAAAGAAAACTGGTATATATAATATTATGTACATGTGGTAGAACTGCCCAATGAACAACCATGTACAAATCAGTTTTTTAAAATGAGAGCTTTAGAATGTAAAATGGTTTAACTCTGCTGGGCCTTTTATTTTTTAGTCGGTAGCCAAAGAACCCAGCATCACTCGTTGGGGGATTATGGCAGAATTTAGGCTTCCGTATGCCAGACTATGGATTGAGACAGGCCTATGTGCACAGTTTAGACTCTCTTGCCTTTGGGCTTTTTTTATATTATGTACTGATTAAATGGCCTACAGGTAGCAAATGTGCGCTTGGAGGTTTTGTGCCTGCTGCATATAATCTTGCTGCCCCAAGATAAGCTTGTGCACAAGGCTGACACCTTCTCTGCAAAAAAACAACAACAGCGTGCTTGGTGGGTTATGGCTGTGACCAGGGCTGGATTAACCCTTATATTAAGTCTGCTACAAGATAGGGAGGCTGCCACGTTGGATTTTTAGCTTCTGAGAATCCCTTGGTGCAGGGGATGGGCCTAGATGGGGGAAGAGGAAGCTGTCGGGTCACATCCTGCTGCATATTTTATCTTCTGACCCACAGCAACTCTGCAGGCTGCCTGAAATCCATGCATGGGAGACATGCAGGGGGTTGAGCCTCGGAGCTTTCTGTGTGCAAAGAATGGGCTCTGAAACTTATGACCCTTTCCCTAAAAGAATTTTTAAAAAACCCTGGATTTGAATTTAGGGACCTTTCAGCTGTGGGGTGAATGTGAAAACCTCTACACTACAGAAAGCATCCTTACGCTGCCAATGGGGTTAGATGGATTACGTTAAATTTCTGCGTACTGTATCTGAAAACATGGCTGTGATCCTTTTCCCGCATAGCAGGGAATCAGCATCCCAAAGCCCGACATGGAGGAAGAGAGCTGAATCCAGGGAGGCTGGCTAGCAGGAGACTCAGAATATGTTTCTATTGGGGTACAGATGGGATGAGCATTATGGCCCCCTAGAAGCAGAGGTTCTCTATGTGTCTTGAATTCATAGATGCAAAAAGCCCACCTATAGGCTCATTGGGTGTGTGACCCATTGGGAATGAACCTATCCTGGTTCCTGAAGTTATTCTTGGTCCTTTAGGCTTCAATACTAACTAGGTCTACCCAGATGCTAATGTCAATTAATTCAATGGGGCTCAAACCCAGGTAAGTGGGGTTAGGATTGCAGCCTAGATCTTTGATATTGGAAGTTCTTCAAAAAAGTCTATGATATCCAATTGTGGTGTATTTTTTGCTCAATTGACTTCCCGTTCCTCTCCCTCATGCACCCCAAAATCTACTGTGGAAGTTTGGGGGATCCCCTGAGACAGACAGGGGGGCTGCAGAAGAAAGGGGAGAATGGGAATCCCATTTGTTGAGGGATGTTGGATGCGACCCATCTTTCAGTCTTTCCCACCTTATTGAGTTATAACACACAGCTGTCTTTACAATATAGATTTTCTTGCTATCGCATTAAAGCACTTTTTTCTCTATCTCTCTCAAAAAAAGTTGTTGGTACAGATAAGCTTGCATGCGTTAAACAAAATTATAAACCAGGAAAAGCAGATCCAGATACCCTGAAAGGCAGTCATTATGCAGCTATTGGTAACAACACACGCATGAACACCATTCAGTATTGTACAGAGCAGGTTAAACTGCAGATCTTACCATGACAAGGTGCTGAACACATTTTAAATACAGTATTGCACACATCAAAGTATAGCGGGAATAAATGGTTATAAATAATGTTTATATTTTATTTATACTCGCATCTCAACTCCAATATAGGGTGCAATTTTCACCTGAAAATGGTGAAGCGATCTTATTTATTCAGTGGAAATAAATTTATGAGAATGAAATTTTGTATTAAAAGAGATACTTTTTTTGGCTAAAATCGAGTTATATTTTTTGTTCCCTTGTGCAGGCAATTTCTCTTGTGCGTTAAAAATTACACTAATACCCGCTGTGCATAAGGGGTACGAATATATAGCTATAACATTTCTCCGTATAATAGTCGGATTTTATTGGTTCATAATGCTTTTGGGATTGAGTTGCTAATGAACAAATCTGTTGTTTTGGGTTTCTCAGAAGTGGGTCATTGTATCAGTGGCTATTTTCATTCATTAATCTGAGTGATGGGTAATTAGTGTAGATGATTTATCACTTTCAGCATCATTATTAGAATATTGGAAGGAATGGGATAAAATGAGATTATCTACATCTACAGGAGAGATGCTTTCTTCCTCCCCCCCCCCTGAGAAAATGCTTCAATACTTCTAATTAGTATAATTTTTTTTAGAGTGCTTCTGAAACAAATGGATGCGATGTTTGGTCAGGGCTTGTGCTAAACCACATTGTAGAGCTCAGTTTCTCCAAACAATATTTTGAATCCTGACCCTCTCTGGGATGTGTGATGTGTGAGCAAGTGAGGAGGATGAGGTGTAGTCTGGTGAACAGATGGGGCGGTGGAGAAATGTCGGTTGCCTAGCAACCCTGGAACTCCTGCATCACTTCAGCATAGGCGCAGAAGAGATGAGCACAGACATCACAGGGATAGAAAGCAGAGGACCTAAGTAAATCCCGTCTTGCTTAGGACTATTAGCCTGGAAAAGACGAGACTGGGAGGAGATATGATAGCCATCTTCAAATCTCTAAAGGGCTGTCACGCAGAAGGCAGAGCAAGCTTGTTTTCTCCTCGAACCAATGGATTCAAGTTACAAGAAAGGAGATGTTGACTAAACATCAGGAATAACTTGGATGGTCAGAGCTGTTGAGATACCTGAAGATGGCAATCATATCTCCTCTTAGTCTCCTGTTTTCATGGTTAAACAGTCATAGCAAAACAGTTGAATGATTGGTATACTTTACTAATTAACCTTCTACTAAATGAATGGAACAAAAGGTTTTAAAGTTTCCAAGGTGTCAAAGACATATAAGAATAATATTCCTTCCGCTGCACCTATGTTATAAAAGTATTATTAATGAAAACTGCAATGCTGAGAGCAGGATGAAGGGTTTTCACAACCGGTGATAGAATTGTGTCTTTTGTGGAGATTCAGATTGCTGCTGATGTAATATGGAAAGTGAAATGCTAAATGGTTACCTACTGAGTATTGACAGAAGTTCAGTTTTATGTATTATGCTGAATACAAGTACTCTTTGCATTGAAAAGGAAAAGCTAGTTTCTCCAGCATTGGGGGGGGGGGGCGTGGTGTTGTGCAAAGCAGCTGATAAGAGGCCACCAAGTTTGCGTGTGTGTTTATTGAGCTATTTTTTTAGATTTATATCCCACATTCCTGTGCTTGAAGCAGTTCAGTTTAAAGCAGTAGCTCAAAATGCAATGGGCATAAAACAAAAGGAAAAGAGGGCGGAAGGGGGGGGGGAGAGACCAAAAGAAAGAAAGAAAAGCAAACACAGGTATCGTGACAATTGCACGAGAAAATTACGGGAGAGAAAAGAGGCAAATGGCAATTGGTCAGAGCCCAGCTGAATGAGGGGGCCTTGCTATCCTTCCTCTCTCTGGAGTTGCTTAGTTTATTTACAGTGGTACCTCGGGTTAAGAACTTAATTCATTCCAGAGATCCGTTCTTAACCTGAAACTGTCTTAACCTGAGACACCACTTTAGCTAATGTGGCCTCCCACTACCGCCACGCGATTTTTGTTCTCATCCTGAAGCAAAGTTCTTAACCCGAGGTACTATTTCTGCGTTAGCAGAGTCTGTAACCTGAAGCGCCTGTAACCTGAAGTGTCTGTAACCCAAGGTACCGCTGTATTTGTTTTGAAATGTCTGCTCAGTCGCAGATGGTGTGCTGGGGCTGTGCCACTCATCTGACCTGGCTGAGTCACTGCTGCATGCCAGGATGGAGAGGGTGAGGGATGGGGCATAAGTGAGGTTGGCATGGTGCAAATGCATATGCAGAGCCAATATGGTGTGCCTGTTGCACGTTTATACCACGCTGCCCCTGCTGCCGCCGCCCTACCCATCATCCTCTTCATGCCACCACACTGTCCACTGCTGTTTATGCCTCGTCCCTGCAACATGTTTGTGTTACTCAGAGCCCACCACAGTTGAAATACCAGCATCCGTAATGATCAAAAAACCTAGAAAATGTAAAACTGACCTCAGTAGATTAAATAAGAATTCGCTATTTAAAATCTGAAGTGCAAAACAAGGGGGAAGCTGGCTGGAACAGGATAACTTCCCCCAACTAACACAAAACAGCATGGCAGGGCATAATAACAGAGTGTCTAGAATAAGCAGCTGGGCAACTGGGCTTTCTAAGTCTTTGTCCAGCCAATTAAAATAATCCTATATTAGCCAGAATCTTCAAAGCATACTAAAGCACGCTAAAAAAAAGAGGACAGGTGCAAAAATATTTCTGCTAGCATTGAAAGTGGGATATCAAAGCTGAGCGAATGTTGTCACAAATTGCCTGAAATCCCCCAAGAGCTAAGGCAGGAGTTAGCTCTGTGCTATCTATTTAAAGGCAGGGACGCGGGTGGTGCTGTGGGTTAAACCACAGAGCCTAGGACTTGCTGATCAGAAGGTTGGCGGTTCGAATCCCCGCGACGGGATGAGCTCCCGTTGCTTGGTCCCTGCTCCTGCCAACCTAGCAGTTCGAAAGCACGCCAAAAGTGCAAGTAGATAAATAGGTACCGCTCCGGCGGGAAGGTAAACGGTGTTTCCGTGTGCTGCTCTGGTTCGCCAGAAGCGGCTTAGTCATGCTGGCCACATGACCTGGAAGCTGTACACCAGCTCCCTCGGCCAATAAAGCGAGATGAGCACCGCAACCCCAGAGTCGGTCACGAGTGGACCTAATGGTCAGGGGTCCCTTTACCTTTATCTATTTAAAGCAGTATTATATACTTTTTTGGCTTTCTCCAAAGAATGCTGAGAGCCCTAGTTTGTTAAGGGTGTCTGGTGTTGCAGTCCCTTCAAACTTTACAATTCTATAATTCTGTTAGTTGTTAGGAGACCTCCCTCCCCATTCCCCTTACACAACTGGTTTAATAATCCCTCTTCCCAGGGAATTCTGGGAATTGTAGTTCTGTGAGGGGAAGAGGGGTCTGCTATCAATTCTTAGCATCCTTAACAAAGGACTGTTCTCAGGAGTCTTTCTTTTCTTTTTTTTGGAAGGGGGGGATAACTGCTTAAAGTAATATGATATGATGCACAGTACAAATAGGACGTAAAAAAGGTAAAGGTAAAGGTACCCCTGCCCATACGGGCCAGTCGTGTCTGACTCTAGGGTTGTGCGCCCATCTCACTTAAGAGGCTGGGGGCCAGCACTGTCCGGAGACACTTCCGGGTCATGTGGCCAGCGTGACAAAGCTGCTCTGGCGAGCCAGCACCAGCACAGCACACGGAAACGCCGTTTACCTTCCCGCTATAAAGTGGTACCTATTTATCTACTTGCACTTAGGGGTGCTTTTGAACTGCTAGGTGGGCAGGAGCTGGGACTGAAAGACGGGAGCTCACCCCACCGCGGGGATTCGAACCGCCGACCATACGATCGGCAGGTCCTAGGCACTGAGGTTTTACCCACAGCGCCAGCCTAAGATCATTCAAATCCCCCATTGCCACCCCGCAAAATAAAATCTCCTGAAATAACTCTGCATGTTGCCTGAAAATGTATGACTTTCTGAGGATACAGGTTATGACTGTATTTTATGACTCAGGGATTTTATAAATCAATATGTTTGATGTAAAACCAACTGATCACCGTAAGCGAGATGGCCAGCAAAAATCTCAGGTGTACAAAGTGTGCTGAGAATCTGAAGTAGTTACTGTGATTATCAGTTTCAAGGTCAAAGTTCAACCACTTGGCAAGCTTGTGAAACCTTGGATGATCCTAATTACTGTTTGCACCAGCAGAGTTCTGTTCATTGTCAACTTTCTCTTGTTATGTAGGGAAAGCAAGGTTTTTGTTGGGGGTAATTACGTTAAAATATGATTTTGCCCATTTCTCCTGTATTCAAGTTTTTATGGGAAGGATCTGGGCTTAGTTAGTCATAAACAAATGTGACTATTTTTTATTGATTTTAATGGATCCACCACTATCCTTTTAGAAGAAAATGGCATTTTTTTCAGTCCAATAAGTATAGATTTATTTGATCTAACATTCATTTTATTCACCCTTTTATTTATGTTGGAAAACAATTCTTTATATTAAGATAGCACTAGTAGGCCCAGCAGCTCCTTTCCTGAAAATCTGAAGTTGAAAGGAAAATATTTCTAGTTTCAAAATAATAATAATAATAAATAAATAAATAAAAATATTGCAACCCTATTCACAATCACCTGGGATTATGTCTACAGTTTAGCTGTAGACATGCACAGCATTGCACTGATAATGATCCAAATGATATCTGTTTTCCTTGAATTTAATCACTAATTGCTCACCTAGAAAGCCTTGCAGAGATCTGGCATTGTCAGTTGGTATAAAAAATGGCAAAGAAGCAGAAAAATAATCACTGCGGAAATCTGTGAATTGGCTGTAGCCTGGGTGATTATATGAATTTTTGCCTAACAGGTCATTACAGCATATATATAGATTGAGTATTCAGCTGAATCACAACAGAACACATTGAAAGGAGAGTCCATTGCTTGGTGTGGTAGATCATATATTCTGTCTCCATACGACTCTAGGTTTAATTCCAACTATCTCTTGTCAAAGATGCTCGGTCTGGAAAATATTTTGTCAGAGATCTTAGAAAGCCAATGGCAGCCTTAGCATATTTGCTAAAGCTAAGCAGGGTCCAGTATGGTTTCAAATTGGATGGGAGACCATGTGCTGAGATTCCTGCATTGGTCGGGAGTTGAACTAGATGACCCTGTGTTGGTTCCATGATTCTATGACTATGATAATATTAAGCAAAATAATGGAGAAGCAACCATGCAGAGGCCATACCACTTCAAAACACAGGTCTTGCTTATCCCCTTCTCAAAACCCCCTGATAACTTGACTGGGGTGAAGATGTGTCTTCTTTTTTTATTAAGCTGCTAATTTTTTGTATACAGTGGTACCTCAGGTTAAGTACTTAATTCGTTCCGGAGGTCCGTGCTTAACCTGAAACTGTTCTTAACCTGAAGCACCACTTTAGCTAATTGGGCCTCCTGCTGCTGCCGCGCCACCAGAGCCCGATTTCTGTTCTCATCCTGAAGCAACGTTCTTAACCTGAAGCACTATTTCTGGGTTAGTGGAGTCTGTAACCTGAAGTGTATATAACCTGAAGCGTATGTAACCTGAGGTACCACTGTATAGGGATTAATTTTCTCTCTTTTATTTCCTTTTTACTGGGGTGTGGTTGGCAATCTGAACATAAGCTCCAACTGCAGTCTGAAGTACTAGAGTCCCAAAAAGGTTGTGAACAGAATGATATTTCTGAATGTGTGTGGTTCGGCTCTCAGCAATATACAGCTATGATGCAGAAACTCAGTATAAGCTCACACTTCAAATGTTCCTATGTGCCTGAATGGGAAACCAATGGGATTTTTGTGTTTGTGTGTGTGTTTACAGTCTGCAAAGAAATGAGCAGAAACTGATTCTCTTTGGAGATGTGTAGAAGAATCTCTCTTAAGAGGCTCCTACCATGGAATCAAAATATATTAATGGTTTATGAATACATCATACAATTGCCAATAGAGGGACACAATGGGGGGAAACTTGGTTTGGCAGGCCTTTTAATGTGAGCCTATGTAATGGGAACTTGCTGAAACAATGCTGAACCAAAACACAGATATCCTCCAAAATTCACACTTCCCCAAATGTTGTGATGCAATTCTTCAGGTGGGGAAAATGTATACAAAAATGTGTATTTTAGGGTGTGGTTTTTTTGCATAAAATGCATATTTTCATAGAAATTAGAAACCAAGTGCATTATATTAGGGGAATCTGCTTGCAAAATGTGTCTATCAAGCAATGCCGAAAATTGTGTACTGAGAGAAATGCACACGAAAAGATCCATGAATTTTCACGAGGACTTCTTTTAAAAATTGCAAACTGATGAGGAAATGTGCTGAAATGAACAGAAAGCTAAAAAAAAAGTGAGAAAGTGAAAGTGGTTTGCCCGTCCCTAGGCCAAGGCAATGTCTTTGCACCATGAAGTTCAAATATGGTGTTTGAATCCATACACGGTTTTATGGTATTCATTTGTTTCTTATTTTCAATACTATTTTCTGGACAGATGCAAAGTGTGATTGGCATTGTAGATGCCGAATGTATATGTTATTTTAAATGAGCTAAATTGTCTTTGTGTGGCATGCTCTTCACAGCAAAACATTCACTTGGAATTTAATTTTATGTGGTCCATATGCTTCCTCAGACAAGTTCAGGAGGCAACCAGTATCCAGCCGGCATAGTAGCTCCCAATTCATCTTTTGTTGTTCATTAGCTGTCCAATGTGAGAAAAGATAGTTGTATATGATCATAGAACTTGGCTGTAGCAACTTCGCACTATCAGGCTATAGAGAGAAAACAGCACCTGTGTGTGCAGGAGGAAGGAAGAAGGGGACACTTGGATGCATGCTGGGGAGCTGGGCAGTACAGCAGAAACTCAAGGCCCCGCTCAGCAGATTGGGAAGGTGGAGTCCAATCACAGCAGGGCTGGCTTAGATTTTATTATTATCGCTTAACTGCACCACTAAAGCTGGGGCCATGTGGAGAAGACACCGCAATACAAGGTTTAAGGAGTTCCTAACCACACCCAGGTGGGATGCGGGTGGCGCTGTGGGTTAAACCAGAGCCTAGGACTTGCTGATCGGAAGGTTGGCCGCGACGGGGTGAGCTCCTGTTGTTCAGTTCCAGCTCCTGCCCACCTAGCAGTTCAAAAGCACGTCAAAGTGCAAGTAGATAAATAGGTACCGCTCTGGCGGGAAGGTAAATGGCGTTTTCTTGCACTGCTCTGGTTCTCCAGAAGCGGCTTAGTCATGCAGGCCACATGACCCGGAAGCTGTACCCCGGCTCCCTTGGCCAATAAAGCGAGATGAGCGCCGCAACCCCAGAGTCGGTCACAACTGGACCTAATGGTCAGGGGTCCCTTTACCTTTACCCACACCCAGTGCACTAGTATAATCTTTTTGCATCACCACCCCATGGGAAGTAGAAAGGTGCCTTATATATGCAGCCTTTTTGGTCAATCTGGCTCAGTATTGGCTAGATTCATTCATTCATTTTATTACATTTATGTACCACCTTTATCGTACAACGATCTCAAGGTGGTGTCTGTGGTTCTCCTCCTCCCCATTTCATCCTCCGAACAACCCTGTGAAGGTCTATTAGGCTGAGAGTGACCAAGATTGGCCCAGCAAGCTTCATGGCTGAGTAGGGATTCAAACTCTGCTCTCCCAGCTCCCAGTCCAGCACTCTAACCATTACGCCACAATGGCAGGGTGTCAGGCAAGGATCTTTCCCAGCCCTACCAGGAGATGCCAGGGATGGAACCTGGGACCTTCTGCATGCAAAGCAGATGTTCTTCTGCTCAGCTACAATTTTTCTCCGACGTATCCAGTCTGTGTCTTTCCTTTGTCCCAGTTGCGGGGAACCTTTGACCTCCCAGATGCTGCTGACTGCAACTCTCATCTTGCCTGGCCACTGGCAATGCTTGCTGGGGCTGATGGGAACTGTAGTTCAGTGACATCTGAAGGGCCAAAGCTTCCCTACACCTGCTCTATCCAGTGGTGCTCTCTGGAAGCCACATGTCTCCTCAATGCATCACATTAGCCTCCTCCACTTTTCCTGTTGAAATAATATAATGTCAGATGGTAGTTTCCATAGCAATTGCAGCTTCAATACCGATGCCAAGAAAATCTTCATTGTCTAAGTGAAGCTCACTATGACTAAGAAACCACAAATAAAAGGCTAGGAATAATCCTCTACACCTCGAAGGCTTGGTGTTGCCTGCACATCTTATGCCTGTGTACTGTGTTGCCAGTGGCCCAAATCTCTTTGTAGCAGCGCTTTCCTTTTTTTGAGCAGGAACTCGCTGGAACTCAGTTCTGGCATCTCTCAGGTGGGTGCCATTGCCATTCTAAGAGAACAAGGGAGGCGTTCATGGTCAGTTCCGGCACCTCTTTTTTTCTAGAAGAATAGCACTTTTCAGTTTGGCTGATCATGTCATTGTGCTGTGTTGCCTAGATCAGTGATGGCTAACTTCTTGCCTTGCAGCCAAGTCTGCCAGAGCAATCCCCACACATGGGCAGCAGCAGCCACAGCAGAATTAAGTAGATACAGCACCAGCAAGCTCAGTGCCCTGATGGAGATGGATATAGGAATACCTGTATACCTGAAGGAGTGTCTCCACCCCCATCGTTCTGCCCAGACACTGAGGTCCAGTGCTGAGGGCCTTCTGGTGGTTCCCTTGCTGTGAGAAGCCAAGTTAAAGGGAACCAGGTAGAGGGCCTTCTCAGTAGTGGCACCCACCCTGTGGAATGCCCTCCCACCAGATGTCAAAGAGAAAAACAACTACCAGATTTTTAGTAGACATCTGAAGGCAGCCCTGTTTAGTGAAGCTTTTAATGTTTAATAGGTTATTGTATTTTAATATTCTGTTGGAAGTCGCCAGAGTGGCTGGCGAAACCCAGCCAGATGGGCGGGGTATAAATAATAAAGGATGATGATGATGATGATGCAGACTTTACGATACAATATGCAAACCACCCCTCAAAACTCATGCTTCCCTTAATGTTTACAAAAGTGCATATGTTGTGCACATGCTGGGGAAATAACAAAAAGAAATGCATTATATTAGGGAAAATTGCTTTACAAAAGATGTGTCCATTAGGCAAAATATGCTGGGGAAACATGATAAACAAAGAAACACCAAAGCTTTGCCTTGGGTGCAAATTACCCCCTCCCCAGTCATCAGATAATTTGATGGGTGGCATGCTCATCTGCATGGATATCTCTTGTGTGCTTGTGCATGTGTGCATGAGAGAGAATGTGTGCCAGGGTGTGGGGTGGCCATGCCCACTTTTGACCACATTTACTCCTGCCATGTGTCTCACTGCGCAAACTGTAGCCAGGTCTCATTTCTTAGCCTCACCTACCTCACAGGGTTGCTGTGAGTTTAGAATGCACATGGCCAACCATATAGGTCACCTTGAGATCATTGGGTGAAGGACCAGATAAAAACACTGGATAAATCAATAAACTGCCTCGCCCCCCCCCCCAGTTCATAATTTGACCCAAATAATCTCAAATGTTTCAAGGCCAAAACCTTTGGTGCGCTGACTGTACAAAGATGGAGAATGCAGTTAAAAAGCAACCAAATGTTCATTCATTTTCATAATTCTTGGATTCCCCCAAAGTTTTGTGCTTAAAAGGCAGCTGCAGTGTTCTGGTAATCTACTCCCAGTTGTGGATTTTATATATTTATCTCCCATCTGATAAAGGGGTGTAGAGCCGATGCCAGTTCCGGGGAATTGCAAGCGAGGAGAGTGATGTTGTACTTTGGTTCTTCCTATAGTGAGAACAGGGTGCAGGATGAGGAGTTTTTAGGGCTTATTGTGATAAGGAAGAGTATATGAGCATCATAGTTTGAAGTGAGGACATGATTATGTAGTTGTGGAGACTATTAGAGAAAAGTCTGAAAGACTGGAGAGCTGTTGTCCATCAGCACAAACAATATCAAGCTAGGTGGAACAATAGTCTGACTTGGTATATGGCAATTCTGTGAATTGTTCCTATGATTCTAGGATGTGATGACAATGATGACGATTGTGCTACTAGTGTACATGGTGCTGTACAAGAAAATGGGTCCTAACTATGTAGGAGAGCATTTCCCAGGTTGGAAAGTAACACTACGTATCTTCACATGTTACGCTGAATGCAGGTGCAAGCTGTCTTGATGCACATACAAGTGCTTGCATGGTTTGTTTTGCTCAACTATTACATACATAATGTTGTGTACACACATAGGTGGAGTCCATACTTGCTGAATATTGCATGTGCTAGCTATTAGGCACACAGATTGTACAGTTGTTGAGCGTAATGTGTAAATGGGCGAGGAACATGTATAAGGAAAGATGAAAAGTCTTGAGCATGTCGAGTCTGGTGACCAAAATGCAAATAGTTTTTTGGAGGGATGGTGACAGTTTTTTGGGAACTACATTCTTTGGTATTGGAGGGAGGAGACAGTTCAAGGGTAGAGAGGAAGAGATGTGTGTCATCTGTGTATAAGTGGTACTGAAGCCATGGGGTTTGATAAGGTCACTTAAGGACAGTGTATATACAGAGAAGAAGGCCAATAACAGATCCAGGAGGATCCACCACAGAGAGGGAGAAACATGAGATGATGAGCTCCCTCACAGGCATAAAGAGAGCTAAGCAAGAGATAACAGCATATATGGTTGAAAGTAGCGACATCTTATAAACAATGACAGTGTCTTCATCAGAATTGACTTTTTATGTTGACTTACATTAATGTCATCCATGTTTTGGTTATAGAATACAAAGGATACTAGGTTCCCAGTACTTCCACTTTGTTGATAAGTTCCTTCCTGTTGCTGAGGACCAGGGCCATGGTTTGTTGTTGTTGTTTAGTTGTTTAGTCGTGTCTGACTCTTCGTGACCCCATGGACCAGAGCACGCCAGGCACTTCTGTCTTCCACTGCCTCCCGCAGTTTGGTCAAACTCATGCTGGTAGCTTGGAGAACACTGTCCAACCATCTCGTCCTCTGTCGTCCCCTTCTCCTTGTGCTCTCAATCTTTCCCAACATCAGGGTCTTTTCCAGGGAATCTTCTCTTCTCATGAGGTGGCCAAAGTATTGTTGCTTATTCCACCTTCTGGAAAATGAAATTGTCATTGAGGCAAGTGAGGAATTGGTTGGACCTTATATTCTTGGCAGAGTTTGAGTTCCAACAGATGTTGGGGTACTTGAAGTCTCCCATGACTGCTATATCTCTCCTTTTTGAATGTTTGGTAATCTAAATTCACTTTGACCATGCAGTAAACAGTATAATGTCACAATGCTAAGTAGCCAATAAGTCTTGGATATGTGATGATGTCACTGAGGGCTAATGAGGACACTAGGTAAATCACTAGGTAAATCAGGGACATCTACCTGTGGACCTCCAGATGTTTTTTGACACCAGTTCCTACCAGGTTCAGGCAACAAGGCTAACAGTTAGGCATTATCAGAGTGATCACTCAGTAACACCTGGAGGACCAAAGGTCAGTGTAAATGAATAAGTCAACTAGAGTTGAAATGTTCACCAGAAATCATGAATCCATTTCGCTTAGCTCAGTTTGTCATGTTTATAAAGGTACAAAACAAGTAATATAACTGGCTGGTGTTGATTTGCATGCCTATGGATTGGAAGTGGATTGCATAACAAAACTCCATAGCTTACCAATTCTTCTCATCAAAAAGAAATGCCTATGTAGGTCAAGTCATATATTTCATCCTCACCACCTCCTATTCTGATCACTGGTAGCAGCCTGGAAGGCCCTCTGCCCAAGACATAGGTGGGGAGTCTTTTTCATCCTGGGAGCCATCTTCCCTGCTGGGCAGACTTCCAGGGTCCATATACCAGTATTGGACAGAACCAGAGGCAAAAGCGAGCCTAGTCATAGGCAAAAGTGGGCAGGGCAATGAATGCAAATGTTACCTTTACACTTTAGGCTAGCTTCTACACACACTTGCACACCCTACTCCAAGCAAGCAGGAAGCATGATCATACTTCAAGGCACATTCCAGCCAAGGAAGAAGAGGAGGGATGAGCAAGGATAGAAAGGGGTATGGCCTGGGGATGGGTGTGTGATGGGGAGGTGGTGTGCCCTAAGGGCCAGACAGAGAGGTCTGGAGGGCCACAATTATAATTAGGGTTTGAGGTTCCCCATTTCTGGTTTCAGACCTTGGAAAAGTACTGCCAGCCCAAATTAACACTTGTGCAATGACATGATATACTGCAAACTCATACTGCATACAGGCAAGCCCTCCAGGAGTGTTCTCAGAGTGGCACAATCGTTTTCTGGAGGAAAATTCCAGAGCCAGTCCTAGTGCTCAGGAAGGAATGGAGAAGTCAGCGAGGACAGACAGAGGCTGATAGATCAAGAATTCTTTTTTTTAAAAAAAAAAGATATTTATTGAGTTTTTCCACCTTTATACATTAAAAAATCAAAAAAACAAAAAACAAAAAAGTTAAAAACACATAAAGTTTACAATCCTTATTTTCAATAACATATTTCCCTGACTTCCCCACACCTCCCCTTCTTATATTCCAATTCAAATTGTTAATTCAACAAGTACTTGTCCCCAATTTTTTATATTTAATTTTTTTTTATATTTAATTCATTTTTAAAAAACCAATTTTAACTTATAAACATCAGTATTTAAACATCAGTGCTCATTCTTAAAACTTTTTTCTAAAGTCGACCAAATTCCCTTCCACGAATTCCCCAATTTTCATACTAATAACAAAACAAAATAAAAAAAAAAGATTATAATTCTGCACCCTTTGGATTCCCAAACCCCACCCCACCCTTTCCCGGTTTCAATCCCCAACAAATGTCCATCAGTCTTAGTCTACTATCAGCCTGGAGACCTCACGTCCGAGGCTCTTAATTCTCTCTCAATTCCTCTCTGCCGGTTTTTTTGGTAGTCCTTAATATTAAACACCAGATCTCGGAGAAGCTCTGTCCCGATAGGGTCCATATTTCTTCCAGCCAGACCTCCATACTTAAAAGTGGAGCCCGAATCTTGTTTCTTACTCCTTTTAAGTCCAAATGTCCCAAAAGCTCCAACTTTCACCTTAATCAAATTTGTAATCCATAGGTCTTCAGATCTCCACATAAGGAGATCTCTCCATTCTTCAATCTTCAATTCAAAACAGATTTTCATCATCCAGTACTTATTTTCCTTTGTAGCCATCATGTCAGGCCTCTGGCTCTCCTTTGTCATCTGCAACATTATATCTCCTCCTTCCTTTTCCTCAGAAACAACATATATCTCTTTCTCCACACTCTCAAATCTTTCAAGTTTCTCTTCTTGTCCAGCTGCATGGACTTCATGAGTCAAGTCCTTATCAAATTCAATGAATTTGTTTACTGTTAAGTCCAGAGTTGCAACATTTGTAGCCAAAACATCAATTTGGCCTTGTAACTTTCCCAAGAGAAGAAACACTCTGTCCAATTTAGCTTGAATTTTTCCTCCTTCAGCCATTCTTGTAATGTCCCAAAATCCCCTCTAGAGGGATTTTGGTTACTTTATCTTCCTTCCAGTTCAAATCCAAAAATCAAGTTAGTTTGTATCAGTTCTTCCTTGTTTTCAACAAAATATAACCAAATTGTAGCAAATATATCCAGCAGAGACAGCAGAAACAAAGTTCTCTTTTTCCTTCTTGACAGCTAATTTGACAGCTGTCAAACTCTTCTATATCTCCTCAACAGGCTCTCTCGCAGATCACTCCCGGGTCCGGGGGGGTGGCACTTCAGCTCTCAAAATTAGCTCTTATCCTCCAGGGAAATTACTTATACTGCCAAAAACTGTGAAATTAATATCTTTTACCCAATAAAGAAGAAGAAATTCTCTCGACCTTAGTTAGCTAGTCCTTGCTTTAGATTATTTATAAGACGGGGAGACGGACTTCCTGTTTGCGCCTTCCCCAATCGTGCCTAATTCAAAAAAAAAGATTTTTTTTCTTTACAAATCCAATTTCCGTATTACTCACGGGTTGTTGCTTTTAAAGTCCAATTGTTCACAAGAAGAAGTCAGCGCTCTCTGACCATGGCATGCGGCTTCACTCCGCAGGAGAAGCAGTCGACTCTCAGCACCGCGCCGCTCACCCCGTCCCCCGTTCCGAAGCCTTTAAAAAGGCTCCTTCGCGGGGGCGCAAATGGTGCCCGCCGAGTCACCAAGTTCACAGGCTTCAGTGCCTGTGATTTCTGAGGGTCCCCGCGTCGCCGCAGCGGCAAGACCCGGTTCCTGCGGAGCCGATTCCCTCCGGAGCTCGGAGGGAATCCGCCATTAGCCGATGGCGCTAACCCGGAAGTCCCTAGATCCAGAATTCTTTCCCCATTCACATTCTGATTCAAGTGGAGCAAGTAGTTTGTAATTTTGAAAGCTCACATTTCCAATAGCCAGATTCCAATTCTGGACTTTGATGACTTTACCAATAGAATATCTCTAATTCCTATGTAAGGGAGCAGTTCTCATTTAAGCCGACCTGCCTCATTCAACATAGCAAGCATGCTAGCATATTTAAGGACTTCTTATGATTTCTAGCAAACAGCAAAAAAGTGTGTGGGGGGGAATCATCATCACAGGAAGATACATTGCCCCACACTTGTGTTAACAGCAATCAGGATGGAGGTATTGAGGGACATGCATACATCCTGGCCAACCCCAAAATTCTATTTGCAACCAGCTAAAACTAGGGCAAGTTCACCTTAGTTCAGGAGAGGGAGGCGGGGAGGGTATTTTGTCAGAAAAGCAGTGTTCTGTAATGCTTTCCAAATGTCAAATGCAGGGAGCCTTGATGTAATCTGGATGTTGCTCGCACCAGAGCTGTGCGTCAACAGCCTCTCAAAATTCTCCACCCTGTTTGTGGGCAGAGAAATTGGAGGGACCGGTTCACTTCATTTCTCCAGGGAGAGAGGATGAGTGGAAATGATGAGACGTTACATCTTGCATCATAGAAGGATAAATGGCCCCTTGGAGGGGTATGATGCAACTTCAAATATCTAGTTCAGATGGAGCCAGTGTTTGCTTGGACGGTAAATGGTCCTAGTTCCATTTCTGGAATTATCACACTGGGCTGCAAAAGATTCTTGGCCAAAACCAGTCAGAGTAGAGCAACTATCTCCAACCCAGTGCCCTCCAGATGTTATTAGACTGTAACTCCTACCGTCATTTACCATTGTCCATGCTGGCTGTGTTTGATGGACACTGGATTCCAAACACCTGGTAGGCACCAGGTCAGGGGAGACTACAATAAATAATACTGGGATAGATGGACGGATAGTTTCAATGCCTTTA
The DNA here is from genome assembly GCF_027172205.1 of Podarcis raffonei. Taxonomy (NCBI): domain Eukaryota; kingdom Metazoa; phylum Chordata; class Lepidosauria; order Squamata; family Lacertidae; genus Podarcis; species Podarcis raffonei. The sequence continues at coordinate 84,235,935 of NC_070606.1, read as the reverse complement.
AGGCAGCTTCCTATAATCCCATGACCTGGTAATGTAGAAATTCCAGTGAGAAATTTAGATGGGTATTTTGCTTTTGACTTAAATGGCAGGCAATAGTTGAACGTAAATGCCTACTATGTATGGGTTGTGGTGAAACAGCTCCTAAACACTGTCATATCTTAATCATGCAATGAATCTGGGGCAGCTGTGCCTCTCCAGATGTTTTTGGACTACAACATCCATCATATCTAATGGCTAATGGTCTGGGCTGATAGAAGTTGTAGTCCAACAACATCTGGGATAGAGCTAGTCAACATGGTGCCCGCCCCCCATTTGTTGCTGTACTACAAGTCCATGATGTCAGGAGTTGTGGTCCAAAAACATCTGGCAGTTGTAAAATTGGCTCTGGTCTGGAGGGTCACAAGTTAGCCACTCATGGAATGACTGAAAAGAAAGCGTTGAAGGTGTTTAAAGCAAAGGTATGTCACTGGTAATTTTTTTTAAAAAACAATAACCCACAAAATACTATGGATCCAATGAGCCCTATGGGACAGCTCAGAGGAAGGAACGGGGATTTTAGAATAAGCAATGGTTCAAAGGAAATGGCTGCAGACTTGTATCTTCTGTAAGCAGCTCCCTAAGCTGCATACTTGAAATTATTCCTGCTCGCTAAATTTCCACATGCTTTGTGTCAGATTAAAAGTAGGTCATTGCAATGTGGATCAGGTACCTAAGCTCGTCTCTCCCTGAACTGAGAATCAGTGTCATAATCTGACCACATGCTGTAGCATGAAAACGTTTTCTCTAGGCAGGTGCCACCAGGACAAAATAAGCTCTTCCACGATTCTTTAAAAAATAAAGTAAAGCAGGCCTTCATTTCATGGTTGCCAGAGCATCATGAAACTGTCATGCTGGAGCCAATCTATCATCATTTGCAAACTCTAATGTTATTAAGGAGAGACAGGGAGGGAAATCACAGAGGGAGAAGAGGATTATATTCTCCCCCAAACTTTTACAGGCTTCCAGATGAAAAACAAATAATCAATTGGAATGAATCAGTGAGATGAGAAATATTTACACAGGATTAAAAATAAAAGGTTATTAAACCATCACTTTCTTTCTTGATTTTGCACTGCTACCTTGCCTTATAAGAAGAAGCACATCACAATTTATTTCTGAGCCTAACGTGACTGAGCCCTTCGTTTTTGCATTGCGTTTGCCGAAATATCATTTGTATTAAGAGTTTAAGGACATGACACTTCTTTCCAGGATTTGGACCATTCGGTCAATTGGCAGTTAAACTCCCCGCCCCCTGAAAAAGAAGTAATACAGCACCAAGAGAAAAAGGGGCATTGTTTGCATAAAATTGGCATGTCTATGTAGATGCACAAATTTAAAATAGTGACTACATTTATTTCAAAAAATGTACATACCACTTGATTGTTTAAAAAGGCACTCTCAAAGCGGTTTACAAAACTGCTCACTATCTAATGGTGGTTGTATTAAACTAAGTCCTACTCAGAGTAGACCCATTGAATTGATGGGCCTAAGTTAATCACATCACTTCATTGGGTCTGTTCTGAGTAGACTAGTATTGGATACCTTATCTATTTTGGAAAGTTGCTTGATCACTATGCATTTCTACATCTCTTAAGATATTGTCACCACATTTTCCTTGATGGCTCCTGAGACCAAGGAGTATGTTTGGATACTAATGGATGCCATTTTCAATCAAGAACCTTTCAAAACTGTGATGCTTTCAACCACCAGTATCTCAAAACTGCACTGGTGTTATGTTTTTGTTTGTTTATTTGTTTCTTGGAGTTTCTGAGCAATGCTGGGTACAAAGCTAGCCTTGATTTAAATAGAACTGTAATACATATCACCATAGTGAGAAATAGAGTTACTAGCTCAGTCTGTTTACCTGCTCAGTCCAGGTGCAAATCGCTGATGGGCAACTTCACAGATCCTGCTTCATTTTGTGGGATATATCATCTTTCTCATGGTTTTATTTTGAAACTAGACTTGGACGAGGCACCCCTTAGCCTTCAAATAGAGGGCTGTCTTTTCGAAAGTAGGACACATGGCCACTCTAAACCAATCTCATCTCTACATCCCTGGGGCCTTCAAGCATGTACGGGGACCTGCATGGCTCATACAGGTAACAAATGTTGACTTGGCTCAAGCATCTTGGTCCATCAGCTCCAGTTAATTAGGTCTACACATCAGATGCTGCTGTATCGGGATGAGAAAGCGTATCCACACCAAAGCTCTATGATTCTACACACAGCTCTCACTCTCTTTAACAGACTTATAAGCGCAATGGGAGCCTGCCATCTATTGCTGTGGTTAGGACAGGGGCAATTTGGCAGAGTGAGGCAGCCGAGTGGCAAATAGTGGGCAGAGCTCTCTGTGCCCTGCTTCCTCTAAGCTAGCCTGAAGCCCTTAAGTGTAGCCAAGGATGCTGTTCCATCACAAACAACGAAGCTGGAGTGACACATTTGGCTTGTGTACATGGAATGGGCAAGTCGATCTCTTGCCCTTCACCCAAGGCAGCAAAATGTATTGGGCCATCTCTTTTTGGGGAGCCCACCTTGACCAGCTTTTTTCACCCTTCCCTCTGAAGAAGAAGAAGAAGAAGAAGAAGAAGAAGAAGAAGAAGAAGAGTTATTATTTATATGCCACCCATCTTGACTGGGTTGCCCCAGCCACCCTGGGTAGCTTCCAGAAAAATGTTACCAGCTGTAAATAGGGACCATCACTCATTCACATAATCAGAAATATCCTGACCATCTTTATCCGTGCCCTGGCAATCTCCAGATTGGCTTACTGCACTATCCTGCGTGTGGACTGCTTTTGAAAATTGTTCTAACATTGCTACCATCTTTGCCCCCGTTCAACATTCTTGTGAAAGATGATACCTCATCATGTATCCTTCCACACGCAGACATTCTCAGTCCCATTTCAGAGCTCCCCTAAGTAGTGAAATCTTGTTTTAAAAGTGTAAGTTCCCATGCAGCCCTTTGGACCACCTCAGAGAAGAATCCACCAAGAAGGTAGATCTTGGGCAGCACACATTATTTCAGGTGCTGAAGAACAAGCACATTCGCTCCAGAATGTGGGCCCCACCCCTATCCTAGATCTTCCTTTGTGTGCCCTCAGCAGATGAAGTGAAGAAGGTGGAGACAGCAGAAAAGGTCTTCTCAGTTTTGACACTCTGCCTACAGATTGCTCTCCCTAGGGAGACTTGTCTATGCCTACTTCAATATCTTTCTGCAAACAGGCCCTTATTTTTATTCTCCCAGCATTTTAATGTTTAGTACATTATTTCATGCTGCTTTGGAGTTTTATTATTGATATGTGTGGTGTTTTTATTTTCAAGCCAATACTGTATAGAAAGATGCATGCTGGAAAAAGGTGGACAGAGCCCTTTTCTGTTTCATTCATAAGTCTGCTCCATCTCATTTTGGATGGGATTTTTTTTTTCAAAGAACAGATGGGAAATCTGCCTTTAAACCATATGCATTTTGCATGCTCTTCTTTATGAAAAATAGGCACTTTCCAATGCTTTTCAGTTCATTACATCCATAAAACATGCATTTTGTATGCATCTCTTACATCAAACGGGTATTTTGCATGTACCAGAAACAGTGTTTAAAAATATTCAGAAGTGCTCAATCCAACTGGGAACCTGCAAGCAAGTTCAGGAGTCTTGGATCAGCTTGGCCTGCTGTGAAAAGTGGACAAAATAAATAAATAAATCCTCCCATATCCCTAGCTGAAGCAGCAGCATATAATTCTTAAATCAAATATTCTGAGTGGGGAAAGACAGGAGAGTTCTGCAACTGAAGGTGTAGTGGTTAGGAGCAGTGGACTTGTAATCTGGTGAACCAGGTTTGCTTCCCCGCTCCTCCACATGCTGGATGCCCTTGGGCTAGTCATACTTCTTTGAAGTCTCTCAGCCTCACTCACCTCACAGAGTGCTTGTTGTGGGGGATGAAGGGAAAAGAGATTGTTAGCCACTTTGAGACTCCTTAGGGTAGTGATAAAGCAGGGTATCAAATCCAAACTCTTCAGGTTCTGATGAGGACTCGAACTACAAACCTCCTCTCTGTGTACCAGTGACCCTTATGATGGTCTCCATCCTACTCCTAGGCTCCAACATGGCTCCTACGACAGATCATTGGGCTCCTAAATTTCAGTGGCGCCCTGTGTGATGCTAAAATTTGATGCCCAACCACACATTCTACAGCATTGATTTGGTGCCCCCTGCAGAATGGCACCCAGTGCAGATGCACTAAAACCGCCCTAAAACCGACTGTGCCTTAGAGGCACACTGGTTCCTTCTAATCTATCCTGCCTGAAAATGGCCACAGCCTATGCCTGCATTTTAGCCTATGCAACAGCCAGTCTCTGCACTTGCCAATGTAGCTCCACCCACCACTAAGAGAAGCATTGTCAGGCTTCTCCAAACCATTCATGGGATTTAGCTGCAAATGTCTTTCTTCAAAATTCCTTTAATTTTTTCCTCCCTATTGCCAGAGCACTCATATCAGCCTTCCCAAACTGGGTACTGTTTTGGACTACAAATCCCATCATCCTTGACAATTGGCTATGCTGCCTGGAGTTGATCAGCATAGATTCTCTTGAGCTGTCTTGATACAGACCAGCATCCTTGGTTTTACACGAACGGCTACAGTGGTCCATTTCCATTTTTAACCAAATGTACTCTTTGCATGGATCTTTTTTGTGGCACCCAAAAATGACCTTTTAGGGATATATGAAGCTACCTTATCCTGAATTGATCCAGTTAACTCAGTCTTGTCTACACTGACTAGCAGCGACTCTCCAAGATTTCAAACCGGGAACATTCCCAGCCTTACCTGGAGATGCCCAGAGTTGAAACAGAGACCTTCCGTATGCAAAGCATGTGCTGTACTACCAGGCTGCAGTCCATTGGATGGTCATCTGCCATGGATGCTTTAGTTGAGATTCCTGCATTGCAGGGGGTTGGAATAGATGACCCCTGGGCCCCTTCCAACTTTACATTTCTGTGATTCTATGATTTGTTGAACAAGAGACAAGCAACAAATCCCATTCTGTGACATTTTCTCGGGGCAGTATCTTAAGCTTCAAATTCACTTAGATAAACTGAATCCCCCCCCCCCCTTCTCTCCTTGTAAATTATAAATGGCAAGTGTAAAGCAAGTATCAAACTGTGAAAGGGGTTGAGGGTTGAATGAGCAAAAAAGACTTCGGTGTTAACAGAAGCACCTAAGGTCTCTTCCGATTTCTCTGTTCGCAAACAGCTGCCTTTTGCTTTGTGCTTAAATGTGATATTTAGCACATGTGGTATTTTCAAGAAAAATATAGGCCATTTTCCTATAAATGTCAGACTTCTTATGTGGAGAATATGCTGAAAGCAGATAGCATACACAGTGCCAAGCAAACCTTTCAGTGAGTTTTGGGTTTATTTTTTATAACATGCCCATGCATACACACATGCTCACAAACACAATTAATCTGGGAAGTGTTGTATTTATCCAGTATCTCATACTTTCAGTACATTATTAAGGCATTTTATTATCAAGTACATCATGATTATGTAAGGTGAGTAGATAAAGCTCAGTGAGGGACGGAAAACATTTTCAACATGTGTTTTTTTATTTAAAAAATGAAATGAAAATGAAAACAGCTGAATTAAAATGCCATCATAATTTCCTTTTTAAAATAGGTTAAAGCAGAGGTGTACCTTCCAGGGCGATTTCCCTGAGCACAAAATTTTTGAGGGGCACACCTCTGCAGCTGCCACCCCAACCAGAGGCGCTCTCCATCCCACACCTGAGCAACATGCCAAACAGGAGCAGGGAAAGGATGGGCTCCTATATCTCTCAGCAGCACAGCATCCCTTGATGACAGGGGAGGTGGGCAGATGGCGAGATTCACAGCAATGGCGGTAGTGGCACCCTAACCTGAGGAGGCGCACATGTATGTCCTGCCGGTGTGCCCTGGGCACTGGCAACCCACGCTATGCCATTGGGTTAAAGCAAAACCTACACTTACCTCTTCATACTGAATCCATGTTCCAGTAGGAACACGAGAAGCTGCTTTTTACAGAGGAAAACTATTGGTCCATCTAGCTGAATATTGTTGATACCAGAGGTGGATATTTCAGGTCTCCGACCCCCACCAGCCCTAGCTAGCGTAGTCAATTATCAGTGGTGATGGGAAGTGTAGTCTAGTACCCTGTCTACATTCAATAGCAGTGCCTTTCTGGAATTTCAGAGTAGGGCCTCCCCCTCCCCCTGAAGATACCATGGACTGATCTTGGGATCTCTTGGGTACATAGCTACTGAGCCATAGCCCTTCCCCAAAAGGCGGTGGGGTGGGGATGAGGTTGTGAAGCTAACTGTCATCCAGTTTTGTTTTCTCCAGAATATGCTATTCAAAAATATACTGCCTCAGAACTATGGGCGCTCAGTTCATTTATCGTGGCCAGAAATAGACCTGTCTGCAATTAATTTGTCCATTCCTTTTTAAAGAAGCCATTTAGGCTAATGGCCATCACTAGAGAATTCTGAGCATTAATATTCCCTTGTGAAAAGAAGGATTTTATATTGTCAGAAAAGGAAAGAAATTAACTGCCAGCTTGACAACCGTTACAATTAGAGGCCAGATTCTAGCAGGTTATTCACCCAACCAACTCTGTTTTTCATACTGCGTGTGAACACATTTCTATGCCCAATTTTTATAGATAATAAATTTAAAATTGAATGGAATTTATGCCTTTGAAATGCAATGCTTTTCTGGACGTCTTTTTAGGCTGCAATTCTATATATGCATACCTGGGAATAAGGCTAAATACACACCATGCCTTTAAATCACATTTAAAGTGCGTGCGCACACACAAGCTCCTGGGAAATGGAGTTTCTTAAGGGTGCTGTAGCTATGAAAGAGGTAAACTGCAGTTCCCACAATTCTTTGGGGGTGATTTAAAGTTAAGACGTCCCATTGAATTTAATAGGACTTACTTCTGAGAGGATATCCATAGGAATGACTGTTAATCTTGAATATATCCATTAAGAGGTATTGGGACCCTGCTACCTTCTCAGCTATTAAGAAGCCAACTGCTAAAGAGGGCTTGAGAACTGAATACACACAACTGAATGGCTTGATTTACTTACATGCTCATTGGAAAAAGGAAATTGTAGCCATTGTGTAAACAATAAATTTGTTCACCCACAGCTGGGCAATGTCTTGAACAGGATCAAACAATATGTTGCAAAAGTTTTGGATGTCCACATCCAGCACAACCACATGATCTATCATGCCAGCTTCCATTATGTTTCCATTGCGTTGCAGATAAATTACCTCTACCTCACTGGGTCCCTGTGACCAGATGAACAATTGCCCCATCTCTCCCTTTGGAGAATTTACTCCTGTGTGCAGATCAATAACCCTCCAGCCTCACTGACTCATTAAACCAGTAAAAAAACAAAACAAAACAAAACCCTACAAAAATATTGCATGCCTCTGCAAAACTATAATGTTACAAAGTGGACACTTCCCTCGTTTTGCATGTAGAACTGTCTGCCTACACAAAATGCATAGCAGAACATTTATGAAAAAAGAATGGATGTTTGTAGTAGATAGAAATGAGCAATTTGCTGGGCTAATGTCACATGGCCCTTGGCCTAATTTGAAAAGCCAGTTCTGAGCTCTGGCGAAAGTGATTTGTTCCTCGCCTAGCAGCCCAGTGGGGGAGGAGAAAGAGCAGAAAGAGAGGTCTTAGAAAGAAGGAGTGAAATGTGGTAGCCCCACCCACTTTTGTATCTGGCCCCACCTATTACTAGCATGTGGCCCCTGACAGATTACTTCCAAGGGAATGAAGGCCTTAACACGGGGAGGGGAGGGATTGCCTGCACCTGGTCTAAGAAAAAAGGAGCACATCTTTTGCTTAAATTATTTAGACCACTCCACAAACATTCCCAGTGCCAACAGACCTATTGCTTTATATGCATGCTGGTAACATTTAAACATAACATTTAATATTTAAGAGCTTCTTAGAAGCCATTTCTACAAATCCTTTTCCACTGCTGGCCACATTTCTTTTAATTTGTTCTCTCCTCAATGCATCACTCGACTTGGAGGGGGATTGAAATTCATGTACCTAATGAGCTCAAGTTGTAGTTTATCTTGAGAATAATCCAATAGTGGAGCAAATTCAATAGTGGTGTTGACATTATTCCAGTTGGATTATTCACTCAGAAACCATCTGCTGATTATTCTTAAACCTGTTGGCAACAAGGGAGCAAATCGTATTCTTCACCTCCCTCACTTTTGGGCGGGGAATCTTGCCAAAGAAGAAAGGAAGGAAGAAAAGCGTTTTTTTAAGGGCGCTGTCACACAGCCAGGAACAATCCATATCGACATGGCCCATGTTAGCCTATGATACGAGGACACCGTAATTGCATGTTGATGCACAGGTCTCTATTTTATGATGTCACAGCACTAACTCTGAGCTGGCTGACCTGCATTTTGAAAAGTGAATCATGGGGGATGAGCAGACTGAAAGCCAACTGGTATGAATCCAATACAGTGGTACCTCGGGTTAAGAACTTAATTCGTTCCAGAGGTCCATTCTTAACCTGAAACTGTTCTTAACCTGAGGTACCACTTTAGCTAATGGGGCCTCCCGCTGTCACCGCACCGCTGGAACACAATTTCTGTTCTCATCCTGAAGCAAAATTCTTAACCCGAGGTACTATTTCTGGGTTAGCGGAGTCTGTAAGCTGAAGCGTATGTAACCCGAGGCACCACTGTAGATGGACAGCACACCCTGTAATGTGGAAACCACCTGCACTGTGTAAAACTACTGGTTGTTTGGAAGCACTGCCATAATCAACACATTTCTGTGCTGTGGGCTGCAATTTCTCAGAAGATAACTTTCTGAAGGCATTACGTTAAAAGCTCTTTCTTGTCCCCCCACACTTACAAAACCGAATATTAAAAGCAAGTATAAAAACAAGTGTTAATAGCATCTGAAACTACTCACTGAAAATATGTATAAAAGACAGGTCCACAGCACTGGCGGAGGAAGAGGAGTGCAGGAGGAGCACACCGCACCCAGCAGCGCGATCCCAGGGGGGTACCATTGTGGCTGCCTCCCCGCCCGCACTGGGTGCCACACCCCTGCAGGCGGTGTACCCTGCCCCCAGGCTACACGCCACGCCTCTGCAGGCAGCATGTCATGCCCCCAGGACGGGTCCCCACCTGCTCTCCACCCCCCGGTGCCTGAGCATGAAGCTCCACAGCCCACTAAAATCCCACCCCACTTAAAGATATCAAGAAAATTAAGGTCCAAAGGCCTGCTGAAGAAAAATGATTTTGATTGTTGCCTAAAAACAAATAGTGATAGGGCCAGGTATGCTGCCGCCCCGCTCCACCCACCCCCTGAGGAGACACATGGAGAAGGACCCAGGTTGGTTCATGTAGGGTAAGGCAGTCCTTGAGGCATTGAATATTCACTGAATATTCTCCATCATTGTTTGTGGGGGCTGACACTGCTACTTGCCCCACCATTCATAAAATGGCTGAGAATTGGTGTAGGTCTTGGGCATGCCCTGGGGTATCAAAGAAAGAAGGAAAGAAAGAAGTTAGTGATAAGGCCAGGCATGCCTCTGCTAATGATGAGATCCACTCCTGAGAAACTGCTGGAGAATTTCTCTCCTGGAGAAACTCAGTGGAATAGTTATTTCCAATTTCTTTGCCCACAAACAGGGTGGAGAATTTTGAGAGGCCATTTCTGTACACTGTATTATGGCCATCAAAAGGACAAGAAGCAAAAAGGCAGTGTGTATGTGTGTTGCATGATGTGCAATTTTGGTTTCTGTTGTGTGGAAATAACTTTACACTAAAATCCTACACTACAATCTACTCAGAAGCAAGTTAAGTAAGCATAGGATTGTCAGTTTTAAGTTCTATCAGTTTCTCAATCTTAAGCTTGCTTTGTCGCATTTCCACATTGCATTTTTTTCTTTAAAAACAGCATGAAATATTGCACACATTTTTCCAAACATATGCAATTTTGTTTGCAACTTGGCCTACTATACACCTTTTTTGCAAGCAATTTTCTCTGATATAATGTTTTATATGCTATTTTCACTAATATATGCATTTTGGTGCACACTTCTGGGTTAGAGAACCGCATCACAAAATTTGGAGAAGTACGAATTTTGAAGGAGAGCTGTGTTTTGGTTGGCTTATTGGTTCAGGAATTGCAAATTGGGGAAGTTCACATTCCAATGCCAAGCGAACCAATTTCTTCTCTGTCTCCACCCTGCACCCTCCAGAATTCTAAAGAAATTCTAAAGAACCCTGAGAAAGAGGCAGAAAAATGGAAACTTCTTTGCCAGGAGACAAATACTTCCAAAAAGTTGGAGGACAGATGTTGGTACAACACTGGGATTTACAGTCTTCTTGTGGAGAACAGTCAATGGCCAGCCTGAGAGAGACAATTCACCACAGTATCTAAACATCTTTTACTGCCAAGTGAAGGGGTCACCAAGCTTTTTTGAGCCAGTGGGCACATGTGGAACTTTCTCAGAATGCCATGATTGCCAGCCACAGCATGCCTGCTGTGGGGGCATGGCACAACACCAAATGGGTACCAAGGAGGGTTGGCATGTCAGAAAATAGCTACTGTGACATAATGTGTGTGGCATAATGGCTGGCACAAATAATAGAAATAGATATAATAGCACAAAATGGTTTGGGAATGCCCTCTCCCCATAAGCCATCTCATAAATATGGGGACCTACATCAACCATCCCTGCACTCACTTACAGAGAGACCCTCTTGGAGTTCTGTTGTTCAGAACAGATGGGGAGGTGGGTGTCCATTCCTGGCATCCAGTGACATGTGGGCATGTTTACGGTGTCATGTTGTCAAGGAATGGCTAGGTGCAGAGGAATGGTGGGAGGAGCCAGCTGGAGAACCACCAGGGGAAGAATCCTCAGAGCCCGGGGAGTGGTGGTGGGACAATGATGAATGGTCAGAGGGAGAAGAGGAGACCAGGAAGAGGAAGTATCAGAAACTGAAGAAGTAACAGGGCTTAGTGAGCTGGGAGAGCCGGTGGCAGAGAGAAGTCCAGAATCAGAGGCAGAAGCTGAAGCAGGAGAGTGGGATGAGGGAGCCAAGACGCAGAGATGAGTCAGGCTGGTGAAGAGTCACAGGTGTTTCCCTCTTCTGCTGCAACAAGCTCCCCTCCACCCTTGTCTCCCAGAACCACAAGAGGCATGAAGAGGTTGGAGGAGAGGTTGGCTACATGAAGGCACAGTCTCTGACTGCTTGGAAAAAGCCCTGGAGAGGAGGGAAGTTAGATGGCTGTGAGGACATGGAGGCTTTCAGTCTCAGAAACTGATTTTCATGGAGTAAGAGCACCAGGAGTGAGCTCATTAGGCCTGGTGCTCAACCAAGTCTGCGTAGATTGTGTTTTTGCTAATGCAGTAGTACATCGGGATGCGAACAGAGCCCCGTTCCAGAGCCCCGATCGCATCCTGAATAGAATGTAAGACATGATGGCGCGTCTGCGCATGTGCGGGTCGCGTTTTGCCACTTCAGCGCATGCACGTGACATCATTTTGAGCGTCCGTGCATGCGCGAGTGGCAAAACTCTGAAGTAACACGCTCCATTACTTCCGGGTTGCCACGGAGCGCAACCCGAAAGCACTCAACCTGAAGCACATTCAACCCGAGGTATGACTGTAGAGTCAACTAACTCCAATTTTGGACTATGTGATTATTGATCAGCATGCCCCTGTGATATGCATTCAGTGTAAGAGATGCTGAGCTGGTGCAAATTAGAAGAGTAAGCAGTTCCTCATCTATTGTATAATTATGAGGGGATATTTCCTGAGACCTTTTGCAAACACCTTAGGAGTCACTGGCAGGTGGGTCCCATGCCAGTGATCCCTGGTCTTGGGATCTGCTCCAACATTTTGCCTTCTTGGCTCAGCACCTGAGGCATAGCCATGAATTCCTGATTCCAGCCCCAGCAGTTGTGTCAGGGGCTCAGGAGCAGAAGCACAGGGGAGAGAGGAAATGGAGAGCGAAGGGGAGGAATCCGAGGGGAGCGTAGGAGAGTATGACAGTGACCCGAGAGATTCCATGAGCTTCTCCAGCGAATCAGAAGATTCCCAGAAGGGGACGCCGATGGTGAGGGCAAGGGGGGGTCCCAGGGGGGACGCACCAGAAGCAGGGGGCCAGCGGGGACTCCCAAGGCAGCAGCGGGGGATCAGGACCAGCTCCCCCACCAGAGCGCAGTGGGGGGGGAGAGTCACATGTGTCAGGGCCAGCCTCTCCTCCAGCAGGGAGAGAAGATGAGTCAGGGCTGACCACGCCCCCATCGGAAAGTGGGGAAACGGAGGGGAGGTCAGTTCCAGCTAGCCTCCCCGAAGGAGGGAGTAGTGACAGCAGTGTAACGGTCAGAAGGAAAGTGGGAGGCTGGGCGCGCGCGCCAAGTTCAAATGTACAGGTGCGCGGGACAGCAGGAAACCCGGATTGGGAGCCAGGTCCTAAAGCCCGACGGAGGGAGGGGGAAGAGTCAGGGGACTCAGCGTCAGAAGAGTCTAGGAAGGGCGAGACCCCGACGGGCAGGCGGACCCAGAGGAGGAAGGAACAGAGGAAGAGGTGGAGCAAGGCTAGAATCTTAAACTGGTGTCAGGGGGGAGGAGATTCAGATGGAGCTTCGGCGGTCTAGAGTTTGAGACGTAGTGCTGCATGCTGTGGCTGTGGAAGTGAAACTGAACTTCAATAAAGACTTTTATACTAAACAACGAAGCAGCGTTGGTCCTTGGTGAGCTCGGACCTCGGGCGGCACTGACAAGTTGCATTACATCTATGTGTAGTTGGCAATGAACTTTGGGAGTGGGGTGCAACCATAGGGCAAATGTTGCCTATCATTGCTGTAAAGCAATAATAATTCCTGTTTTTACAGATAACGCACCTGAGCTTGAGAGACAGCAACTTGTCCAAGGATACCCCATGACCTTTTGGCTGAAGACGGATTTGAATCTGACGCAAGCTTTCTATGCACTGGACCAGACTGCCTGTCAGTTCAAGAATTAATATGTACTCATTCACATGTAGTACTTTGTGTGTGGCTTTTCTACAAAATGTAATCAAAGCAACTTTCAGTTAAAAATGATGACGTAGTTAAATTTGCATAGATCAACATCCCAGCAATGGTGTCAATTGTTTAAGGAAGGGCACCCAAATGAATCTTGCAGACGACAGAATTAATGTTGCATTTCATTGCCATGAATCAAAACAACTCAGAACAGAGTCAGAAGTGGGAAAAGTCTGAAGGACTCAGAAGGTGAAAAGAAACAGCATCCTAACTGACCCTATATGGAGTCAGTGGGCCTATCCATATCTCAGCTTAATATGGGTTGTGAACCCCTTCTGTCTCCTTAAATTCCCCTCATCCATGTGTTCTTTTCTTCCAATTATTGCTGTTCCACAATTTCTCCTCCCTAAATCCAGAGGTTTGCATGCTTTGAAAATACAAATTGGACAGCTGTATCAATAGCACAGGGAATCCCTTAATTTAGATGGAGAAAGTGTGGGACAGCAGTAGTTGGAGAAACCCATGCGGACAAAAAGGCACAATGATTCACCATCCACATTAAGCCAAAGTGTGGAGAGGCACTAAGGAAGACAGATTCCTTGAGAACTGAAGATAGCTTGATTCAAGGTTATTTTCTCAATTTAGTGGACATATTCAAGGTCTCAGTATGAGTGGATGCAATCACTGCATCATTTGGAAGCACTAAGGCCTGGGAGGGGTGCTGACTTCTAGAACTGTAATTTCATCCTTAAAAAAACAAAACAAAAAGTTTGGTTATTTATTATTATTCATTTAAATATTTCCTCTCTCTCTTCAGCCAGAAAAAGTTGCCCAAAGCAGTTTACAGATCAATCAAGGCAAGGCAGAAGATAAGGAATGAATCAAGGAGATAATTCTGGGACCTACCATTTCATCATGAAGATGGGAATCTTCATTTCAGAGGTAGATGCACTATCCTGCAGCGAAATACCTGCTCCCATCAGTGGAGCAACAATACCAAGAAGAATTCTGGCTCTACAATGATTCCCGATGGTGAATCAACCCAACAGGGAAGCAACCCAACAGAACAGTTGCAGAAGTTCCAGGGCAATGAATGGCAGCTGCAGAAACTCATGGTTTGCTCAGGTTATGCTCCCTGTGGACTGTGCCTATTATTATGTTATTTTATTTAAGCTTCAAAAGCACAGGGGATTTGTCTTATGAAGATTTTTGTTTCCAGGTTGCAGCTACCACCAGGACCATTATCAACATGGCACATTTAATTTCCAGATTATTATTTTTAAAAAAGATTGCTGTTGCATTCTCCTGATAACAGCTGGATTTTGTATTTTCATATATGGGGCCTAAACCACTGTATTTTCATGGGAAGCTGCCCTCTCCTGAGTCAGACCATTGGCCCAACTAACTCAGTATGTTCTACTCTGTTGGGCAGTAGCTCTTCAGGACTTCCCCAGAGCTCCTGGGGATTGAACCTGGGACCTTCTGCATGAAAAGCAGATGCTCTACCACGGAGCTATGGCTCTCAGAAGCAGTTTTGTCTTCCTAGCAGCTCTGGGTGCAACCCAAAACCTGCAGAGCACCTAAAGAACCCCATTTCCATGTCTGCTACCTCCTCCCTCATTCCATCTTAAAGGTGTGACCAGATGCACATTTCACTGTTTCACTCTTTTTTGTGTGCCCCCCTCTCCATTGCCAGCCTTGCCCCATTTATCATGTAGCCTGATGAAGAGTTCTGCAGAACTCAAAAGTTTGCACACATTTTTGGTTGGCCTAATAAAGGTCTTACAATAATATGGATTTTGGTGCTTTCCTTATTAGCCACCATGGCTTCCTTTACTCTTTGCATTCTTCTAACCATAATCCAATAGCCATAAGGCAACTCGGCTGAGCAAAAGAGACAAATCTGGTAACTGATTAAAATTGAGAATGGTATTAGAACTGAAATGATACCCTATGCAGAGATTAAGGAAAACAAACTTCCCAACAGATGGTTTCTTACCTGAGTTGAAGAGTTCTAGGTCTGTGCATGAGTGGATGGAATCACTTCAATGTTTTCAAGCACAAAAGGGGTTTCAGTGCAACCTAGTTTTAATTTCACCATATTTTCAAGTTCTTTTCTGAGCACAGTTCAAAGTGTTGGTTGTGACCTTGAAAGCCCTAAACAGCCTCAGCCCAGTATACCTAAAGGAGAGTCTCCACCCCCATCATTCAGCCCAGACACCGAGGTCCACCTTTGAGGGTCTTCTGGTGGTTCCCTCACTGTAAGAAGTGAAGTTACAGGGAAGCAGGAGCAGGGCCTTCTTGGCAGTGGTGCCCACCCTGTGAACCACCCTCCCATCAGATGCCAAGGAGATAAAAAACTACACAATTTTAAGAAGACACCTGGAGGCAGTTTTAAAGGTATGGCAGTTTATTATGTTTTTATATGTGCTGGAAGCTGCCCAAAGTGGCTGGGGAGACCCAGCCAGATGGGCGGACTATAAATAATAAAATTATTATTATCATTATGATTTTATGAGAGCGCATAAACATTGGATAGGACACGGGTGGCGCTGTGGTCTTAACCACAGAGCCTAGGGCTTGCTGATCAGAAGGTCAGCGGTTTGAATCCCCACAACAGGGTGAGCTCCCATTGCTCTATCCCAGCTCCTGCCCACCTAGCAGTTTGAAAGCACGTCAAGGTGCAAGTAGATAAATAGGTACCACTCCAGCGGGAAGGTAAACGGCGTTTCTGTGTGCTGCTCTGGTTTGCCAGAAGCAGCTTAGTCATGCTGGCCACATGATCCAGAAACTGTCTGCGGACAAACGTCGGCTTCCTTGGCCAGTAAAGCGAGATGAGTGCCGCAACCCCAGAGTCGTCCATGACTGGACTTAACAGTCGTGGGATCCTTTACCTTTATAAGCATTGGATAAACTCTGAAACCACAGCCACTTGGTTGTACCCAACAAAGTTATTGCTGGCTGAGCATAGCTGAGCCAAAAATCAGTCAGCTGAGCCAAAGATCAGCTGCATCCTAAGCTGCTCATGCCAGCAGATCTTGCCTTAGGAGAGTCCCCTAATTCTATTAGATCCCATTCTTCCATTGTTATCTAAAATGGAACACCTCCCTCTCTATGGAGGCGCAGATTACAGCTATAACAAAGGCGGCATTTTTTCATCTCCGCCAAGCTAAGCAGTTGGCCCCTTATCTCTCTCGCCCTGACGTAGCCACTGTGATCCATGCGACGGTCACCTCCAGACTGGATTATTGTAACTCGCTCTACGTGGGGCTGCCCTTAAGACTGACCCAGAAACTCCAGCGGGTGCAGAATGCCGCGGCGAGACTCCTTATGGGGTCTTCGCTGCGAGACCACATTCATCCGGTGCTATATCAGCTGCACTGGCTCCCGGTGGAGTACAGGATCAGGTTTAAGGTGCTGGTTTTAACCTTTAAAGCCCTATATGGCCTAGGACCCTCGTACCTACGGGACCGCCTCTCCTGGTATGCCCCACAAAGAAACCTACGGTCTGCAAATAAAAACATCCTGAAGGTCCCAGGCCTCAGAGAGGTTAGGCTGGCCTCAACTAGAGCCAGGGCCTTCTCGGCTGCGGCTCCAATCTGGTGGAACGCTCTGTCAGAAGAGACTAGGGCCCTGCGGGACTTGACATCTTTCCGCAGGGCCTGCAAGACAGAGTTGTTCCACCAGGCCTTTGGTCAGGGCGCAGCCTGACTCCCTCCTCTGGAAACCTGCACAGAGTTTTGCTTAATGGTTGCCATTAACTTGACTTTAATTAATTTTTATAATGAAATATTTTTAGAATGTTGGTTTATTTGATTGTTTGATTATTTGATTGTTGTTAGCCGCCCTGAGCCCGGCTTTGGCTGGGGAGGGCGGGATATAAATAAAATTTATTATTATTATTATTATTATTATTAAAAAAATGTACGCCTCACCAGAAAGTGATGCCACATATTCAGGATCATGGATATGCACATATCGTAGGGTTAAGATTTTCTAAATTATTAATCTGCTATCTCCATGCAACCACCCCATTTAGTACTTAGCGTAGATTCCATTTAAAGCCACAGATCCAGTGGAACATTTGCATAAATCCATTTTAAGTAATGTACATCATAATTCTCCTTACTACTGCTGACCAATTTATTAATCCACACAGTGCCAAGCAACCACTCATCATAGTGTCACTTGCAATTGCCGATAAACTGCAATAAACTACTAGAATGCGCACAATGAGGTAGAAATTGGTCTAATCCTTCTGAGGGGTGCTGCTATGCCGCTCGCCTGTACTGACATTTGTCTTTAGATGCTTACGGGATGGAGAGGAGGAGGAGAATATGTAAAGCAGACTTCAGTAAGCACTACTTTGATTATTTCCTGTGAATTATTCAACATAAATAGAACAAAAATAATCCTAAATAATTTGCTTAAATGGGGACTAAATTGATGAACCCCTGTTGGTCTCTTAACGCTATCGCTGGCATAATAGGCTGAACAACTTTACCAACGAGGCAATATTTATTTTTTGCTTCCGCAAGGTTTGTGGCCTGAATGACACTATAATTACAGCAAAATGCACAAGTCATTTAAATTACCATAGCAATTAAAGCAGGCTAAGGCACTGCAATTAGTTTCTTGCAAGATACACAATAAGTGTTTCAGGATCCCTTATTCTTTGCCGAAACAAAAGCTTTGCTTTGTTGCATCAGGGTTTCAGACTCAGAGCAGAACAATCACAGTACACAGTGGATGGTATTCAATTTAGTTTTACTGAGAGTATATCAACTGAAATTAATGAACATCTCTATTTAGTTGAATACCATCCAGTTTGTCTGCACCTTGGTACATGCATGCAAGTGTCCATACACTACAAAATGAGTGTCAATATATGTTACCCAGAAGAGGACAGAGATATCTACCCAAACACCTGATCCAAATAGGTTCAAGCAAGGCCAAAGAGATACAGCAATTAGTGCCAGCTGGACAATGAGTCATTGAGATAGCTGGTCACAATGACAGTGCTGTTACAGTTGTCCAGCTGGCACTAATTGCTATATTTCTATAGGTAAACATTAGAATTCCAAGGCATTCTGCAGCACCCTCATGCAGTTTCCTCCCAGTTCTCCAATACAGTCATACCTCTGGTTGTGAACGTGATCCATGCGGGAGGCACATTCACAATCCACAGCATTCACAGCCTGAAGTGCTGCATATGAGCACACGCGTGATGCAATTCAGCACTTCTGCGCATGCGTGTGACGCCATTTTGTGCTTCTGCGCATGCGTGAGCGCCAAAACCTGGAAGTAACCAGTTCCAGTACTTCCAGGTTCGGCGCAGTCCGCAACCCAAAAACACGCAACCCGTAGTGTTCATAACCCGAGGTATGACTGTACTGTTGCGCAGAATTACACAACCTTAAATCTGGGCCTGTATTATTTTTTCATTAAATTATTATGTTTTCAATAGATCTTCCACACCTTCTCGAATGTCAAAAAACACATGTTCAAAACGGTAATAACGATCTTAGCAATTTCCTCACTACAGAAGAAGTCTCTCTTTTGAAAACAAGAGAAGTATTTCAGGTTTTTTTGTTTTTGTTTTACCATTCTTTCTCGGCATCAAAGAGAACATTATCCGCAGCACTAAATTATTGTGTGCTGACAATAGCCAGATCATACTTTGATTTGGTTGTCAGGAGGAGAATGTGAAATTCTTTCTTGTCCCGTCAGCAGATTTGAGAGTGTCTTGAGTGACAGCGTAAGGCTGGATCACTGCCAGATGTAACATTTGCAGCAGGCATAGGCAAACTCCGGCCCTCCAGATGTTTGAGACTACAATTCCCATCATCCCTGACCACTGGTCCTGTTAGCTAGGGATGATGGGAATTGTAGCCCCAAACATCTGGAGGGCCAGCGTTTGCCTATGCCTGATTTACAGTGATAAATATAATAAAACAAGTAGTCTTGGCATATTTCTCTCTGCATGGTACTACCAAACTTACCAAGGGCTTTAAGGTCATTACAACCCATGGGTGGGGCAAATAGCTACTCTTTGCTTGTCCATTGGATTGGAAAGGGAAAAGCCTATCCACAGGCTATCTAAAAGAGGTTATAATTCAATAACGAATTAGCATGTAATCAAATTGGCTTGGAGCTGGGGGAAATGGTTAAAGGAGAAGTCTTGTCCATTTTCTTTATGTAACATGCATCCTCTTGTTCCTCTTTAACATTTACCTTTTCTGAAATGAAGGGCTAAGCCTATTAATTTAAGAGTGGGTATACAGAACACTTAATTTGAAACAATCATTCTGCATAACCTGTGTGGAATCCTGGCCAAACAATGCATGCTTTTTAAAATTAAAATAGTCCATCATAAACCAAACATGGAGCAAAGGGTAATTTCCCTTTAATTTCCTTCAGGTCATTACAGTCTCAATAGCCTATCAAAAAGCTGAAAACTGCTGCCAGTCATCAATGTATGGCAGAGCATTGTCCAATGAACAGTAGAATGTTTGGCAACTGAGAGAACTCACCCAAGTTGGCGTTGGGAAACGGCTCATCACAAAGGAGTCTCAACATGAGTGCAAGACAGCATTTAGCAGAATGTAATTAAACATCTGTATTAAAATATATTAAAACCACCAACCTGCCCAGCAATTAACTCTGACACAATAGAAAATCAAACAGACGAGGTCATTAGAACATGTGTACGCACACAAAAAATGCTCCCAGGCAGGTGAGGAATTAACTGTTCAACTATATGTTACAATATAAAAGGCTGCATGTTTCTTTTACCTGCTTATGTTTTTCTTAACTGAAAAGGAAACTCAGAGGCTGTTATCAGGAGATGAACAATGATGGGACTGTGAATGAGTTGTTTAATCGCTTCTCTTCCTACTACAGTGGTGCCTCGCAAGACGAAATTAATTCATTCCGCAAGTTTTTTCTTCTTGCGAGTTTTTCGTTTTGCGAAGCACGGTTTCCCATAGGAATGCATTGAAAATCAATCAATGCGTTCCTATGGAAACCGCCTTCAGACCAGGTCCGGGGACAGTCTGTCCCCCGACCTCTTCTGAAGGCTGGGGGGGGGGCAAGGACTTCTCCGCTGTCCCGGGGCGATCTGAAAATGCTGGCGGGCGGCAGCGAAGCCGTCGGGATAGCGGAGAAACGCGCTGCGCTTCTCCGCTATCCCGGGAAGGCAGGCGGGGGGGAGCAAAGACTTTGGCCCCCCGCCGGCCTTCAGAAGGGGTCCAGGACCTCTTCTGAAGGCCGGCGGAGATTTCCCTACGGGCTTTCTTCTTGCGAAGCAAGCCCATAGGGAAATTCGTTTTGCGAAGCACCTCCAAAACAGAAAACTCTTTCGTCTTGCGAGTTTTTCGTTTTGCGAGGCGTTCGTCTTGCGAGGCACCACTGTATTTGTTCAAAATCACTTGTCCAAAACTGCTTTCCCACACTTGGGGGAGAGATGCAGGGACCCCCTGTGTCTATGCATGTGGGTGGAACAGCAGCTTGGAATAGGGACATCCAGCAAGCATCATGGCTCAGTACAGATTTGAATGTTCCATTTTGCTGTAATCCATCCATTAACTTCATAATAATAATAATAATAATAATAATAATAATAATAATAATAATAGCAATTTATTATCTATACCCCGCCCATCTGACTGGGTTTCTCCAGCCACTCTGGGTGGCTTCCAACAGAATATTAAAATACAATAACCTATTAAACATTAAAAGCTTCCTTAAACAGGGCTGCCTTCAGATGTCTTCTAAAAGTCTGGAAGTTGTTTTTCTCTTTAACTTATATTTCTTCTCCTTCTCTCTGTCATTGCACCATATTTATATCTCAACTTTCTTTAAAACCCTCGACCCAAGGTGGATTACCAAATTAGGTAATAAAGCATTTTGAACTTAGAATTATAGAATTGTAGATTTGGAAGGGACCTCCTACTCGTCTAGTCCAAAACGCTGCATTGTATGAATCTCAAATAGATCATCCATGACAGCTGGCCATCCAAACTCTGCTTAAAACTCTGCCGAACTCTCCTGGAAGGAAGGAGAGTCCAAATTCATTTCCTTTCTATCAATATGCCAGCCATCGCTCAGATATTACCAGTTGGTATCACAGAATGTAGGGACACGGGTGGCACTGTGGGTTAAACCACAGAGCCTAGGACTTGCTAATCAGAAGGTTGGCAGTTCGAATCCCTGTGATGGGGTGAGCTCCCGTTGCTCGGTCCCTGCTCCTGCCAACCTAGCAGTTCGAAAGCACGTCAAGTGCAAGTAGATAAATAGGTACCACTCCGGTGCGAAGGTAAACAGCGTTTCCGTGCACTGCTCTGGTTCGCCAGAAGCGGCTTAGTCATGCTGGCCACATGACCCAGAAGCTGTACGCCGGCTCCCTCGGCCAATAAAGTGAGATGAGCGCTGCAACCCCAGAGTCGGCCACGACAGGACCTAATGGTCAGGGGTCCCTTTACCTTTTTATCACAGAATGAACACAATGACAAATTTTGAACACTTGCTTCACATTTGAAATTCCTGTTGAAAAGCAGTGGTCTTGCATATCGTAACACAGCATGAGTGAGGTCCTTCCTGTGGAATGTTGACCTCTACAGATCTTGACTCACCAAAGCCTGTCCTGTTTGCTCTTGGTTATCTCCTGTCTCTCAGGTACTTGCTAGCTTGTTAATACTCACCAGGCATGGTAACAAAAAAGATTTGATTCAGTGGAGACAAAACAGAAGGTAAAAAGATCAGTTAAGGCTAATTCTAAAAGGAAAGAAGCTTGGGCCTCTTGCATAATACAGTGATCATCAAATGCTATAGCTGCTAAGATGTCTTGTGGTCCTTGCCTTTGCTGAGGATACCATAATGACAATTACGTTATATGATCAGTCAACACAAGCGAACTATACTGGTATAGGACCTATGTCATTAGATACCTCTGTATTAGTTTTTGGCTCATATTTACTGAGCCAATATGGGTTCCCTTCCTTCCCTGGGAACTGTGTCATCAGATCCTTAATTGCTTGGAAAAACAGGATGCCACAACACATTCTTTTTTCCCCACCTTTTGATCCTGCAGCTATCTAGCTTCTGGAATGGATCCATAACCTTGGATTGAAAGGCAGTGATCTTGGAGTTTATGCATAGTGTAGCCACTTGAAGCAGTTTTAAAGTCAAAGCAGCTGTGACACCAAACTAAGCTTGAAGTGTCATGGTTGGGTAAATACATGTGGGCCATTGAATGGGAGCCCCTGTGCCAGAAGAGGGTGCCGTAGTGTATTTTGCTATACTGTTTGTTCCGTCTTTGTATGCGTGACAAACTTTGGAGATTTATCCTGTGTTTTGCTAGGGCTTGGAAATGAATTATTTGGAGACAAAATCTGAGACCCTCATATACATAGCTGTCAACTTTTCCCTTTTCTTGTGAGGAATCCTATTCGGAGTAAGGGAATTTCCCTTTAAAAAAGGGAAATGTTGACAGCTATGCTCATATATTGAGTTATACTCACTTTAAAGATTTAATTAATGAGCTAAAACTAAGAGGAAAATCCCTCAAGGAAGCAATACCCATAAGAGATTTTTCACTTGAAAAGTGTATCCAAGTGATGCAGTCCATCTCCCACGAGGATTCTCTGTACTCTGTTTCCCCAAATCTGTACACACAGTCTGAGCATCAGCCTTCCTCCTCTTCAAATGAAATGAAAAGCACACTTTTAAAAAAATATATATCCAGACACACAGTATTTCATTCCCACCATCAGTGCCCCCGTTGAAATCTCCTTCTCTGAGAGTATAATAGCAATTTAAATTCCACCATCAGGGATAATCCAAGTGAATTTAAACAACCCACACTCAGAAACTAGGTGATACAGGCAATAATCCCTCAGGAGGGAAGCCTGATTCCACCCCCACTCCCTGATTCTCAATTAAATTTCAAGAATGAACTTGATGTATTGCTAGGAATCGATCAAATTCGAAGTGCAAATGAGTTCCTACAGAGGCGCATGAGGAGATTCCCCACAGGGGATTCAAATGGCCTCCCTGGAATATCAGGCCTCTGTGACAGTCAGTGAATTTCTGAAAAGACTCACTTTTTGATAATAGAGGATGCTGCTTCAACACATGACTAGAAGGAGAAGAAGCTGGTCCATATCTACGTCAGCTTGCACTGTGTACTCATTTAGCAAAGCATAACAGAAAGGCCTGCATTCCAAATTTGTCTGTAGAAGCACCAAGGAGTCTGTATTTCGGTGATAAAGAAAGAAAGAAAGAAAGAAAGAAAGAAAGAAAGAAAGAAAGAAAAAGCTGGGATGGTTCCCAGCCATTCCTCCTGAACCTACCAACTTCTCCATTCTGTTAGAAGACAGAGTACTGCATGCCACACAGCACTACCATGATCCTGAATGAGGCAACTGCCTTAGGTAGCAAATTCTGGGAGGCAGCAGTGGCAGGCAGCCCTACCCTCTTCTGCCTTTTCTCCTTAGCCACCCTTGAATAGCAGAGTTATGTGGGTCATGCCCTCCACCCTGAAGTAGCCTATTGCCCTCAGCTGCATTGGAGGAAACCATCATATTGCTGGTGTCAAACAAAGAGTCAACAGTCCAATCATCTTCTCCATATAGAATGCGGTGGGTGTGGACGCCATCTTGCCCTTTCCATCAGGCAGCAAAATGCCTTGGGCTGGCCGCCCACATGGTATGCTCTGAACCTCATAAACTAACTTGCTTTCCTTGGGCATAGTGGGGAACTCTGTCAGTGTTGAAGTAAAGTCTAAAGGCCAGTACATTTAGCTTCTGTACATGGATTTGGGGTGGGGCGGGGCTGGAAGGAGTATCCAAAGCTGCGTTTTGGTTCCTGTATTGTACTGCGAAGTGCAAATTAGGTAGGTTCCCATTAAAATAAGAACTGAACCAAATGTGTTCCTACCCACAAGTTCAGTCTGCTTTTGACAGCAGGTGACTTGTAAGCAAGGTTTTCCTTGCTGCAATGGGATGCAAGAAGGTGACCGAATGGGGGCAAACGGCTGACAGCATGTGATACCTTGACTAAAGCATCTGCACTGGCTGCCAATAGATTACTGGATCAGGTTCAAGGTTCTTCTGTTGATATACAAAGTCTTGAACTACTTGGGAACAGGATACCTTAAATTCTTATATCCTAGATGGATTTCTGAACTCATCCATCTCCAAGATGGAGGCAATATATTTCCCTTGCAATTGCATATTGATGAGAGAAGTTTTAATGCTCTACAGACTGCTTCTCCTTATCAGCTTGTTATCTGAGCTCCAGACAACATTGTATGCCTTGACCGATGGAGAGTATTCAGTCCTTGTGATACGGAAATGAGATTTGATTTTCCAGGGACTAAGTAACAACTTGAATAAACATAGTCTTCCACAAGGCAGCCTTTTCTTGATATGGTTACTTATACTGCTTACAAAGGACAATGATTGTTCTTTATCACATTTTGCTCTGATAATGACTGTTGTCTGCTGATTTATTTGGGAGCCTTTCAACAGTTTGGAAATGCTGGAATTTCAGAGTGTGGTAGATAAGAGCTGCCTAGTTCATCTCTAGGAGCTGAGAAGGCTTTGAAAGTTTCCTTGCAGGACCAAACTAGACATGACATCTGTCACGAAGGTTGCCCTTGCATAATTGACATTTCTTTAACCAGTAAAGAAAAGCGGGGGTTAGCTAACCTGCATCATGGAGGGCCAAAGGGAAACCTGAATCATAGTTCCATGATTCCAATAAAATTGCCTCCACACTTGCTGTTTGCAATGGGAGGGTTATTTGCATATCCAAACAAAATATGCTTCTGAGTAATTAAAACAAATTGGGTTTGATAGCCATAGCTGCAACCTGCAGGAGCCAGGAAGATGTTGTCTCCTAAGAAGCAGGGATCCGGGATTCACAAGAATGGAGGAACTTGATAGACCACAGATAAGCAAGCTTCCCAACACAGGACAAAATCTTCCTCATTTTTCCTGTTTTGCTATGAAGGCAATTTGGAGCTGTGTCTGTTGAAGCTTTTCAAAGCTGTTTCTAACACACCTTTGAGATCTACTATGGCCAAGATTTGGGACGTGGGTGGCGCTGTGGGTAAAAGCCTCAGCGCCTAGGGCTTGCCGATCGAAAGGTCGGCGGTTCGAATCCCCGCGGCGGGGTGCGCTCCCGTTGCTCGGTCCCAGCGCCTGCCAACCTAGCAGTTTGAAAGCACCCCCAGGTGCAAGTAGATAAATAGGGACCGCTTACTGGCGGGAAGGTAAACGGCGTTTCCGTGTGCTGCGCTGGCTCACCAGATGCAGCTTTGTCACGCTGGCCACGTGACCCGGAAGTGTCTCCGGACAGCGCTGGCCCCTGGCCTCTTAAGTGAGATGGGCGCACAACCCCAGAGTCTGTCAAGACTGGCCTGTACGGGCAGGGGTACCTTTACCTTTACCTTTATGGCCAAGATTGTCAATGAAGGCATTAAATGCAAAGTAATAATTAAAGCATGTTAATGCAATATTGGGATAGGAATGCACAACTTTAAGTGCCACACAGGCAAAATGTGATAAAAAATAAAGTTAATTACAATATTAACCTTGCTGGCTGATCTGCTCCATTTGCATCTCAGGTCTCAGTCTTTGTAAGGCAGAAGCAGGGAATCTGTTGCCCTCCAAACACTGTTGGACCACAACTCCCATCATCCTTGATCATTGGCCATGCTGGCTGGAACTTATAGGAGGTACAGTTCAGCAACATCAGGAGAGCCTCAGATTCCCCAAGGGGGGAAGAGTCTAAAGGGGTGGAAACCACAGCTGTCAACTTTTCCCTTTTCTTGCGAGGAATCCTATTCGGAATAAGGAAATTTCCCTTTAAAAAAGGGAAAGGTTGACAGCTATGGTGGAAACAAAGTTCTCCTTTCATATGTGGGAAGCATGAAGAGTGTTACTTCTGTGACATCAGATACAAAGTTTCCAGAAGCAAAAATTACTTGGTATCTGAAGACAAACTGAAAGAAAAGCAACAGTGTGTAGGGAGTGGACTAGTTAAAACACCCAGAATAATATAAATTGGGCATTTATATTTGCAACCTTTACAAGTCTTCAGAGATTGGACTACAATTCCCATCATCCTTTATCTTTAGCCAAGCTGGTAGTGGCTGATGGGGAGTCCACCAACATCTGGAGGGCCATGGCAGGTTTCCCTCTGCTTATGTAAATGAACCGTAGAAAAAGAGGGATTGAAACCATGGGCACAAAGTTGAGGTTGCCCTCCTCAGTCAATTAGCTGTCCAGGCTCTGCATGCACTGAGCACAGCACTGCTCTGAAAAAGAGGAAAATAAATGTATAGTGTAGGCTGAATAATTTGCAATTTATTCTGACATATTAATATCCTGAGCTTCCATGAGGAAGTCACTGCACTTGTGACATTTCACACCCACTCTCATGCTTTCAGACTTCAAAATTTCAAAACAACACGGTGTTGTTGAGAAGGGAAGTTTAATAAATTGTATGTCTGTCAAAGGCATATAGGCTTGTTTGCTTGGAGGACCCTACAGGCATTCAGCTTAATGTGCATCAGCTGTCTCTTCCACCAAACGCATGGACAGTCAATCTAATTGGACGGCAATACTCCAGGTATGGTCAATGGACAGTGCTTTGCACTTCTCTCTGTGAATTCATACATGCCTGAAGAGGAATTGTGGAAGGGGCTAATGCATTCTAATAATAATAATAATAATAATAATAATAATAATAATAATAATGTATTTGTACCCCGCCCATCTGGCTGAGTTTCCCCAGGCACTCTGGGCGTCTTCCATAGAAACCAAAAATACACTAAAATATCACACATTAAAAACTTCCCTGAACAGGGCTGCCTTAAGATGTTTTCTGAATGTCAGGTAGTTGTTTACCGCTTTGACATCTGATGGGAGGGTGTTCCACAGGGCGGGCGCCACTATCGAGAAGGCCCTCTGCCTGGTTCCCTGCTTCTCACAATGAGGGAACTGCCAGAAGGCCCTCGGCGCTGGACCTCAGTGTCCGGGCAGAACGATGGGGGTGGAGACGCTCCTTCAGGTATACTGGGCCGAGGCCGTTTAGGGCTTTAAAGGTCAATACCAGCACTTTGAATTGTGCTCGGAAACATACTGGGAGCCCAGTCACCAGTCTAGCTGCCGCATTCTGGATTAGTTGTAGTTTCCGAGTCACCTTCAAAGGTAGCCCCACGTAGAGCGCATTGCAGTAGTCCAAGCAGGAGATAACTAAATACAGTACAGTACAGTATATGGATACAGTACAGAAAAATGACTGGCCCAAATTAACATTTGTAAGATAAACAGGAATCATCTCTCCTGGAGGCTTCCCAGCTGTTCCTTTTGTAACAGGATTCTTGACCTTTGGTCCCATTCATCATAATGTCAGCTGATAGATGTAATGAAACAAACAGTTCGAGTAAAAGAGATGTTTTATTAAGGGCATTATATGTGGTGATGGTTTTTTGGGGGGCGGGGATTATTAAGTAATGAGTTCTTGAGTATATCTGATATGATAAAAGTGTGGCATAACTAGCGTCATAGAACCAACATGCTTAAGTTACTTCCCTTACCTTGATTGGGTTGCCATATTTCAAAGAGTAAAAACCAGGTCGTCCCCCCAAAGTTGTTGAGCTTTTTTTTAGGAAACCTTCAGATCAGTGTGTAAAGAAAGAGGTTTCACCTAGTTGTTCAAGCTCACCCACATGACTCTCACCAGCCATTATTAAGTTCCTATACCAATATTCTAGGAACTTTTGCCACTTTGGAACTAAACAAATTTTATTGCCTGTGCAACTTTTATGACTGATGTATAGAAAAGCACATGAATCCGACATTTGGAGAGTTTGTAAGTAAACCATTTTTTAACTTACCAAACGTGTGGTCTTTTTCCTATGCTGGCAGAAGGAAACTTTGGAAAGGAACTTTTTAAAGGAAAAAAATTGGAACACATTTGGAGGGGCACATTCTAAAGGGTTTACAGCATATATTTTCATGCACTCCTATGCTGCTGGTTTGGTGATTTTAAATCTCTGTCTGAGTTCTTTCTCCAAATAGTATTAGTCCCTAATTGGATCTTTGCATCCAGGAATTCTCCTTTCTTTCACACACTCTCTCTCTATGTATATTGCACCAACAAAAATCCTGTCAGCTTGGCATATGACAGGCACACATGGCAAGCAATGCAATGCATGCAGCCCTAGTGGAGTCAAATCTGGTTCCTGAAGCAATTTTATCAGGCCCTAACAAATATGCCGACCTTGCTGACAAAAATCCGTATAGTTAAAGCTATGGTTTTCCCAGTAGTGATGTATGGAAGTGAGAGCTGGAGCATAAAAAAGGCTGATCGCCAAAGAATTGATGCTTTTGAATTATGGTGCTGGAGGAGACTCTTGAGAGTCCCATGGACCGCAAGAAGAAAAAACCTATCCATTCTTAAGGAAATCAGCCCTGAGTGCTCACTGGAAGGACAGATCCTGAAGCTGAGGTTCCAATACTTTGGCCACCTAATGAGAAGAGAAGACTCCCTGGAAAAGACCCTGATGCTGGGAAAGATTGAGGGCACAAGGAGAAGGGGATGACAGAGGATGAGATAGTTGGATAGTATTCTCGAAGCTACCAGCATGAGTTTGACCAAGCTGTGGGAAGAAGAAGAAGAAGAAGAAGAAGAAGAAGAAGAAGAAGAAGAAGAAGAAGAAGAGGAGGAGTTTGGATTTGATATCCCGCCTTTCACTCCCCTTCAGGAGTCTCAAAGCGGCTAACAATCTCCTTTCCCTTCCTCCCCCACAACAAACACTCTGTGAGGTGAGTGGGGCTGAGAGACTTCAAAGAAGTGTGACTGGCCCAAGGTCAGCCAGCAGCTGCATGTGGAGGAGCGGAGACGCGAACCCGGTTCCCTGGATTACGTGACTACTGGCATTCTCTGGTCCATGGGGTCATGAAGATTTGGACACGACTAAACGACTAAACGACAACAACAAAACAAATGTGTGTGTGTGTGTGTGTTGAAAGATCTGTCCATTCTTTCACTTGTAAGTAAAACGGAGAGAAATAGATGACAAATTTGTAAGGAGAAAAACACAACAATTGAATTGTTCCTGAATTCTTAAAGTTCAAAGATTTCAGAAACAATTTAATTGCTGTAGTTTTAACAACAACAAAAACAACAACAATAACAACAATTTATTTATACCCTGCCCATCTGGCTGGGTTTCCCCAGCCACTCTGGGTGGCTCCCAACAGAAGAAGAAGAAGTAGAAGAAGAAACATCAACCATTAAAAACTTCCCTAAACAGATTGAATGTTGCTTCCTTACGTACGCCAGGCAATAAGAATCTTTCAAAATTCCAAGTTTAAAGGTAAATGCTAAAAATTGGCTTCGGGGTGGTCACTGGCACAATTCTAACCCTAGATCCAATTGGATGAGCAAGTTAGAATGTGGTGGACCTGTGGTTTAGCTGGATGTTTTCTAACTCAACTGTTTGGCACTATCATAAGTCCCTAACTCCAGCTCAGCTGGAGATAACGCCAGTGTAGCTCCCCCCATCCTGGTTCAACTGGGGCTGAGACAAGGCTGGAGGAATTTATGCTGGCATAAGCCCAGGAAAAAAGCGTTCCAGGATAGTGGTGGGGCTCAGATTAAGAAGTGGGAGCCTACGCTAGATCCTACCTCAGTTCAGCTCAGTCACTTTGTTTGGCAAAGACTCTCCTCCCTGCAAGTGAGGGGAGTGTTTGTGGGCGGGAGCCGAGCACCGCCCCTAGCAGGGGGCGTTAGCCCCCTGCCTCCATCTCACCGGGCTGGCGCCCACGCCCCTCGGCAGGCATCCAACCAGGTGCCTGAGAGGGGGCGTGTTCAGCAGCCTTTTGCTGCGGCGCCAGCCTCTGCCCGGCCTCATTCTTCGTCGTCTCGCCGCGAGTCACCCACCCTCCACTCCCTTTGAGTTAGGGCTTAGGTCATTGGCCTTGCTATGGATCTTAGGTTGGTCGCCCTGGTTGTCTAGGGGGCCTGGTAGGAGTTTTTCCATTTGGCATTAGGCTTTCTGGTTTTTTCGCCTACCTCGTAGCAATCGTCACAACTTTTGTGGTATTGGTGGGTAGGTTAGGCATTGGAATAATGTGTTGTGGTGTGTTGAAGAGCTAGGTGTGGCCATCGCCTATGCCTTCAATTTAGGGGTATTCCATTAAAGGAATCTGGTGGTCGTGTATTCTGTCCGATGCCTGCTTGGCGGGAGGCCATGGCACGACCCTCGGTGACATCAGGGGTGAGCCTATAGTTGGATTAGCATCAACAGGCTCCACCTACTGGTGAATAAACCCACTTGCTTGAGAGATCCAATGCCTAAGCCAATACCTTTTCACTGCTGTAATCAATAAAAGTTGTGGCCTTTCATTGCCCATTAACCTTATATAACGTGTCCTTGTGTATTCTTTCCACATCGCGGGGGTCGGGTCCTCGAACCACAACCTGGAGGAATTTAGTACAAGCAAAGGAGGGCGGTCTAACTCAAACACTGTTATAAAGGCTTGTTTTCCCTCTGCCAGGCTTAGGCCAGCTCAGTTGCCAGGAGTCCTGCTCCTGAACAGAGTTTGGATCTAGTGTTTTTTTTCACCAGCTTAAGTTAAACCAGTGTAACTTAAGCTTCCTATATTTACAATTGCTCCCTTAGAGAGCAAAAGAAAATCTTGAAAAACAGGAAGAAAATTTACTAGTCCTAAGCTACAAACACTTCAGACTGTGAACATTTTAAGAGAATATTTTTGGAAAACAATAACATTTTATGGGGGTTTTTTCCCTTCAAAATTAGCACAATAAAACACTGGCTATTTTAGTTCTTGAAAAAGGATCAAGCCTGTTCACATTGTGGCATGTGCAGCCACTGCTCAAGGCATCCAATATTTATTGCCGCAATTATCAGCCAAATCATTGCTCTTTTGCTCCCCCCTCCCCGAAGAAAGTCTAGGCTTTTATGAGATTTAAATGACTATAGATGGCCTAAAAGGTTATGTACAACACAATGCTGGTCTTTTTTGATGGAAAAAGAGGATATGCATTTCAGAGGCAAGATGAGTAACTGTTATTGTGCAAAGCTTTAAAAACTATTACCAAACAGCTGGCAAAAGAAGAAGATTGTGATAGCGCCATTCAGACTTCTACAAGTATATCCTTCAGGAAGAATTTCCATGGCCTGGTTGGGGTCCACTTCTGGAAAGAAATGTGAGAGTTGCAGGCATTTTAAGTAAGTTCATTGATTGGTAGCCTTTGCTGAGCAGTAACTGAAAAAGAAAGGAATTTGGTAACTAAGGAGCAGCAGAAGTCCAATGTGGGTGCATCTACCATGCACCTAAGGGCCAAACAATTTGGGAAAGCTGTGGCTAAATGATAGAGCATCAGCTTGGCCTGGAGAATGTATCAGGTTCATCATCTCCAGGTAAGGGCTGGAGAACTGCTGCCAGCCAGTGTAAACAATACTGAGCTGGATGGACCAAAGATGTGACTGAGTATAAGGCAGCATCCTATGGCTACCACAAGAAATTATTAATCCATGCTCGGCTTCATGATTCCACCTGCATCCTCTCAATATAAGTCTTCTAAGCAGCAATCACACCACCCCTGATTACTGGGCAAAACAATCTCCCATAGATATCAATTTGCAGCTGGGTAGATACAGGGGCGATGCCAGTGTTGGAGGAAGCCTCCCAGGCACCTGGGGCGGTGTGCCCAGGGGCGGGACAAACTGCCCATAGGGGTGGAGCATGCCGCATGGAGCCCATAGGGGCTAGGGGTGGGCCGTGGCACCTGGCACCCAAAGGGACGGGCAGAGGCTGAGCTAGTGGTTTTGGCGGGCATTCCGGGGGGCAGCTTCGGTGCACATCCCAGGGGAGGTGCCACCCACAGCGATGTCACCCCCCCCTCAGGGATGGCACCCAGGGCAAATCGCACCTACCTTGCTCCGCCTCTGGGCGGTGCAACCCATTTTGCTGCTTGAGGCGGAACAGGAAGTGCTGTTTTGCTGTGCCACTTCCACCACTGCTGCCATCATCTACTTGCTCTACTGCTCCGCTGCCCCTGCACACCTTGCCCCATCTGTCGCTAGCAGAGAAGCAGCATCACCATCAATTGTGTGGGATATTTACAACGCAGTCAAACCAGCAACTCCAGGTTTCCTAGATAGGCACCTGATAGGAGATGAAGCTCAGAGTTTTCCTGTAAGTTTGCTAGAGAGAACTATGTGAGAGACACTCCAATTGTGCCCAAACAGGGGGAGAACATATATTCTCCTACCTGCCTGGGCACATCCTGTTTCTTTTCTTCATCTCACCACCAAGCCAGAGATGTGAAGAACATCTGCTGTGTCTCAGCTCCAATGCCCAGATGCCATTTTAAACTAGATCAAAGTATGTCCTTGTAACTGAATTACCATTTTAAGCCTGCCTGAACAAAGCTGCTGTATCTGTTAGCAGTTCCAGATTCACGTATAAGCTAAACAAGCTATAGATTAGGCCCCACTCTCTTGGTGGCCCCCCAAAAAATTAAAGGAAAAGCAAACTGGGTGTACATTTCCAAAATACAGTCATACCTCTGGTTACAGACGCTTCAGGTTGCGCTTTGTTGGGTTGCGGACTGCCAAAACCTGGAAGTACCAGAACAGGTTACTTCCGGGTTTCAGCAGTCGCACATGCACAGAAGTGCTAAATCGCACTTTGCGCATGCTCAGACACACTGAATTGCAAGCCGCGCGTGCACAGATGCACCGCTGTGGGTTGCAGACGCTGCGGGTTGTGGACATGCATCCCACACGGATCATGTTCACAACCCGAGCGTCCACTGTATAAGATAAAAACCAAATAAATTAAGACCTACATACAGCAACAGTGTTTTGTGTTGTGTAGGCTCCTATGATGTACCGGTAAGTCCCTAAAATATCACTGGTTTGCTCATTTCTATATATAGGGTGCCTACATTCTGCATAGACTGGTTGCGTGGCATGTATTTCACTATTAATATACTTCTTCTTAATTGTATTTCAGTTCAACAATTACTTTGATAAAATACATATTTTGGCTTTAAGATACATATTAGGTCCATAAATTACCATATAGCATATATTCAACACAAAAAACAGTGACAATTTCTTGTTGACAAAGGACAGCTGGGCATATAAAAGGGCCCCATTACCTTCAGTAGCTTAGGGCCTCATCAAACCTAAATCCAGCCCTGTCTCTTACTCTTCAACAAGTATTCTGAATGAGTAAATGTTAATTTTACTAGACTGTTTGTGTGATTATTGTTTTAATGGAGAGAAAAAAGGGAAATGACTGGAGAATCATGTTTGCCTTAAATCATCCTGGATTGCTTAAACTAAAAGGCTAAAACTAGTCTAAGCGTTCCTTTTAAGCTACAAAGGGACGGCACTCTGCTGAACTCACAAACATGAGCAAGAAAAAATAAATATATTCTCTCTGGGCATCTGCTCACTTCCCTGGCAGATTTTGGCAGATCTTGGTGTTGATTTTGGGCGAGATGGCAGCTGCATTTCTCTGTCGCTGGCAGTGGCAGCAGGGCAGGTGGGGCACCCATGGGCATGTCTCCTGAGGGGCTTGTCCTGATTAAGGCAGAAGCAGCACCTTGCCTAATGCTGGGCCGGCTCTGGGTACTTGACTTCCTTCAATAAATGGCCAAATGAGAGGAGGAGAAATGGCAGGTGCCAAGTTTGTGTAAAGCAACTGTAGACACAGTGACACCATCTCCAGATTAATTGACAGGGGCCAGGTACCTGCTGAACTTTTCTATTGTACTCAGCACTGTAGAACTCCCTTCCCTCTGCCATACGTGAACCATCATCCGTCAGTCGCTTCAGATGTCATGTAATGGCATTCTGATTTGCTCAGGCTTTTCCTAACTACTAGATTTTGGTGTTGTTGTTTTTAAATCTCTGCTTTTAAGATACTGTTTATTCTTGTTGTACATCACTTAGAGATTTTAAATGGTAAGCAGTGTAGAAATGCTTTCAGACAAACAAATAACCAATCAATCAATCAATCAATCAATCAATCAATGGCACTAATAGCCCAGAGTACTTACAATTTAACAGGCCTTTCCCCCATTCTTTTGAGGCAGGAGTAAAGTAAAGATTAAATCAGGGATGGGAACATGTGGCCCTCCCAATATTTCTGGACTCCCCTCATCCCTGACCATTGGCCATGCTGACAGGGGCTGGTGGGAGTTTGAGTCTGACAATATCTTGAGGGCCAGTGGTTTCTCCCCCCTGTTTTAAGTCCCTGTTGTTAATCATTATGTGTAAGAAATGTTAAAGTAGTGATGTGATTGTTGTTTCAGATTCATTAATGCTGAGTAAAAATGGGGGAAAGTGTAGTTTTCTGTCTGTGACCTAATCTATTCCAGGGCTTGGTGCAGTAAATTCCTTTAAAATTCTGCTCCAATGTTCTATATCCCAAGGATGCAAATAGTCAGAGGGTCTAAAAATGAAGACTTTTCTGGAGTCCCTAAGAAGCACCAAGAGCTCTAACTTCTACAATTTTGAAGCCATGCTCAATTCTGTTAGATTAGTCTCTCTCTCTCTGAAATGACCTTATAGAACTACATATAAATGCAAGGTCAGATCACCCTGAAGACCCGTTCTTCTTAGAATACATTAGCTTTAATGGAAAGACATTACAAACAAAACCTCTTAAATTTCTTTATAGAAGGTCCTAAAGCTGTTGAAACATACCATAAAAGTTACCACACAAAATACCTTAAATCCGTTTGTTGTCATTTCTCCCCCTCCTTTAACAAAAGTTAAATCTTTGAACAAACTACGAAAGGATGCCTGCCTGAAATAAATATTCAAAGAGTGTAGATTTCACTGGGTAATTATGAATATTTCAAATTGTTAAAAGTTTTCCTCTCTCAGTTGCAATTCCCATGAAATGGTAATGCGACTTTGTTTAGAGTAGTAAGTCTGTTGATTTCAGAGAGTCTACCCTGAGCATAACTAATATTGAATATCACCCATATCTCCATGTGTGAGACAGAGATGAATGACAGAAGGATCAACCAATATTTTTCTTAAAAAACTAGAGGGTCTGTTTACATTTCAGCTGTCCATGGGGATCCTCCCCTCATTTGCCTGTAATATTTGTACTAGCCTTCCCCAAACTGGTAACCTCAAGTCATTCTGAATCATCAAGGTTGAGGGAAATTGGATTTCAAAACATTTGGTAGGCCATGTTGGAGAATGGCCATAGATCAGTGGCATAACATCTATCATCTATGCAGAAGGCCCTGGGATTAATCCTCAGCATTGCCAGGCTCCTAGAAAGATAGTTTGCCATATCTTGAAATCCAAAGAAGAGGATGGGGAGGAAGTCCTGGTGGGGAGGGGGGAAGACTAATGGAGCCCCCACCCTGTCCCTGGCAAGGCTGGGGAGGTGCAGGCTCCATCACACTTCTCCACTGAGGGGTGCATGGCTGCACGCCCCTCAACAGAGAAGTTTAAAGGAGCCTTCACCACACCTCTGGTAGACTTCATTAGCCTCCCCCCAAGGCAGCAGTGACTAGGGCAGGCCAGCACGCTTGCCTCATCCAAGACCACCCGGATATTTGCTAAGAATTGTAAGAATCCCCCCGGGTGTGCATTTAGGCCTGCCCAAAAGAGGACATGTCTGGGATTCCCTGGGCGTATGGCAACCCTACTGGAAATCCACTGCTAATCAGTGTAGGCAATACTGAGCGAGATGAGCCAATGACTGCCTCCTATGAAGGGTTGTATGTAAATACAAACAAATAAGTGGGTCTCCTTAATATGTCAAGTCACTTTTAAGCGAACTGGTTGGGTGATTCATCATATGGTGTAGTGGTTAAGAGCGGTAGTCTCGTAATCTGGCGAACTGGGTTCACTTCCCCGCTCCTCCACATGCAGCTGCTGGGTGACCTTGGGCCAGTCACACTTCTCTGAAGTCTCTCAGCCTCACTTACCTCACAGAGTGTTTGTTGTGGGGGAGGAAGGGAAAAGGAGATTGTTTTGTTTTTGTTTTGTTTTTCAATTTTTAAAATAATTTTCCAAATTTATAACAAACATAAAAAAACACAAACATTCCTAACTGTAAAAATTCCATTTTTGTTAACATTGATGGGTGACTTCTTTGAATCCACCTGGCTGAGTTTTCATATACATCACTGTAGCGGTTTTCCAAAACTGATTTCCCAAAAATTTACTCAGTCCTTTAACATCTTTCTTTCTTTTCATTATAGCTTTTAACCTTAGGATTCTATAACATCACATATTTAAATCCTAGGCCTATCTGATACTCGCAAGTAATTCTATTTAGGTTATCTTAACATATTTGACTATATAGTCTTTAAATTTCTTCCATTCCTCTTGGTACTCCTCCTCCTTCTGGTAGCGGACCCTTCCGGTCAGGTTGGTTAGCTCCGAAAATTCCATCATCTAAATTCCATCATCTTCATCTGCCATTCCTCCACTGTTGGTACTTCTTGTGATTTCCAGTTTCTGGCCAACAATGGGAAAAGGAGATTGTTAGCCGCTTTGAGACTCCTTAGGGTGGTGATAAAGTGGGATATCAAATCCAAACTACTACTACTACTACTACTACTACTACTACTACTCTTCTTCTTCTTCTTCTTCTTCTTCTTCTTCTTCTTCTTCTTCTTCTTCTTCTTCATAAAAGAAGCTCCCCAACCCATTAATAGAATGGATATCTTTCTGATTCTGTTGTGTTCAGAATAACTGGTGATACATTGCTTTGCCCCTCTATAACTGAAAGGTATGTGTAAGTCGCACAGAAGTACACTCTGACCCAGTTTGATTCTCTTATCATGCTTCAAACTTTTGCCTAATATAAGATTCGTAACTTCAGGGTATCCTGCAGCATTAGATTGTTTCAGGTTTGCTGTTCATTTTCTGTGTGTGTGCGTGTGTGTGTTTCAGCACAGAGGAGAAGGGAAGTTGAGCCAGTTCAGATGCAGTAGTAAAACAATGCCTCTAAAAACCACAGGGACTAGCTTCCTGAGAGTCTGCCACTCTGATGCTTTTGAATTGGGTTTAAGAGCCAGCTGCACACCGTGTTATTTTTGCCACGGTACCTGCAGAGCAATTTGAGACTTTTCGTTCCCATTTCCTTCACTACTGAAGGGAACGTTCTAACACAGAAGTGTCAAAATAAAATGTCATCTCACAGTTCCACTAGTATTTCTGTGGCAGATTTTACTGATGGATCAGCTGTGGGGGATCTCAGGCCTAAGGGTCAAATGAGACCCTCCAAGTCTCTCTATCTGGTACTTGGGACTCTCTCCACAGCACCCCGTATCCCCTCCCCAACCACACCCCTCTCTGGCCCTGCACCCCACCTTCCTTGGGTGTCTTTGCCTGGCTGCTATTTGTCCTTGAACTCTTACAATGTCCCTTGCTTGCCTGGATGGAAGGCAGAGAGCAATGTACTGAGAAATTAGCCTACCATAAAAGGGGAACATTTACATCAGCTGCTGCACCCACCTTTGCCTCTGGTACGGTCCACAACTTGCATGCAGCCCCCAGAAGGGACTGTGGCCCTTGAGCTGAACATTGTCCCCAGCCCCTACATTGCAGGGGGTTGGACTGGATGACCCTTAGGGTCCCTTCCAGCTCTACACCTATATTATTAGAGCATGGGGTTTGTTAGAGCCAGTGTGGTGTAGTGGTTAAGAGCGGTAGACTCGTAATCTGGTGAACCGGGTTCTCGTCTATGCTCCTCCACATGCAGCTGCTGAATGACCTTGGGCTAGTCACATTTCTCTGAAGTCTCTCAGCCCCACTCACCTCACAGACTGTTTGTTGTGGGGGAGGAGGGGAAGGGAGAATGTTAGCCACTTTGAGACTCCTTCGGATAGTGATAAAGTGGGATATCAAATCCAAACTCTTCTTTCTCTTCCTCTTCCTCTTCTTCTTCTTGATGCAAGAGAAAGGGCCAGTCGTAGATAATTGTGGCTGAAATGGGTCTCAAAACATGGGGCTGCTGCAATCTGAGGATGGACTTTCATGTGCAAACGGGATGGGAAATTCCTGAAGCCAGGGGTGGTTATAGGGTAGCATGACTGGTTTGGCTGCAGGGGGCACCACCACAAAGCTGCAGAATGGAGAGTGAGAGGTGAGGGGTGCAAAGTTTTAGCATCACACAGGGCACCACTGGAATTTGAGAGCCCAAAGTCTGCCACAGCTGAAGCTCTCGCATGACACCACCACCATTCCTGCACCATTCTGGCTCTCCACCATACTGGCTTGTATCAAGTTGAAAGACAAGGGTCTGCTACTATAGTGCAGTTTCGCCCTGATAACCATGTCGATGGTTGTTTATCTTCTTGTTTCAACAGATTGCAGTCAGCAATAGGACTTTGCAATAAAGCTATCTATGCTGAACTTTTGCCATACCACCAAACACACGCAAGCACAGAAAAGGAAGATAGTTGGCTGGTGTTGTATTGATTGCTTTGCTGCAGTGGTTGGCTTTGGAACTCAAAGGCCCCCATTAGCACTGTCCCTCCCAAGAATTTCTGAGTATTCAATAAGTGAACTGAAAAAGAATCCACCCAGTAGCTTGTAACACTTAGATAAACTGAATGCTTCTATTTTCATATCAGAGTGAGGAAACATGATAAGGTATGAACTAGCTGCTGTTGCTCAACATGCAAAATAAACTAGGATCTACTCGTTGAGGTTAAACACTCTGCTTTCCCACAAATCTGATTGCCACAGAACCCCTTTTTCTAGTGCACAACCACCCATTTCAACATAGAGTAATTCCCTTCATGTTAGCAGCGCAACCACCAAGGGAGACAATCCTACTTGACCCTTTCAGAGATTTGCAGTAGCTTTGTTTTTAAAGAAACTTTATGGGGTTAGGATAACCTGATAGCTTGGTTTGTTAGAGCATGGTGCTGAGAATGCCAAGCTTGCAGGTTTGTTCCCCATATGGGACAGCTGAATATTCCTGCATTGCAGGGGGTTGGGACCAGATGTTCCAGATTTCTTCCAGCTCTGCTATAATTCTATTATCATGGCCTAAGAATGGAGCATTTAGTCGTAACTGCTTCAGAGTTATTCCTGATTAACCTGGAACCAGTCCTGTTCCATACCCAGGTTATGTAAAGTTAAAGGGACCCCTGACCATTAGGTCCAGTCATGGCCAACTCTGGGGTTGCAGTGCTCATCTCACTTTATTGGCCGAGGGAGCTGGAGTACAGCTTCCAGGTCATGTGGGCAGCATGACTAAGTGGCTTCTGGTGAACCAGAGCAGCACACGGAAACGGCGTTTACCTTCCCGCCAGAGCGGTACCTATTTATCTACTTTGACGTGCTTTCGAACTGCTAGGTTGGCAGGAGCAGGGACCGAGCAATGGGAGCTCACCCCATCGTGGGGATTCAAACTGCTGACCTTCTGATCGGCAAGTCCTAGGCTCTGTGGTTTAACCCACAGCGCCACCCGCGTCTCACCCAGGTTATGTAGGATAGTACATATCTACAGGAAAGTACCTATCGAAAGGTGAAGACAGCTATGTGACTATACTGTAATTCTGCAGAAGCAGAGAATACGCTTTTGGGAGTTTCAGGTTTTATTTCTGAAATGGGAAAGTCCTTAGCTCTTATGGCAGATTTTGTGTGACAATGCCATGCAGTCACATGGCAGTTTGTTCCGTTTCCCCAACATTTCTCTAACTGTTGATTTCTGCATTATATTTGAGCTTTCATGTGATATGAGTGCCACTTCCAGAAACCAAATGGAAGTTTAGCTCCCACTTCCATGTTATTTGATTCCAGAAAAAAATCTATTTGCCACCTTGACCCAGAAAAAACATGGGAATAAACTGGTGAAATTTGGGGTGGTATACCAGCATATAGTTCTTTCCTGGCATTTTCATGGGGGAACAGAAGCACCCGTGCAATGAAAGAGTGGCTGAATAGCTATGTGGTCCAGTAACGTTGTGCCAACAACATGCTGGTATATTGGTCAAAAAGCCACAGTTCCTTAACATGACAGGTACTGCAGTGTGAAAGCAACATTGGAAAATGGGGCAGAAGCAACAGCATTATAATCAGGAAAACGAATGCAGTACAGTCGCACCTTGGATCCTGAACGCCTTGGTACTCGAACGCTTTGGCTCCCAACACCGCAAACCCAGAAGTGAGCTTTTCAGTTTGCGAACATTCTTTGGAACCTGAACGTCCGACAGGGCTTCTGCGGCTTCCAATTGGCTGCAGGAGTTTCCTGCAGCCAATCAGAAGCCGTGCTTTTGTTTCCAAATGTTTTGGAAGTCAAAAGGACTTTCGGAATGGATTCCTTTCGACTTCCAAGGTACGACTGCACTCCCCATGTGTGCATGTACCCAATGTTGGAGCAATGCTTGCTGAAATCTCAGAAGCGAAAGTGGTGTGAGAATAAGATTTTGCTGTGGCTGAGATAGTAATTATGCTTGACTCCTTGCTAGTGGAGCCAAAGTGCCTATTCAAAACAGTAAAAACTGCAGGATCAATTATGCAAAATAATAAGCAATGGGGTCATGGTCAATGGCCAAATAAAACCAAATGTGAATCCTGAAATGAGAGAGGAATTTGCTTGAATTCATATGATTTAAACCAGTTGTAGAGTTCAGCTTTTATATCAGAAGTCAAGGTTCCAGGACAGAATTTGGATTGCCCGGTTGCAAAATGTCAGTTTCACCTCTCCCCTTCATTTAGTTCTCATAGCCTTGCTGCAGTTCTCACCATATAAATACAAATTACCAATACGAAGAATTGCTTTGAACTAATGAACTGCTGGCAACATTGTAAGACAGTATTGCTGCAAATTATTACTTGAGAAGGCATTCAAATTCCATCTTAGTTCTGCTTACAAGCAGTATCTGTTTAATGATAAAAGAAAATCAATAAGATTGCTAGAATTTAATTAAAGCACTGCAACATCAGTTTGAGAAAAGGTAGCTTATGCTATGGGAAATGATGTCACATTTTGCTGTAAGAGTCTGTTCACTATCAGAAGCCCTGGCACTGTGGGTTAAGTGTATTTAAGCCACAAAGCCCTCATTTATGTATTTTACTTCTTAAGGGTACAATCCTCTGAATATACACCACCATTTTTTGTAGAAACTTCCATTCCATGCTCCATCCCCACTTCAACCAAATTCCAGAACAACACTAGATCCTGGGTACTATGGTAATGTAAAATGGTGGCCTTCTTGTGGATTTATAGTTTTAGATTTATTCATTTAACTTTATTCATTTATAAACAGCGTGGTGTTTTAAAAATCTCTAAGTGCTCTACGATTTAAAAAATGTAGTTTAAATAAATATATGACATCAATACATGATAAAAGTATAAAGGTAAAAGGTAAAGGTACCCTTGACAGTTAAGTCCAGTCGCGGATGACTGGGGTTGCGCGCTCATCTCGCTCTATAGGCCGAGGGAGCCAGCGT
Source organism: Podarcis raffonei (assembly GCF_027172205.1). Classification (NCBI taxonomy): domain Eukaryota; kingdom Metazoa; phylum Chordata; class Lepidosauria; order Squamata; family Lacertidae; genus Podarcis; species Podarcis raffonei. The sequence goes on along the minus strand of NC_070606.1, from coordinate 84,194,326 downwards.
TTGTCCGCAAACAGTTTAGCAGCTTCTGCCGAACAAGAGCAGCGCACATAAACGCCATTTACCTTCCCGCCGGAGTGGTACCTATTTATCTACTTGCACTTTGACGTACTTTCGAACTGCTAGGTGGGCAGGAGCTGGGACCGAACAATGGGAGCTCACCCCATCGTGGGGATTTGAACTGCCAACCTTCTGATCGGCAAGCCCTAGGCTCTGTGGTTTAGAGCACAGTGCCACCTGCATCACTGATAGAAGTATAAAGGCATATAAAAACAAAACAGTATAAAAACAAATAAAACAGAAATTCACAAGTTTCTGTGGAAACAGGGTCCACTCCAATTTATGGGTCAGGGAAAACCAAGGCAAATAGATAAAGTTTTCACAAGATGTCTGAAGCAACTGGTGGTCACTGTTTCAGATACAGAAGAGGGAATGGTATTCCACAGTACAGGGGGATAGCAGAAAATCCCCATTTTGTGGTCCCCATTCTATGAATATTCTGCCACAAATCAAGGCCGAGATGCCTATGCTGCTGATTGAACATTCCATATTGAAGTAGACTGCTGTCTAGTAACACAGATTTGTTGGTCGATGAGTGCTCCTCCTCCCAGGCATCATTTTTATTGTGCATTCATGACAACTGGTGCACAGAGGCACACAAGTTGCACTTCTGCAAGTAAAAGTACTACGGAGCACATGTGTCACATAAAAGGCCTAAGAAGAACGTGTATAAGAAAGAAAGAAAGAAAGAAAGAAAGAAAGAAAGAAAGAAAGAGAAATTAAAGTTTTTGCAGTTAAAGTGCTATAGCACTAAAGAAGTTGAGGTGCCTTTTATGTCCTTATAGAGAGAAGGGAGATCTTCTTGCAAAACAATGCAGCTGTTTATAGAACAGAAACATTCAGATAAGAAAGGAGCCCTATTCTTTTCTTCTCCTTTGTCAGCAACATTAGCAGTAGATTATCCAAAGCTACCTAAAGGTTGCAAGCAGCTCCACGCTGTGTTTCCCTCATCAAATGCAGAAGTAACAAGATAGCAAAGTGCCAAGAGGAAAGGAAAATAATTTTCAGAAGGAGAGGCATCAGATTAAAACTTAAAACGCACTGGAAACCACCAAGGGTTCCTCTCCATGTGCGGAAGTTTCTGTAGTTAATTAGTTTCCAAGAGCGGGTGAGTAAAACTCCATCGTGTTAGGAAGACAGGTTCGTGCTTTGGGTTTTCGTTTTCGTTTTTTTGGTCTGGTGTCTTGGCTATAGAAAGGAAGGTAGCTTTTCCAGGATATTTTATGGTATTTTTAAATGTGCCCTTTACTTAGGCTTCAGTATAGTCCAGATTTCAGGATGCATTTCAGCCTTTGGTGACCCCATTTGGAGTTCTGGGCACCAGAGTTTTAAAAGGATATTGACTAGGTGGACAAATGTACTTTTTTCTGACTGACGGTCGAATAAAAGGTTGATGATGATGATGATAACTAGGTGGAATGTGTGCAGAAGAGGGTGACCAAGGAGATCAAAGATCTGGAAACCAAGCCTTATGAGGAATGGTTGAAGGAGCTGGGTAAGTTTAGCCTGGAGAAAGGAAGACTGAGAAGTGGTAGAATAGCCATCTTCACATATCTGAAGGTTTGTCACATGGTAAAATGGAGCAAGCTCGTTTTTAATTATTTTATTGTTATTTAAATTTCCCTGGAGACTCCCCAAAACACATTATGAAAACCTGTACTCCTGTAACATCCACCACAATTTACAACAGTACAGTGATACCTCGGGTTACAGACGCTTCAGGTTACAGACTCCGCTAACCAAGAAATAGTACCTCTGCTTCAGGATGAGAACAGAAATCATGCTCCGGCGGCGCAACAGGAGGCCCCATTAGCTAAAATGGTACCTCAGGTTAAGAACAGTTTCAGGTTAAGAACGGATCGCCGGAACAAATTAAGTTCTTAACCCGAGGTACCACTGTATACATCTGTAAAACTAGTTTCTATTAAGTGAGCCACAAGTACAGTGGTACCTCAGGTTAAGAACTTAATTCGTTCTGGAGGTCCGTTCTTAACCTGAAACTGTTCTTAACCTGAGGTACCACTTTAGCTAATGGGGCCTCCGACTGCTGCCGTGCCGCCGCCACGCGATTTCTGTTCTCATCCTGAAGCAAAGTTCTTCACCCGAGGTACTATTTCTGGGTTAGCAGAGTCTGTAACCTGAAGCGTATGTAACCTGAGGTACCACTGTATCAACTTTTGGAATTGGTCTTTGGTTTTTCTGGAGAACTGGTAAACAAAATAAGGCCCCTCCATTCTTTGTGCTTTGTTCCTCTTCCCAACTTGTTTTCTGCTGTTCCAAAGAGTAGGACCAAACTAATGGATTCAAATTACATGAAAGAAGAGTCTGTCTAAACACCAAGAAGAACTTTCTGATGGTAAGAGCTGTTTGACAGTGGAATGGACTCCCTCAGAAGGTAGTGGAGGTTTTTAAACAATGGTTAGATGGTCATCTGTCAATAAGCCTTTAGCTGTGATTCCTGCTTTTCAAAGGGTTGGACTACATGAGTCTTGGGGTTCCTTCAAACCCTACAATTCTATGGTTTTACGATTCTATTTAATGTCTAGTCTCACTCCATCGGTTCCCCTTGTTTGTCCTGGTAAATGCAGACTGTTAAATGCTTCCCAGCTGTGCCGTTTCATGCATGTGGCGGCTGAATAAGAAACATTTACTACACATTGTATAATTCATTTCTCTTCCATTACCATGGTAACCTGCTGTGTGGCTATATCTTATGTAATTTCCACCCTAATATATATATAAAAAATAGAATAGGTTGATGAAAAGCAGACTTTTCAAGAAGCAAAAATAAAATAGAATAGAATGGCAGGCAATGGCGCACATTAATGTTACGCACAAAATTGGTTTCCCTCAAGTCCAAAACATTTAATCGTAGCGAGGAAATACCTTTTTGCTATCTGATGAAACTGCCTCTCCTTTTTAGCATGGGCAGCTGTTTCTCGCAATAACTAAGCTTTCTCAGTTGTGGAGAAATTGAGCACCTGCTCTCATTTTCAGTCTCCTGGGAAGGAGTTATCCCCACTGGGAGCCCAGTGGGGATAACTCCTCCTAAAATGACATAGTTGATTCTGAAAACTCTACATGCTTTTGGGTTGCTTTTAGTCGTCCCTATTTTCACTGGAGAAATGTTGGAGGGTATGGAGTTATCCAGCCCCCGATCCGTCTGAAGGCAATCCTTTATAGGGAAGTCTTTTGTGTTTATTGTTTTATTATGTTTTTATAGATGTTGGAAGACGCCCAGAGTGGCTAGGGCAACCCAGTAAGATGTGCAGGGTATAAATAGTAAAATTATCATTAGGGAATGGGACGTCACTTTTTTCCATCAGAGAAAAGTTGGAGGGTGTGTGCAATGTGTGCAAGACTGACTCAAGATTGAGGTGCCCCTGCCCTTAAAACAAATACAGTGGTACCTCAGGTTAAGTACTTAATTCGTTCCGGAGGTCCGTTCTTAACCTGAAACTGTTCTTAACCTGAAGCACCACTTTAGCTAATGGGGCCTCCTGCTGCTGCCGTGCCACCGGAGCACAATTTCTGTTCTCATCCTGAAGCAAAGTTCTTAACCCGAGGTAATATTTCAGGGTTAGCGGAGTCTGTAACCTGAAGCATATGTAACCTGAAGTGTATGTAACCTGAGGTACCACTGTATTGAGGAGGGCAAGGTGCCTTATTGGCAAGCCTGTTAGCAGCGCTTCCTAAACCCTCAAAGAAAAGCTTTTCACCCAGCCAGCAATCTGTAGAGCCTAAACTCACCCAGTGCCTGTCAGGGACTGGCAGAACACTGACAAATGTGGTCTGGGGGAAGAGGGGCTGGAGTCTGAGTCAGGAAAGGGAACTGTACCGGCCAGAAGGCAGGGGAAGCTTCAACGCTAGATGGTGGAGCATAGGATAAGTCGGAGGAAGAGGCAGATCAGGCAAACGAAGGGCCAGGTGCTTCCCCACTGTTATACGAATTTTAAGGTCTCAGATATAGAATAAATATTCATAAATGCACACATATCTAAATATATGAACCATATGTCTGAAATAGTATGGGAGAGCAATCCTGAAGCCATTTTGACTCTCCCAATGACTTCTAATATTCCTCTGCAGTAAGGGAGGGAAATGGGGAAAGCTTTCCCATTGTCTTTTTGCTTGCAAATCCTGTTTTAAGGGTGCATCTGTCTATGAATCTTCTTCTTCTTCTTCTTCTTCTTCTTCTTCTTCTTCTTCTTCTTCTTCTTATCACTCGTGGCCGAATAAGATTGTCTTCCATAAACACGGCTTTAACAATGAGTTCACAAGTGACTGTGGAGGTCAATTCTGGATCCACACGTCCTTCCACAGTGGGGACATTGGTTTCCGGGCGAGAGTTGACCACGGTGTGGATTTGCCAAGCGTGCTTTCCGTTTAGCACGTTTCTCCCTTGCATCCTGAGTTTGAGTGTCTTCAAGGCCCATGAGACCTTTGGTAAAGGCTGTTCTCCAACTGGAGTGCTCACAGGCAAGTGTTTCCCAGTTGTCGGTGTTTATACTACATTTTTTTAAGATTTGCCTTGAGACAGGCTTTAAACCTTTTGTTGACCACCAGCATTACACTTTCCATTTTTAAGTTCAGAATAGAGTAGTTGCTTTGGAAGATGATAATCAAGCTGGATTCAGGAACTAAAGTATTGGCCAGACTGCCCAGGGAATGCAATCAGTGACCATTATCAGAAACCTTGGCAGGCAGGAATTCTGCTGTAGACCGCTTCCTTCTGTGATGCATGTAGCTATGATGCTTTGCAGGTGGTCTTGGGATACAGGGTGGGCAATTTCAAAAGTCTATATAAGGGCTTGTGCACTGTTTTTTCAGGGTTCTCCTCTCTTCTGCACGTGGTGAGTGGTGACCCTGTTGCAACAGTTCCTTCAATAAAGATCAGGCTTACTAACCGCTTTGCTTTTAATTTACTCTGGTTGGCCTCTGTTTTTTCTCCTACTGAAAGGGAACCCCCTTAAGGACTCTATACAGGTTCTGGAATACCCCATAAGGGGGAAGGAGCAGTTTTTTTTACTTTTTATTATAACACCAGTCTCCTGCCCCACTGTCTTCCAGAACCAGGAGCGGATTGAGAAATGATGAGAGGAAGAAATTTCTGGCTGCATATCCACAGCCCAGCAGGGAAAGGTACATAAACAGGTGGCGGCCCCTGTTTCTGCACTTCCTCCATAGAACAGGTACTGGGGAAAGCTGCTTAGATGCTAGATAGGTGTCAGTGGGTATACAGAGCTGTAAAAGTGACTGTGTTTTCTTTGACAATAAATTGTTGACTATCTTCCGTGTGCATTCCCTTTGGCTGTGAAGTGCCCTTGGAAATGCCCTAGTCTGCCCCCATCCTGGTAAGCAGTAATGGCACCAGTATTGGAAGGGTAGCAATGTAGCACTACTGCACCTGCCACTTGGCCTCATGAAATGAACCATATCTGGGGGGAAATAGATTTTTTTCATTTCCCATGAAGGGTATATTGCAAATCTTGCCACATGAGGTGTCAGGAATGAGCCAGCTCCAAGTGAAGGTTTGTAGTCAACTGCAGAAAGCAGCCAGGAACAGAGAGGCTTAGATGTTAGTCAGGCAGGGGAGAGCTGGCAGCTGCAGACTTCGGCTCTCCTGACCTTGGTGGGCAGGCTGATAAGGCAGTAGCTGAGAGCAGGCTAGAATACAGCCGAAGCTCACCAGAAGCACAAATAGGCATGAATAGATTCAGAGACAGCATTTCAAAAAAGGAGGAGGTTGGAGCTGATCCACTATGTCCGAAGAGTCGGCGAATGGGAGGGCTGCTAGATGGGAAGCAAAACAAAGGACATAAAGGTCATAAGTTCAATATCTTCTGGAGATGCTGGAAGAAGTCTTCAGAACGGTCATCTTGAGTAATGATGCAGGAGGCTTTGTCAGAGCCGTCTGGAGTGATCTGGTTTGTGGGGGTTTTTTTTGCAATAAATCCTCCTTTTTAATTACCTATGCTTACTGTGTTATCAAGCTGGGATCTTGGACTCCTGACATGAGGGCAACAGGAAAGGGGAAAAAATGATCAGGTGCAAAAGTCAACATGTGGTCACTTTTCCACATCAAAAATGTTTGCAGCTTGAGCCAAAGAGACACCTGCCCCTTCCTGATTTTACAGCTTGCAATTCTTGGTTATGAAGATGTTTACATGCCTTAGTAAACTGCTTCTGCATGAACATAGGAAGACAATATGATTATCTGCATCCCCAACAGAATAGAAAGGGTCAAGCATGGAAAAAAGAAGGTCAGCAGCAACGACAAGCAGCAAATGAATGTTGTATTATTTTTAATCAGCAGCTTATGTTTGGCACACCTGAATTTACACCATCAATTCTCTATACTCTCATTTAACAGGTCGTTGTGATCAGAAACATGAAAGCATAACATAGTTTGCCTCTTCTGTGTACATTTGGAATGCAGCCAAGAAAAATTTCAAAAAACAATTTCTCTTTTTTTGGAAGGGGGGAATTATGAGAAAACATTGCCTTGCAGATCAAATTTGCCAATAGCAATAAATAATGAAAAATATTCTTTACAGGCAATGCAGTCTTTTTGATTTCTTTGATTTCTAGTTTTGGCAAGAATGGAAGCTTAGGGCAAAGTCTGAGGTCTGGATTTGCCTACAGTGGATGTTTAGGGCAGAGTCTGACCTTGGTGAAATTCTGCAGTTTCATCAGTGCCTGGACTAAAAACCACCCGAGAATCCCATGGACTATGCATCAAATTCCATGATGGAAGAAAGGTGGGATATGAAGGTTCTGAACAAATAAGCTTAAAATGGGAGGTTTGAGCCTGGCCCTGCTCCAACCTCTCAGTGTTTTTATGAATGAAGTCATAGCAGCTACTGACAATAAGGAAAGCAGATCTAGTCAATTAGACAAACAAATGGTTAGCGTGATATACCCATTGTCTAGACTCTAGATTAGAAATTTATTGGCTCTATTTTTAAGCCTTTTGGTCCTTCCTGGTGAAGAAATGATTGCTACCCTGTGGTAAACCATTCTGGTATAGATGATTTAGTGGATTTAGTAACTGAATGGGCAATAGTGCACCAACTTCAAACAAAAGGTAGTAGCAAAGACATGAGTTCATGATCTTTTTAACTCAAATCTTATTCCATCCAGAATTACCCAGCCATTGTGTATGAAGTCCATCATTATTAAACCCGTATTGCAAAACATGGGACTGTGGTTGTTGAGGGAGTGTGGATTATGCCTATGAAGTAATACAGTGTGGTTATGTTCATTTTGCTTTGGGTAGGGTGGGGGAGATATAGGCTAGAGTTGCATGCCACGGCCCTGAACTATACTGTAGCATTGCTATTCTGGTGTGGACACAAGGTGAACCCACCAAGAAACAACTTCCCAGAATCCTCTGCAAGAAGCAGAAGCTGCATCATCAATGTGCCAGGGCCCCACAACAGACGAATCCATGCGAAAATATCTCCAAAGCTAGGCGTTTTGTAAAGCGCAGGCAAAATCATGTGCTTTATGGCAATATATGAATTTTAAGGGGAATGCTTCAACAATTGACTTTACTGCTATGCATAATAAAAATTAGAATAGCTTATGGAATGTTGACATCATGATCTCTGGTGTCAAAGGATGATGTGGTGTTTTAAGGAGCAATCCTAAAAAATGCTGTAGTGCTGCTATATCTTTAAGGGTCTCTGAGGCCTGTGAAGGTGAGATGCGTGGCCATTTACTGTTTGTTCTTCTTAAGATGCCCCCTTTGCTCTCCAAAGAAAGTTAGTTGAGACTTTATGGTGGACATGCTGTGAAGCCTATGCTTAGCAGATTCCAAATGAGCTGAGCCTTGAGCTTTCAATTGGTTCCTTTCATGCTTTCAAAGGGTTTAACCTTCTCACATGGGACTTTATAACTTTTAGTTCACATAACTGCTTTTCTACAAAAATGAAAGAATTAAAACAAGGTTAACAGGGATGCCAGAATTAACGAACTTGTCTAATCGCATGCCTTTCCTCATCAGGATGCCTTTCTGAATAAATGGTATACATGCTACACGTTTAATGAATATAATTAATTGTGTTAGACTACTGTAGAGTTAAACACTATTAATTAACCAGGCCTCTGCAGCTGTAGTTAATGAATCCATGCAAATTTTCTGATTGCTGAGTGTTCTTCAGTCTCATTCATTAAAAGCATTTTTTCTATCATTTAATCCCATTATGGTAAATTGAAGGGGAAATTGAATTGTGGGGTGTCCACCCTGACCAACACAGTTTCACTAACAGGTATTTCTATGACGTGTCTTAATCTTCCTGTGGGGGAAAATGAGAAAGATCTGAGATTTTTGTTTCTCTTTAACTCCCCACCCCCACCTAAAAGATGCAGACACAGTGATATCAAATGTCAGTCATGCATAGAGTAGGCCAATTGAAACTAATAGACTTAAGCCCATTATTTCAATGAGTCTGCTCTGAGAATGACTAACACTAGATATCGCCTGTTCAATTCAGAGGCCTTAAAACGGTCAATATTAGCTGAATTTCATTTTCCATTTATTATAGATGTAACCCACCATAGAACTCTATGGCACTGAAGAACCTCATAGTGAACGCATGCCTTAAACTTCTATGTAGTATCTGAATTCAGCTATGTAGATCACAGGTGCAACTAGAGACTTGCACAAAACCAATTTCACAACCCCATCCTCGTTGCTTGCTTTATCACCTGGATTTCTGTCCTATCTTCAGAAACCATCACCAGGCTTTTTCGTTTCAGCTCCACCACCTCCAATCATGCTCCAGGGGTGCTTGATACAGTCACTGCCAGTTTGAAGTTCTTTCGCTCCAAAGCTTGACATGTAGTTAGCCTTGTGTAGGGATGGATGAATTGCCAGTTTTGGTTTCTCTTAGTTCTGCATATTTCAAGTCTTTGGTTTGCCCCATTTCTACATCGGTTTGCATTTAAAAAAATAAATAAAAGCTGGCAAAAAAAGATTTTGCGCCATTTTGTGGGCACTCATTAAACTCATTTTGTATTCTATCATGCCTAATATATACATTTCACAAGCAACTTGTCCTTTTGTGCTGTGCAGCTGTAAACAAGGAAGAGGCAGCTTTTCTATTTCATCCTTGGCTCCCTTCTCACTCTATGTTTAACCAGATATTACCTTTCCTCCTCAGTTGATTCAGGACTTGATCAAGGTGGCATGTTCCCTAGATTAGACCAGGTTCGGGTCAATTTGGGCCCCCAGATCTTCTCTCTCAGTGTGTTCATTCAGACATTATATGTAAATCTGGGTGTGACCTTTTCTCCTGGATTCATCTCAGAGAAAAACTATTAAAGTGAAGGAAAAATATTGGCTATTTCTTGCCGGCTTCTACAATGATATCACAAAATCACACCAGTTGCTTTCCGGTCTGCTTCATAGGACCAGAAATGTGTAACAACTGTCTTTTGATCCATTGGGTAATAAAATGTGTAACAACATCTGTTTCCCCGGAGAAACTTCACAAATGTTCATGGAGATGCAGTGATTCCAAACAAATTTCTAGATTTGTATCAAGCAGCAGCCTTTTCAGTGACCTGAAGACAGCTGCTGTTTATACCCATCTCAAGACCTGTCAGGGACAGGTCTACTTGCACTGTAACATGGCAGGCTAATATTAGACCCGGATCTATGCCAGACAAACTTCAAGAAAGGCACCTGGATAGATAATTATTTATTTTGCTTTTGAGAAACCATTTCCCTGTTTTCAGTGGTGTAGCAAGGTCATTTGGTATCCGGGGTGGAAAATTTCTTGTCACACTCCCCCCGCCCCCATTGAAATCTAGTTGGACTCCATGGGAGATGATTTATAATGAAATGAAAAAGATGTTAAAATATACATTTGTTAAAAAACCAGAGACCTTCCTTTTAGGAATTACAGGAAATGAAATAAGAAGGAAAGACTGTAAACTTTTTCAATATGCAGCAAGAACTCTACTGGCCCAGAAATGGAAACAAGAAGAAATTCTGACGATAGAAGAATGGAGACTGAAGTTGACAGACTATTCAGAATTGGACAGATTAACTGGAAAAATTAGATACCTTAAAGACCAAAAGTTCATCGAGGATTGGGGGAAATTTGTTGAATATCTGAAAAGAATATGTGATGTGCAAACAACGCTGGCGGGGTTTCAAGAAGCACTGTAAAAGTCGAGATATATTGTTAAAAAGCAATAGAAGTGGGAGGGAAGATCAATGGCAATATAATCAGAGAAATGCGTAACTGAGATGTAAATATGGATGATTATCAGAGAAGCCGAAGGAAGTCAAAAAGGAATCAAATGTATGGAAATTTGTGCAATTTGTATAAGTGTTTTGGAAAATGAATAAAAATTATATATTAAAAAAAAAAGAAATCTAGTTGGACTCCCAAGAGACTGTGATCTACTCGCAGTATGAAAATACTGGCTGTGATCTACCCATTGTCATTGCCAGGAATTGTTCAGCTTTTTTAGAGAAGGATTGGCGAAAGTTGTTGAGCTTTTTTGGGGTTATAGGGTTTGGGTCCTGAGTTGAGGGAGCTTCTGCTTCTCTCCTTCCCTCCTCCACCCTCGGCTTGTTTGCTCGCCTGTCTCCTTCCCGTCCTCTGCCTGCATGCCTTTTCCAGCAGCCCGGGAGCGCGGGGCTGTCAAAACAAAGGGGAAAGGGGGGACGGCCGCGGCAAAGCAGTGGGTGGGTGGCGCGCTGAATGCCACCCCCCTCGGAAAAGGCACCCAGGGCGGTCCATTCCCACCTTGCTCCACGCCTGCCTGTTTTTCAGCTGTATGTTACACCACTTCCCCTTTAATAAAGTAAAGGTAAAGGGACCCCTGACCATTAGGTCCAGTTGTGGCCGACTCTGGGGTTGCGGTGCTCATCTCGCTTTATTGGCCGAGGGAGCCGGCGTACAGCTTCCGGGTCATGTGGCCAGCAGGACTAAGCCGCTTCTGGCGAACCAGAGCAGCGCACGGAAACACCGTTTACCTTTCTGCAGGAGCAGTACCTATTTATCTACTTGCACTTTGACGTGCTTTCGAACTGCTAGCTGGGCAGGATAATACTAGTTCTAATACTAATAATACTTTAATACTAGTTCTTAATACAATCCCTGTATGAATTTCTTACCTAATATAACTGTTACTGGAAATTGGAAGGGGGGTGAGAGACCTTCCCCTGCCCCACAAGCCTTGCCTCTCCACACTCCAAGGCAAAGACTAAGAGCCTCTGCTGCACATTACCAAATGTACCACTCCACTGATAAATGTATCTATGTACAGTGGAACCTCGGTTGTCAAACATAATCCATTCCGAAAGACCGTTCAACTTCTGAAACGTTGGACAACCAAGGCTCAATGGATGGTCGGCAAATTCCATTGAATGGAGAAACGCGTCTCGGAAGCCGTTCGACTTCTGAGGCACATTCAAAAATGGAAGCAATTACTTCCAGGTTTTCGGTATCCGAAAACCGAAATGTTTGGCTTCCGAGACGCTCGAAAACCAAGGTTCCACTGTACTGGCTCAATGGGGAAAAAATAGAAATCCATATAAAATCACTCCAGTGATGGATTTACACCATTCCAACATTGTTCTGCTCAAAAGGAAAATGGCTAGCAGGGAAGGAGCTTGGGACATGGGTTGGGGCAGCCATAATCCCTGAAGTGTGAGAAAACATACTCAGCAGCCCCACTGCCTGGGTGATAATTGTTGTTTCACCTAAAAGGTCACCTGAAAGGTGGGAGGCGGAGGTCAGGTGAGGGCGGGGCAAGCCTGGTACTCACGTTTCTGCCAGAAGACCCCTCCCAATTTATGACATAGTTATGAGAAATATATGATGTTTTACTAAGGGTGTTACGAATAATTTGGGAAACTTATTAAAAGAGGAGCCATCCTTTGTTGGGGGCTTCTTTCTGCTTCTTCCATGTGGTAGTTTGAAGTCTTGTTGCAACAATAAAGATCAGGCCTACTGGCTGCTGTTTTGCTCCTATAATCTTGGCTGGAGTCTTTGTTTGACAATCCAAGTGAGCCGGGAATCTTTTTCTAACACAAACAATTCAGTTTGGAAGCTTCCTAGCTCATGTGGTTCATTAGCAACAGATGTTGCTGGACTCTAATGCTGATCAACCTTGATCATTGGCCATGTTGGCTGTGGCAAATGTGGGTGGGGGAACTCCAGCAACATTTGGAAGATCCACAGATTCCCCATTCTTGGATTACAAAATTTTGCAGGAGGAGCTGTGGCCTGGATGCCATCGATATTTTACAGATGCATTACTGGAGGTGGAGGCAACTGATTCATGCTTGTTTTCCTGTCCCTTTTCAATCCAGGACTGAGCCTTGAGACTCTGCACCATCTGCTAATCACAGAATCCAAGGGTGCAAGTGACCAAGGGCTCCATATGTGGTTTATGTGGTTCCCAGCACGCTTGTTGCATTCAGACCGCCCTGCATTAATTCTTAAGCAAAATTGGGTGGGTACATTCATTCCTAACTGGAAGCAAAATGATGAATCACTTGAGCGAGGTTATGATTTAACCCAAATAATACATACTGTATTTATGTAAGTACCCCTGCTGAACTTCCAGTCATGTGATCCAGTCCTAAACCTTCTGGAAGCAACCTTCTATGTAACTGTGTGGGGTGGGATCTTTTAACAAAAGCATTTATACAAATAAGCTGTGCTTGTTCAAGGATACAACTTCAGTGTTTTTGAACACAAAATGCTGCCTCATTCCTGACCTTTCGCTCTGATCACTGAGGAACATTTTTTTTCCATTTTCTGTTGCGTGAGATTTTTCAACTGTTCTTATATGTTCTTTCAGTGCTGATTTCAAATCTGAAACCAATTTCCGTGTACTTGCTATAGTTATCTTTCCATTTCCGACTTTTGCCGATATGTCATATTTACACTGGGGATAAGTGGACACTGACACGTTGATCTACCCTAACCACATGGTAATTATTGTTTTGCAAACTTAATTTTTCTTTATTTTTATAGTTTTGTAACCTAAATATTTGTATTTTTCAGATCGGACCATGGCTTCTTCAAGTAGACAAAAATGTGTAAACAATCTGATTTTTAGAAGACATCTGAAGGCAGCCCTGTTTAGGGAAGTTTATAATGTTTGATGTTTTATCGTGTTTTTAATATTCTGTTGGGAACCGCCCAGAGTGGCTGGGGAAACGTAGCCAGATGGGCGGGGTATAAATAAACTAGTAGTATTAGTAGTAGTAGTAGTTGTTGTTTAGTCGTTTAGTCGTGTCCGACTCTTCGTGATCCCATGGACCAGAGCCGGCCAGGCACTTCTGTCTTCCACTGCCTCCCGCAGTTTAGTCAAACTCATGCTGGTATCTTCGAGAAGTAGTAGTAGTAGTATTAAGATATATACAATCCAGAAAGAAAAGCTTGTATCAGTGCAAATATAAAATTAACACTTCTCTAACCACCCACCCTTTTTATAGTTCTTTAAAAATATGCAGGTCTGGTCAATGGTGCTTATTTGTAAAGGGAAACTGAGAAGAATGTAGACTGAAATGTAAAGTAAGTTTGATCTCTTAGCTTGTGATCTGCAAGGGAAAAAAAACCACACCAACTGCTCATCTTGGCTGAAATCCCTAGGGAGACAGAATGCTTAGTAAAGTTATAGAAATGATGCCTGCCTTTGACAAACAGGGAGTGTTGAAGTGTTAAGGCGCCACAGCCAACTGCTCAATCTTGTGTGAAGAACAACATGGTACCATTAATGTTTAACTGTAACTAGCAATAAAACACATTAAATCTAATCTCTAGCATTCAGATCGATAAACTGGCAATGAGGATTACATTTGTCATTTGGGTAGAAGACGCTTTGCATCTGATTGTGCCGGCTGAAGTACAGCAAAATATATTTGCTTCAAATGGAAGAAGAACTATAAAAGATTATAGAATCGTTGAATCATAGAATTGTAGAATTGGAAGGAACCTCAAGGGCCATCTAGTCCAACCTCCTGCAATGCAGGAATCTCAGCTAAAGCATCCAAGACAGATGGACACCCAATCTCTTCAACATGTCCGTTCCACTGTTGAACAGCTCTTACTGCCAGAAAGTTCTTCCTGATGTTGAGTTGGAATCTCCTTTCTTGTAACTTGGATCCATTGGCTTCCTCTAACTTTCTCATAACTGGAATCCTGTGGAACAGATGAAAACAAGCTTGCTCCATCTTCCATGTTTATACATTTCTGATGGGGGGAAAAGGGTAGCAATGCAGGAATATGGAGCTGCCCCATACGGGGATCGAACCTGCAACCTTGGAGTTATCAGTGCCATGCTCTAACCAACTGAGCTGTAGTTCACCAAAGTAAAAAATAAAAAATAGCAAGTATCCTCTCTTCACACCACAAACATACCTTTACAAACTTCTACTTTACACACAGACACAATTTATTCCCCCAGCTGTGTGTTTAAGGCATGGGGGTCAGGCAGCCAAAAATACCAATGAGTTGTCTTTAATCCAGATTTTAGTTTGGAAAAATCCTCTATTTTTCATTCCCCCCTACCGTCATTTCTTTCTTTTCCATATCCATTTTTTTTAATCTGCCTCTGAGGCAGCCCCCACCCCACCCACCCTGCTTCCCTTTGAAAGGATGCATCTAGTCTCCACTTCAAATGAAAATAAATACCTCCTCCAGTCTAGACTCTCCAGTCTCCACTCCAGACTCTCAGCACTCTAGTATCCCTCAGTCATATTTTTTTTTGCCCTCACCTTCTAAGACTTGCTTGAGAAGAACAAAATCCAGGTAGCGGAGGTAGCTCCTGTTGCTCTTCCTCACAAGCTCTGTTTGCTTCTGCAGTCCTGAAGCTTACACCAGATGCACTCATAACCCCCTCATCCTCTTGAGCCAGCCTAGTTCTTTTTCTTCCTCTGTGCTCCATCCCATCACTGAGCCGAGGAGATGGAGGTTCATTGGGAGAAATAAGGTGGGAAGAGAGGAATACAGACCCCTCTCCGCCAGAGAACCTAGGCAATAAGTTGTTGTTGAAGAAAGGTGCTATAGACCTCCTGGAAAATCAAGCCCTCCACCTGCCACCTGGAGATCTGCCGATTGTAATCAAATTAGAGGTTTTTTGGTTGTTGTTGTTTTAATTATTTTAAGTGTGAAATATCAACAGAGTGTAGCAAGTGGACAAAATTAAATAGATGTGCTGCACAACCCTACACAGTTACTCACAAGTAAGTCAGTGTGCTTACTCCCCAGTAAATGTTTTAAGGAGTGCAGCCTAAAAATGAAGTTTCAGTATACTTCCCCCTCCCCCCTCCCCAGCTGTTTTATACTGAGGTATTTTGAGGATAACCAGACAAATACAGGTCATTCTGACAAACCATTTGGATTCCAGCAATCTGAGTCTCATTGGCAACATTTGGTCATTCAATGGTAGTAATAAAGGTAAAACAATGAACTACATTAGTGTTTGAGTTAGAAAAAGATGATTTCGAAAAAGAAAGCTGCATATTGCAACAGAACCCAGGGTGATGGTGGAATGATGTTACCTGTACGTTTCAACATATATTTCCATTGAAGAAATTTAAAATTAACAGACACAGATGCTGGTATAAAGTACACAATATTATTCATATTTTACATCTATTAATTGTATATGTGTATCCTCTCTCACGCTCCTGAGAGACTGTGTTATGATGTGGACAGGCTTGAGGTTTTGTTTTTCTGAAGACCAAGCAGTTCATGATACAAGGGAGAGAGAAAATTGTGGGGAGAACTTTCTAAAACTAACCAGCTTCCAGACATTTCAAGGGGCTCCAACAAACTCATCAGTACTTCACTATGGTCTCAATAAATATATCCTCAAAAATCTAAAATTCACAAGGAATTGATTGTTTATCCTGCTTGCTCTGTTTCTGGGCTTCCTGTGAGCGTCGGGTTGCCCAGTGTGAGAAAAGGAGGATGAACCAGATTATATTATTTGCTCCTGTTTTAATTGGTTTGGCCCCTTCTGCACTGAACACATTTCCTTAAATTGCCCACAATTCCCTGGATGTCAGGACTGGACAACCACCCTCCCATTTATTCCGAACAAAAGAGAGTTGCTAAAAATAAAGCACAGTACTAGCTGCCTTTTCGTTGCTGATTTTGAGGGCATATCCATTCCATTTAGTTATGCTGATTCTCTATTGTCTCTTTCAGATGTAGCAGCAATATGTACCACATGTACCACAGCAGCCAGTTTGTGTGATTCAGCGCCCCAGTGGCAGCCATTTTGTGACTGGGATCACCAACACTCTCTTAGAATTCAAAATGGATCACCTGGTCCCAAAAGGACCTGTGCAAACCAACACTCAACCTGTTGACATATTGCTAAAGCTCATAAATTGCTCTGGTTGGATTGTTTATCCACGTATAATTTCATTGGTGCACTGCTTTAATCCTAACTATTCTTCTAACTCCCAGACCTTTATTACTTCTGTTCCTCTAGTTTTGTTCTCACTGTTTCCATCCTTGTTGAGCCTTCCTTATATGTTTCCAGTGTGTGTTTGTGTATATATATTCTCCTCTTACTATAATTACTCTCTCACTCTCTCCCACTCACTCTCACTCTCTCTCTCACACACACACACAGAATCTCAATTGTGGGTTAAATATGGTAATCCCACCCATGATATATTAGAGTTTAGAACTGCCCTTACTAACCTGGTGCCCTCCAAAGGTTTTGAACTACATATCCCATCAGCCTTGGAGAGCATGACCAACAATCAGGAATGATGGGAATTTTAGTCCAAAACTTCTGAAGGAACCACAGTAAAGAAGACAGGTGCAGAATAACTATTGGAATTGAAAGCCAGTTGGAGAGATGACATTTTGAATGACTGGACCTTATAGTAGTGTAGCACCAGTATACCTACAATATGCTGTTGCACATGGCATGTTAGGGGCTCTGGATATTTTGTATATCTATTGAAAAATTGGCCAAGCAGTACTTAAGAATCAATGTTCATTATAACCTGAAGGTGTTAAAAAGCTAATGCTGTCTGTGAATATTCCCTTACCTATGAATTTCCAAGGTTTCTTGTCATGAAATATATTCATATAAAATTAGGGCTTCTGTTGCTTAGTACTTCATCTGTTCCTGTTGCTTAATTCTCATTTGTAATCACTTTCCTTGGCTGGAAACATCATAACCATCTCCTAGGAAGCAGCTGTGATGACAGAAACATGGAATTATGATTTCAAATAAGGACAGTCAAGATAATTCCCTAAAAATAAATGGTATTCAATATAACTCTCTCTCTCTCTCTCTCTCTCTCTCTCTCTCTCTCTCTCACACACACACACACACACACACACACACACTGGATACATCTTCTCCCTCCCCCCATGGGAAACAAAGAATCTAAGAGTCTACATATTTTTTTGTGTGGTGTGGGAGAGGGTTCACATTAGTATGGACACATATTATATTGATTCCTCAGTGACACATTGGGCAAAAAGATTTGTGCACTGCAGGGGGTTGGACTAGATGCCCCTCATGGTCTCTTCCAACTCAACAACTCTACGATTCTATAATTCTATGACTGCCATCAATGCTGAATATTCACATGGGAGGGTTGGGGTTAGAATTCTCTCACAAAGATATATGTAAAAAAAGAAATTCTCAGTTAGTATCACATAGAACTACAAAGAAGCTATGATTTCAGAGCGAAGGTGGTGGTTCAGTATGGATGTACATGAGGTCCATTCCTTCCTTCAGCAATATTACAATATACTGATTTTGGAAAGCTGCTGCCAGCTGAGGTAGATGATCTGACTCAATGCAGGGCAAGCATAGGCAAACTTGGCCCTCCAGATGTTTTGAGACTACAACTCCCATCATCCCTGACCACTGGTCCTGTTAGCTAGGGATGATGGGAGTTGTAGTCCCAAAACATCTGGAGGGCTGAGTTTGCCTATGCCTGGTGTAAGGCATCTTCCAAGGTTCCCAGGATCCTCTGTTGAAGCCAAAATTATACATCATTTTGTAATGTTGGCAAATATTTCCCAGGGAACATTACTGAAATTATGCAACAGCACAGCGGGAGCTCGAAAAGGACATGTCTCAGGCATGTTGCACTCAGGTCTTGCTTGTGGGCTTCCCCCCTTGGCATCTGGTATGACCATATGAGAACAGGCTGCTAGACTAGATGAGACTTTAGCCTGATCCATCAAGGCTTTCTTTGTGTTCATATGTTCTATGTTCAAATAATGGACATCTTTGGATCCAAGCCAGTGGCCTCTCTTTCCCCCTCTTTTACTTTTCACTTCTAAATATCTTCAGTGCCTACAGCCAAATGGCTTTTTGTTTCACTTACATTTCTAGTTATCCTCTTCCTGCATTTCCCTAAAGTGTATCTGTGAACTCATTTGCAAGGCATTATAGAAGGAAAAGGCATGCCGTGGCAGTGTATAATCCAGTGGGTAGTGGTTTGGGAGTAAGTCCCATGAAATCTAATCAGATTTACTTCAGAGTAAACATTAATAGAACTGAGCTGCATGACTGTTTTTATACGACACAATTAAAAACCACATTTGAGCTTCAGGTTATACATATGAT
This sequence comes from Podarcis raffonei, assembly GCF_027172205.1. Taxonomy (NCBI): domain Eukaryota; kingdom Metazoa; phylum Chordata; class Lepidosauria; order Squamata; family Lacertidae; genus Podarcis; species Podarcis raffonei. Next base: position 84,175,678 of record NC_070606.1, on the reverse strand, counting down.
ATCTACAAGTGCTATTTCCCTCTGTTCCCTTTACAATCAGCCAACTTTCTCCCAAAGGACATGTAGAGACAACAACTTTCTTTTCTTTTCTTTTCTTTTCTTTTCTTTCCTTTCCTTTCCTTTCCTTTCCTTTCCTTTCCTTTCCTTTCCTTTCCTTTCCTTTCTTTCTTTCTTTCTTTCTTTCTTTCTTTCTTTCTTTCTTTCTTTCTTTCTTGGCATTTTCCAAACATTTGATGCTCTCTAAACCTCTGCACATTAACCCCATTGGGTCCTGGGTACAGGGTGCTGTGGAAGGTGTCACCTTCAAAACTCCAGAGTTTCCTTTCCATCAGCAGAGTCTCCTGTCTTCTCCCTGGACCTGTTATGGTACCTAACCCATTGGCAAGTGGGCATGTGTGCCCTCCATAAACTGGTGTCAATGCTGATTTCATGGATGAGTCTGATGTGGAGCAGGACAGCAATAAGGTCAGGGGTGCACTGGTGGAACCACCAGCATCAATCTGGCTCTTCCATCAATGCACCCACAGAGCCCTGGCCTTAGAGACATCGTTTCCTAGCCCCATCAAGTAAGCAGCAGCAGCAGGTGGGGAGGCTCTGCTGCGCCATCACTTCACTTGCACTACTATAGGTAGGTGAAGCACACACTTTCCTAAGAGGGATGTGGCAAAATACAGTTATCAGACCCTCCAATTGACCCTATTCTCCAGGGAGAGTCCCAGATTTGCAGAAGCCGTCCCAGTTTCTGATTTGATCCCGGAATGTCCAGCTTTTCCTTAAGGTAAAGGGTAAAGGGACCCCTAACCATTAGGTCCAGTCACGGCCGACTCAGGGGTTGCGGCGCTCATCTCGCTTTACACGCTGAGGGAGCCGGTGTACAGCTTCCGGGTCATGTGGCCAGCATGACTAAGCCGCTTCTGGCAAACCAGAGCAGCGCACGGAAACGCCGTTTACCTTCCCGCCAGAGTGTTACCTATTTATCTACTTGCACTTTGATGTGCTTTCGAACTGCTAGGTTGGCAGGAGCTGGGACCGAGCAATGGGAGCTCACCCTGTTGCGGGGATTCGAACCACTGACCTTCTGATCGGTAAGTCCTAGGCTCTGTGGTTTAACCCACAGCGCCACCTGCGTCCCATCTTTTCCATATGACATCCCTATTTTCATTGGATAAATGTTGGAGGATGTGCCTGCCCTCAGTAAGAAGTCATCTATCTCCTAGTAATGGCAGCATAGAAATGGATTTACTTGATAATAGTGGGTCAGGGTGCATTTTGATAATAATTATAAATGATAACAAGAGATATTTGTGTACAAGTAAACCCTTTCTTCTTGTATCCAGTAATAAAACAATTCCGGACATGATACAGCATCCTTATCAGTACACAGGTGATCACAGAGTGCTCATTCAGTGATCAAAGCATGGTCAAAAGCAACATTCATGCTGGTAGGCATCGTGAAGTATCTTTGATGGTGTGTTCCAAGTCCGGACATCAGAGCAGTGATGGCTACATTTAGAGCACTTTGATATCATCAAATGAGTACGTACTGCTCTACTAGAAGTTACAGAGAGTGAACTGGGCATGTTCCTTCTAGAAACCATGCATTTAGCATAATGTTCAGTTGATGCTACCCCTTCCTCATCAATGTGTGCCTCTTGATGGCTTGAAGAACATTGATCTCTAGGCACTTGAAATATTTGGAGGTGTAGTATAAAAAAGATATGGGTTTCAGCAGTTTGGGAGAAGTAAAATTCTTAAGGTGCAACAATTTAGGGGACAGGTGAAAAAAGCACCTCTGGTACAGACTAATTTACTTTGTCAGATTAAGGATCATACTTAGGTGGTAACTGGACACAGAGAGGAGATACTCAGGCTGGATCCTAAACCCATTTAGTTTAGCCTTGCGACCTCAACAAGGCTTGTTTCCCCTCTGCCAGTCTTAGGCAGAGAAACAGCAGCCTCACTGCTGGTATAACTTCACACCAGCTAAAATTAAACTGGCATGCTTTATGTTGCTGTTGTTGTTTTTTTAAAAAAATTATTGCTCAATTTCCACATAACAAAATCACCAAGATAATTATCCCCCTTATTCCCCCCCCCCACTCTCTCCTTCCCCCCACCCAAGACTTCCCTCAGCTCCTCTCCCTGATTTTGCTACACAAATTTTCTCTGCATATTATAAAATTGTGTAAATCCTTACATATCTGTCCATCATGTTATCAACAATAAATTTGTGTATGTTTATTCAAAACCTGCCAAGGAGTCCAGTTCACTTTGTTGTATTTTTTTAAAAAACTTTTTTTTATTCAAAATTAAAACAAAACATATTACCCAGAAACATATCATCCTTATTTCTGCCCCCATTTTTCCTCCTTCCCCCACCCTCCCACACAAAACCCACCCACCCCACCCCCCAGCTTCCCTCAGTTCCAGTCTTTGATTTCTCTAAGAATGCTGTTTTCTGCATGTTACACAGTTATATAGATCCTCAAACTATTTAGCTGATTATCATCAATAGAAAAGTTTGTGAATGTTTATTCAAAGCCAGCCAAGGAGTCCAGTTCACTTTGCTGAGTCTTCAAATACTTTGTAAAGGGTTCCCATTCATCTTTAAATTCACAGTTATCCTTGTCCTGTAGCTTGTATGCCAGTTTTGCCAGTTCTGCATAGTCCATCAATTTTTCTTGCCATGATTCTTTAGTTGGGGTTTCTTCAGTCTTCCATCCTTGTGCTATTAGAACTCTCGCGGCCGCTGTCGCATACATGAAGATGTTTTTCAGCTTTTTGGGCAAATCTTTCCCTACAATCCCTATTTGGGATACTGCCAGGGAGATAAAGCCCATCATGGTCCCCACGTCGTCTCCGGATGTCCATCGATCTCCCGTAGATACAGTATCAGCAATTAGCGACATGAGCTCCAGAAATAGCTTGCCACAATCCAGAGCTGATGCACGCTCTATCAGCAGATAATGCACAGCGAAAGACGCACACAGGAGAGCATTATTTAGAAGTTTATTCAGCGTTGGTCAGAACAAAGAAAAAAATGACTGCCTGCTTCGGTCTGCTCAGGCACAGAGAGAGAAACGAAAGCAAAGACAAACATAAACTTCCTGCGAACAGGAAATACGCAGACTCTGTGACTCACAGAGTCTGTTCCCTTTTAAGGTGGAACGGAAATATCCTAACACTCTCGCGGCCGCTGTCGCATACATGAAGATGTTTTCCAGCTTTTTTGGCAAATCTTTCCCTACAATCCCTAACAAAAATGCTTCAGGTTTTTTAACAAATGTTAAATGGAACATTTTCTTCAATTCATTGTATATCATTTCCCAATTTTTTTTAATTACATTACAATCCCACCACATATTTGTTGTATTTTTAAATAATTTGTGAAAAGTTCCCATTCCTCCTTGAAGTCACAGTTGTCCTTGTCTCACAATTTGTATGTCAATTTAGCCAGTTCTGCATAGTCCATCAATTTCTCTTGCCACTGTTCTTTTGTCGGGGTTTCCTCATTCTTCCATCCTTGTGCTATCAAGACTCTTGCCGCTGTTGTAGCATACATAAATAGGTTCCTTATTTTCCTTGGCAGGTGTTGTCCTACAATCCCTAACAAAAATGCTTCTGGTAAACTGGCATGCTTTATGACAGCGTCCTCTGCATAAGATTCTTTCCTAAGTTAGCACTAGTGCAGTGTGAAAGATTATTCTTAGAAACCTGGATGCTGCTTGTGTTCTCCCCTGCCACACACACAGCAACCCTTTATACAAGGGCACTATTTCCCATGCATAATGTTAGTTTCCACTTATACGTTGCCATCTTCAGGTGATGGCAAATCAGCTATTGGTTAACAAAGGGTGTTGCTAAGACATTGTATTCTCGTCACATAATTCTTGACCTTTATTTATTATGTACCTGTGGGTTTTTTTGTGCGGGGGGGGGGGAGGTTTGCAAATCACACAGTCAAACATGCTCTTTAATAAATAGCAATGAAGCACAGATGCTAACCAGATCTCCTAACAACTCCAGTCAGCCAGAATAATCACTGCTGTCCCAAGCCTCGATAGTGCCTGGTGGCAACTAATTCCTGCTGAACAGCAAGCCAACATTCAAGGAGAAGAGTGACCTTGTTATTTAGTTGTTTGCTAAATGCCAGAGCATCCAGAACGCCACCACTGGCTATTTCTGAGAGGGAGGGAAAGGTGGATTCAGGAAGTGATCGATGCTTCACAGGAATGAATAAAGAAGTCCTCCTTGGACCCAGAAGCACTAAACTACCACCTAGTGACTAATATTCCCCTTTTCCAGCAAGTAGCTTGAAAGGGTGGTGGCAGTCCAGCTTCAGCCATGCTTACAGGTGTCTGAATACGTTGATCATTTCAGTTTGGCTTTAGGCCTGGTCATGGCATTGAAACTGCCTTGGTCACCCTGGTTGGTGACAACTGGTGGGAGAAAGAAGGTGGGGATTTTTGAATAGACATTTGATGGCCATTCTTTTCCTGAATGGCAGGGGTGGGACAAGAAGATCCTTGCAGTTCCTTCCAATGTTACAGTTCTTTGATTTTATCAGTGTGATCCTGCTTGTTCTGCTCGACCTTTCAGCAGCTTTCAATACCATTGACCATGGTCAATGGAGTGGCTCAATGGAATTGGGGGTTAATGGCACTGCTCCTACTTCCAGGGCTGTTTCCAGAAAGTAGTTATGGTAGGCCACTGTTTGACACCATGGGAGTTTTCCTGTGGTGTCCTGGAGAATTTTGTCTTTTCCCCTATGTTATTTAACATCTATATAAAGCCACTAGGAGTTGTCATTAGGAGTTTTGGAGTAGAACATCATCAATATGTGAATGGCTCTTCCTCTCCTTTCCAGCTGCCAACTTTCCCCCCTTTTTAAGGGAAATTCCCTTATTCTGAATAGGATTCCTCGCAAGAAAAGGGAAAAGTTGACAGCTATGAATCAGAGAGGTGATTGATGTGCTAGAAAGGTGTTCGGAGGACATGGTAGGCTGGATGCAGGCCAACAAACTGAAGCAGAATCATGAAAAGACGGAGATGTTATCCAGTTCCTGAATCCAGGAGGTGGGAAGACAGCCTGTTCTGGTGTACCTTGGGTATGAACCCATCACATGCATTCTCCAAAGATCCATATGTCAGGGCTAAATGTCACACCCACTCCATTTCCCACTAGGTATAATGTACTGGTAGATCCCTAGAGGGTGCCCTTAGTCCAGTAATGCCTTGTGTGCCTGATGTTTCTCTCTCCAACTTCCTCACTTACCTGGACTCAGTGCTAACCCTTGTAACTCACAGCTGACCCTTGTAACTCACAGCTAATCAGAGTCCCCACAGCATATAGGGAAGTAGGGTGCCAACTGACTGTTAGGCCCTCACATGGTTCTCCCTTTCACTTGCCCTTTGGGAGTCAATCTGCTGAGTCTTCCTTAAGGAATTGGGGGGGGGGCAAACATGACCGTGCTGTAAGCAGAGATGATATTATGAATATTAAGGGATCTAAAAGAGAGAGACCAAACTTCATCTCAAGCAACTCCCAGTTCAAGTACAGAGGTATCTAACTCCCATAGGATGAGCTGGTGGATAATCTGCCTCCACCATCCTCATTAACTTCACCAGCACATTTGCCATCCACCAACTTCTGCTGGTAAAGCAGATATTATCACTGTGGTTTCACCACATCTGGCATAACTCCACCCATGTGACTGTATCCATAAGATCATTCTGCTCAGAGGACTTTAGAGTTCTGAGCTGATACCCTGCATGGGGCCTTGCTGACAACACACAGTGATGAAGGAGCTCGTACAAAAGTATGCTCAAAAGCTGAACATCCACAACCCATGCATAGTACTTAGATGCTGAGAGACGTCTGTGTCTGTGTTAAAGGAGATAACACATTAACCTCCTGCATTCAGATGTGGATCGGCAACACAAGAGGACAGGCTCAGTATCGACACTGCGTTGCCAGGGATGCAGAGGCAGCAGCAGTACAGGGATGTACATTATTAGTGTTGAAATTTAATTAGAGACAGGTAATAAGCATAATCATGCACCTGGAGTTCTAGTGATTAAGACAATGATATTGCTGCGGATCATGGAGATGCTCATTAAGATGAAATTGATGAAAGCATATTTGTAGGTACAGATTCTGTGTGTACACTGGGGGCAAGGGCCAGGCACAAGCATTTTGGGGAATCGTGCTATCCCTTCATGTTCATCCCCCCCCCCGAATGATAGTTACCTGCATGGGAATCTGAGCTAATTCAAATCATCTTATTCCTAAAAGCAAATTCATCTTAAACTGCAGGTGCTTGGAGTGTTTGAAGTTCCATGGTTAAAAGAGATGCATTGAAAGAACATTTGAGGAGCTGAGTCTTGAGATCATGCTGCATCACCAATATGCATGCCAGCCAACCCCACCAGCTGCGTGTTTGGGGGTCATGCAAAGGGGCCTTATACACATTAGCAAAAGGTAGAGGCTATGCAGCACAACCCCATGGAGTTCTCACTAGTTTATTAAACGTACAAGAGGTTTCAAGTTAACCCACCAGCCATAATTTCAAAATCCAATTGTCAGGAACCATAGGCACCAACTCTCCAGGGGGTCATGGGTGCTTGGGCACCCACAACAATATAATTGTGGGGGTTGGGCACCCACAAAGTCAATGAGAAAAGCTGGCAGGCAGCAGCGGCGCTGCTTGCGAGAGACAAGCAGTTCAGTTCTGCCCTCCACAGCCAGCCAGCGAGGCACCCTTTCCAGTGGGTGGGGGGCTCAGAGAAGAGGAGGAAAAGCAGCCACCGCCACAACACAGATTAGCAATGTCACACACACATGCCTGCACGTCCACATTGTGGCAGTGGGCACCCACAATCCTGAGGGTGAGGTGGCACTCCTGTCAGGAACATCAAAAGAGAGAGAAAAGGCGAGGAGGGAGGAGAGCAGTTGTGCTGGCCTGCTTAACTTCCCCAAGGCTAGCCCAACTGGGCAAGCAATCTAAGTGTATTATGTATATGGGTGCATCATGAAACAGGGTGCCACCTGGTTATACAAAGGATCCTGCCATACACCACTCAGATGGCCCAAGCATGCATTGCACCCCCCTTGAGGAAGCAAAATATCTTGTGTCAGCCCTGCAATACCTTCTTTTGCCAGCTTAAGCCCTGTTCAGGCATTCAGATGGCGGATTCAAGTATCACAGGTAAGGGGAGGGCAATGAACAGTTTGACACATGGAGAGTTCTGTAAATAGGATCAGGAGCCCATTCTGTGACTGGGATCCCCATAACATGCACAACTGTACAAAACATGGGTCAGCTCGGATGTTCAAGGAACTGATGCCAGGGAAGAAGCTGCTTCTTGCCCAGTACGTGTGTGCACAGAATGTGTGAGCTCAATGCCTGAAGGGGGTTTAGTTTAATGAACATCCGTCTGATTTTGTTTTTACCTATGCCTGTAAATTGGCTTCCCTTTACTACTTCCTGCAAGATATATAAATCCGATCTTTAAACATCATGTTCACTCAGTGTCTCCAGTTTAGTCAATAAATACCAAATACCCCCTGACACTAATCTCCTGGAACATCTTTTGTGGCTGCCTCTTTCTTGTTTTCTGAGGTTTCGAATTCACTACCGTTCTCTGTGATCCTCATGGTTTGAAATTTCCCTCTCAGGACAAAGACGGAGTATCTGTCTGAACTCACCGGCTGAAAGCATTTTCCTTTCTCTTCTCCCTTCCCATTTTCACTCGCCATGGGCTGTGTGCCAATCCGCCAATTGTCCTGTGGCCACCAGGCGCCAAAGTGGTTATGAGAAGAGCAAGCAAAAGCATTCGGCGCACAATAAAAGGGATTCTCTGCATTATTTATTTCTGTGCTCCAGGCCAAACATTTAATGTCTCTGCCTGCTCAGGGTAGCCATCAACTGTTGAACTGTGCATATGGGCCCATCTACCTTAAAAGGTTGACTGTTAAAACAGACAGCTTAAATGGATCTGGCAGGAGAGAGAAAGGAACAGTAAAAAGGCATTGATGTATTCTAAACCAAGAACAGATACCTGACTTCTACCTTAGTCTATCTAGCTTAGTCTATCTAGCTCAGTATTGTCTACAGCAAGCAGGGAAGCAGGTGGCCCTCCAGATGCTGTTAAACTACAGCTCCCATAATCCCTGGCTGTGCTGGCTGGAACTGATGGGAGCTGGAGTTTGAAAACATCTGGACGGCCACATGTACCCCATCTATGGTCTATCCCAGGCTTTCTCAACCACAGCCCTCCAAATGTTTTTGGCCTACAACTCCCATGATCCCTAGCTAGCAGGACCAGTGGTCAGGGATGGTGGGAATTGTAGTCTCAAAACATCTGGAGGGCCGAGGTTGAGGACGCCTGGTCTATCCTGACTGACAGTGGTGTCAGAAAGGAGTTTTTTCTCTCTCAGCCTGATTTGGAGATGTCAGGGAACATACCTTGGTCCTGTACCCAACCACTGAGCTACAGCCTTTCCTCTCACATGTGGAATAGAATTGTAGAGTCTGAAGTAACCCCAAGTCAACAAGTCCAATTCCCTACAATGCAGGAACCTCAAGTTAAGCATCCATGAAAGGTGGCCAGACAACCTCTGTTTAAAAACCTCCAAGGAAGGAGAGTCCACAACCTCTCCATTTTAATGTCAAACAGTTCTTACTGTTAGTAAGTTCCTCCTGATGTTCAGTTGGAATCTTCTTTCTTGTAACTTGAAGCCATTGGCTCAGATCCTACCCTTCAAAGCAGGAGAAAACAAGCCTTGAGAATGATTAGTTTCTAAGTGGAAGTACACATAAATGCATGTGCACATCTACCTTTTCCTGCTCTTCCTCCTTCCTACGGAGCAGTTGATAAAGGCACAATCACTGCTGGGTTTGAGGTTGTAGCATATCCACACTTGAAGCATGTGCGTAGGCAAGATCCGCCTGCCTGAACCTGAAAGCAGATTCCCAGAAGCAAACTATGACTCATATGAAGCCCAGCCTGTATGTCAATCATATTATATCCACTAGACTTGGTATTGTATAATCACGTGGCTAAGCGCTCTGTGGCTATGTGATCCTGTTATCTAGCGATTATTTTATGAATGCAAAGCCAATTCAGAAATGATTGTACCAAGCAAAATATAACCGTTAGTAACTTTAGAAGCTTCTTATCAAAATGAGTCAGCAGCATTGATACTCATGCTTTTCTGTTGTAGAATGTTTGTTGGCACAGCAAGGATATCCTCCACCCTGTCTACATTGCACTATTGAGGCAATGCCACAAAATAAATAAATATCACAAGTGAGTAAATTGTTTAGATTTTTCTGGTACTACGATGCACTCTATTGGAGAAGAGAAACTGCCCAATTTGATCGAACTTTTTAAACAAACAAACAGCTGCAACGTCTTTTTGAAATATTTTTTCATGTTTTGAAAAAAGATTAGAATGCTTCAGCTGAGGATAAACCTGAAATTCGCTTTGAATGTTTCTTTAGGCATAACATGCAATGGCCACTCTAGGACCTAGAATCATATAATTTCAGAGGTGGAGTCCATTTAATCCATTTAGAGATGGGGAAGGAATTTGGGTTTCTTAGGTTTTTGAAGCAATTTGGAAAGTGCCCAAATTGCACTTTCCAAGCAGTACGTGAACTGAAATGTAGCAATCCTTTGAAATCTGCATTGTACTGAATTTCGCAATGCAGTTATCCAGTCAAGTAATAGGTACAAATAAGCAAATGTGCATAAAGGTGTATATGTTAGTAGAAACAACAGGCACAAGTGCATTACATTGGGGGAAAGAGCTTTTCAAAAATGTGTGCATTAAAGAAAAGTGCATAGGAAAATGTATTGTTGCATGCCACCCCAAACTTCGAGCAGTGCGTAATTCCAGGCACTTACCCAGGGCTCGTCTTGCCTTTGGAATGAGGTACAGCAGAGGCTGTGGTATCTTTATGATATATGATTTATTTACATGTATATACAACTTGAGCATAAAGGGCGCATGTGGCGCTGTGGTCTAAACCTGATTGGAAGGTCAATGGTTCGAATCCCCATGACAGGGTGAGCTCCCGTTGCTCGGTCCCTGCTCCTGCCAACCTAGCAGTTTGAAAGCATGACAAAGTGCAAGTAGATAAATAAGTACCGCTCCAGCGGGAATGTAAACGGTGTTTCCGTGTGCTGCTCTGGTTCACCAGAAGTGGCTTAGTCATGCTGGCCACATGACCCGGAAGCTGTACGCTGGCTCCCCTGGCTAATAAAGCAAGATGAACACTTGCTGGATCCAGGGGTTAGAAGGATCTTGGCATACAGTCCAAAGTGATTTTTCAACTTTGCCAGTCCCTGCCCATTCCCCATGGTTACTCTTCTAGAATCAAAGCAACCATTGTGGGGAGACACTTTCCCCAAGCAATTCCCCCACAGCAAGTCATTTAGTTCATTGCTAAATTCTACCAACACAAGTGTGGTAATTGGGTTGATTGCAATGAAGTCTGTGGTACATAATCATCTCCAGTAGTATTGCTAATCCCCAAGTTAGTGTTTACAATGAATGAACGTGTCAGATAGAGGTTGACAAATACATGTGCAAATACAAACACATGAACAGATCTTGTAGCAGCTCAGATGTGCTCATTGCTGTTGGGAACTCTGAAATCTATAGGATGTGTCTTTCTTTCTTTGTTGTTTCATTATTTCTGACTAGGTCCATACATCCAGGAGGTATTAAGAATTGCAGTTCCTGGAGTTCCTAAGCATTAATAGAGTGTGTTTAGAGCCATCTACTGCTGCAGACAAGCACAAGGCTGAACTCTCACCATGTTCCCCCATTGCAATGTCAGTTGCTGGAAAGGGTTGCTATGCACAGGTTCAGCTGGCAGGTTTCCCATGGGCGTCTGGTTGGTCAATGTGACAACAGGATAGTGGACTACATAGGCCACTCACTGGCTTGATCCAGCAGGGCTCTTCTTATTGCAAGGGTATGTAAAACTTTAGGAAAGATTAGGGAAGTTTGATTGTGGTGCTGAGCCTTGTCAACCAAGCCCAATATGGAAGAAATTTGAATTTTTAGAGGAGTTTAGGATATCCAAGGTAGATTCCTTTTTCAATCAAAACACACCCACTTCCTAAATCTGCTACTATCATTAATTGCCATCCTTTTCTTTTAATGCCTTCCAAATCTTGCATCTCCACATCTCTTTCCCAGCACAGACACCACCCGCCATGCAAGAGCTCTCAGCTCTTTAACTGTCAGCTGAGTCTCAGGTGGATCCAGATTGCTCAGGTGTGTACCAAATATGTGGTCACAGAACAAGCTGGCGATGACAGTCGTAAAAGCTATCAATGGAGGTCATGCAAAGATGTGGTCAGAAATGAAACCGGGTTTGGAAGCAAGATACGAAACCAGAGCCAAATCAGCCATCGCAGATCAGACAATCTGACTGAGTGACTTCCAGAGGAATGGAGCCAATTTGAGAACAAGGATTTTGTGCTTAGCTGGCCAAAATGGGGCCAAGGTACAGCTGGAACAAGGTGGGGCTGGGATGAAACAAGCTGACGGCAAGCAGGACTGGAAGAAAACCAACGCTGAAGCAAACACAAGGGGAAGCCAGAAAAACTATGATCCTTGGAGCTGCTGACTGCCTAAATAGGTGCCACTTTCCACAGAATGACATCTGTTCATTTCAGTGCTATGTATAATATACCTTGGTCAGTGGGAATACATGCTTGAAAGTTTTCAGGCTTCCCATGAACAGCACAAGTCTGCATGCCTGCCCCAAGGTTGGTTCAAGGTGCTGCACCAGAAGGGGAAATTGACAATCTCTTCATGTGTGAGAAATTGGCAAAGCCAGGCTGTGAAATTTCATCAATAGGTATGGGCATGTGCATGGATTTTATCAGGGCAGTAAAATTGTGCACGTGTTTAATTGCCATTTGGGGTTATTCCCCCCCTCAATTAGAATTTGTTTCTTTATTTATAGACATTTATAGCCTGCCCTTGACCCAGGGTGGTCTGAAAGTAAACTGGTGCACGCCCACCCACAACTCCATTATAATGAATGGATGAATGAATAAACCTACTGGAAGGCACTCTTTCTGTGTCTGTCATCTCACATCAGCTTTGAAACTAAGAGCATATCTCGGTGAAATTTGCCCATTCCTTACACATGAAGAGGTTGTCAATTTCCCCATGGAGGAAGCCTGGCTGATTTCAGCTGGTAGGGAATGCCACAGAACCAGGCACCCAATGCTGAATGCCTCACTCCTCGTGGATACTTGATGTGTCTCTTTTGTCAGGTCTAGTTTGGCCCTTAGGCTTCAGGTTTATTTAGGCAAACTGAATTCCCTTCTTTGTGGATTGCAGTGAACAAACACAAAGCTGATATCAAACTGCAAAGGGAGAGGATGGCTGAATGAGCAGAAAAGGGCTGTAGGCTTCCAAAGACTCTTCCGTGGTCTTTTCCATGAACAGCTGATTTCTTTGCTTGCCTATCTCCACTTCCCATCAGACATAAATGTGATATTTAGCAGACGTGCTCAAGAAAATATAGGTCATTTTTCTACAAATGTCAGACTTCTACTCAAAGAATGTGCTGAAAGTAAATACCATATGCCATACCAAGGAAAAACTATTGCAGTGGTTTTTTAAAAAAAGAATAAAAAGACCTACTAGGAAAAAGTTGCATTATCTCAAATGTATGATATTTAGGATTATATACGTATGCACATGCATTCAGAACAGGTGGGTATAGCAGACTGAAGATGTATGAAAAAGAAAAAAAGAAAAAATTAATATGTGTAAGGTTTGTTTGTTTTTAAATCAACTATATTAACTTAACACAAATGTTAAAGCAGAGCCAACACTTAACATAATCTCATGAAACAAAATCCACAACCCAAGAGCACGAAGGCAACAACAGAACAGGGATGGAAGAGAAGTGGGATTTTGTTCCCATTTCAGTGAGAAACCACCTAATTCATATTTCTCAAACCAATACATGACCTGAAGCACAATTGTCCTTTGAAATCTTCACTTCTCAAAATGGTGTAGAAAAAAAGTGTTTATAAGGGGAAATTTGCACTCAAAAGGTGACAAACTGCTACAGAAATGTGGAGAACTGAATTTAAGATTGGGGAAAAAGAGAAACAGAAAAATCAACATTGAAACGTTTGTCCATCCCAACTTCTGTAGCCCTTAATGCTACATTGCATCTCATAGCCTTTGATAGTTCATTCTTCCAATGTACAGAAATCCTATGGGGTGGGGGTGGAGAGTCTGTGCATCAGGCTCATTCTCAATCCAATTCTCCTAACCTCACACCTTCTACTGTGGCTGCCAATATCAGGAGGGCTACAGGTGTCATGGTAACACCATCAGTCCACAAAGCCCCACTGGTGGGTTGTGCCTTTATTTACGCTTTCTGAAACAATACACACAATTTGCACTTTTCCAAATTTTGCAATGCAGTTTTCTAGCAACAGCAAAATGAATATTTTAAAAAAATATACATTAGAGGAAGGTGTACCTAAAAATGCATGCATGAAGGAAAATAAAATACAAACCTGCATTATATCAGGGGGGATTGTTGGCAAATAATGTGTCCATTAGGCAAAACTGCTTATAATAATGTGTGTGTAGGAAGAAATGCACACTGGAATGCTGATGAGTTTCCATGAATATTTTAAAATGATGATGATGATCCAGAAAATTGGAAACTGAATTTGAGATGGGTGTGTGTGTGAGAAAATGAGATGGACCAAAATGGACAGATTCATCCAACCTTAGACCATCCAAACCACAACCAACAAAATGAGCAGTTCATCCAAATAGTCTAATACTTTTCACCATGTAGGCATTCTGTTTAACACACTTCCTGAAGTGTGTGCCAAAGGCTATGAAGGGAGACTTCAATGAAAGAGGCTCTCTGTGCAGCTTTAAAAGTTGCTGGGCTTAGCTCTCACATGACTCATGCATCTGCAAGGTGAGTCCAAAGCAAACCTTGGAAAAAAAAATATTAATTGTATAGCTCCAAAGAGCGTGACAAGGAGACAACATCAAAATATTTTGGCATTGTTACCCAAACCAGCAACAGCAATGACACAAATGGGTTGGATTAAGACTCTCTTTCAGTGGTTTTTCAAGTATGTTCAGGAGCAGAACTTTTAAGACTGAAGCATTAGATCTTAAATGCATTCTGTGAAAGGAGATTGTGCTCTCTGAAGAACAGAAGGAGCAACAACTAACACAACCTAGAAAACTGAAGGGTGAATGAGTGCTATTCCAGGTATGAAACTTTTATATTATTATTATTATTATTTGGCTTTGTCAGGCTTTTGTTGTGTTCTTAAAAGGCATCAAACTTAGGAGAGATTTTAGTGGAATATAACCACATTCTGCCTCTTGAAGTGTTCTCTAAGTTTCAAATGTCACATTTTGGGTTTGTACAGTGGTACCTCGGGTTACAGACACTTCAGGTTACAGACTCTGCTAACCCAGAAATAGTACCTCGGGTTAAGAACTTTGCTTCAGGATGAGAACAGAAATTGTGCGGCAGTGGTGGCGTGGAGGCGGGAGGCCTCATGCGCTAAAGTGGTACCTCAGATTAAGAACAGTTTCAGGTTAAGAACAGACCTCTGGAACGAATTAAGTTCTTAACCAGAGGTACCACTGTATACCGATTCCACCCCACTCCAGGTCAGATATTATTATAGGACATGAATGGGAGACTTTTTCCAGCTGCAGAGCGACATTCCCTCATAGACTGCAGGTAAAAATTGGTTGGAGCAATAGATATGATTCTTACTTTTGCTGGATACATTCCAGCAGAGCAAAATCAGAGGTTTCGGCACATCACATCACACCACTCTTTTCTCCGTCCTAGCAAACAAGAGGCTTTATCATTCTTCAAGGGCACATTCCAGATAACCAAAAGCAATCCAGTATGATGCTGGGCAAATGAGGAATGTGGCCCAGGGAGAGTTTCAAGGATCAGGCAGAGAGGGGGGCATACTCATCATCCAAATCTGAGATTACTTACCCCGATATTTGATCTACTTTAGTAGAAGTGCTGTTGACTCATTACTGTGTTTCTGTTTTCCAAATGTAAGTCAGCTCTGAGTTAGTGCTGTGAACTGTGTAAATAGCAACTTGGGAATGAACATGCAATTACGGCATTCTAGTCTCACAAAGTGACATGATCTGTGTCAATTTGTATTGTTCCTGGCTGTGTCACAGCACCCTAAATCTGTCTCTTTCTCCCTTGCATTGTTGCCAATGTGCAAGCAGAACAAAATCAAGAGAAGTGAGGTGGGGGGTGGGTATGATTTGCACTCTTGTTGCCAACAGGTTTGATGATAATCAACAGATGGTTTCTGAATGAACAACCCAACTGGAATAATGTCAACAGCACCTCAATTGACTTTGCCCTTTACTGTATCGGATTATTCTCAAGATAAACTATAAGCTAAGCCTATTATCTACACAGTCCTATTCCAAGTCAAATAATGAATGGTGGGGGGAAAGAATGATGGATAGTGGCTGACAATGGAGCTTTGTGGAAATGGCTTATGACAGGGATGGGGAATGTTTGGTCCTCAAGGCGTCATTGGACTTCAACTCTCATTGGTGCCAGACAGGATGGTTAATTATCAAGGGTAGTGAGTTATGGCCCAACCACATCTGCAGAGCACCAGGTCCCTCATCTCTGGCTTATAAGATCAGCAAACTGACTTATAAGAGCAGCAAGCTTCTGGGCACTAGAAGTGTTTACAAAAGAACTTAAGAACTGAAGGTGAAAGAGGAAGCGGATGCAGTAACAGTTTCACATCACGGTCCTTTTTCTTTCAACCTATGCATGAGTCAGATTTGACGCTGTGCATGCATCTATTCTTTTTAATTAATGCTCCATTATTGTGTAGCCACACAGTTCTGGGCTTTGCAAGAATCTCACAAGAGTCATTCACAGGTTGCAATGAACATGTACATACGTGTTTGTGTGAAAGAAAGCACACTTGTTGATTTATGCTTATTTATTTGAAAACATAGATGTGCAGTGTGACCTCTACTTAGTTAGCAGCGCTACTGTTTTCTTGGTTCTCTCTGCTATTTGCTTTAGAATTGATCTTCCAGTCTGGCTTGCCATCAACTTGCTTTGTCTGAAATTGTCTCAGCCTCACCTAGTTCTGGCAATGCCTTTCTCCTGTTTGGACCTGTTGAGTATAACTTCCTTGTACCCAAACTGGCTTTCTTCTCTTGAACTGGCTAGTGATCCTTGTCTGATACTTGATTGCTGATTTGGCTCTGGTTTCATTTGCTGCTTCCAATCTTTTTTCACCTTCCTGAGTACATTTTTGCTGAAGCTCTATCAAATGACACTTTGGTCACCATCACTGCCAGTCTGTCTCTGACCAAATCTTTGACCCCTGCTGTAAGTGAGTCTCAATGGACATATTCACCATGAGATTAGACTTACACATGAATGACATTTTGCAATGGAAAGGCAGACTCTAGAATAAATTTCAAAAGAAAGGATGAATAGTTTGAAAATTATCAAGAAAAAATACCATGACATGATAAGCATTCAAGCACATGCAACCCACCCCCCTCCAGATGGTATCACTGTAAGGATATAGACACATAGATTCTGGGCTTTATGGGGACAGGAGCAAGCTGAGATTAATGTTGTCTGGATGTTCACAATACGGTGGTACCATGGTTCTCAAATGCCTTCATTCCCAAAGGCCGAAAACCCGGAAGCAAGTGTTCCAGTTTTCGAACGTTTTTTGGAAGCCAAAGATCCAATGTGGTTGGCTATTGTTTCAGGGGCACCTGCACCAATCAGAAGCTGTGCCTTGGTTTTCAAACATTTCAGAAGGCAAACGGGCTTCTGGAACAGATTAAGTTTGGCTATTTATTTTACGTTTTTGTTTTTGAGGCTTTTTCGGTTAATTTGTTTTTGTGACTGTGTGGAACCCAGTTCAGCTACTGATTGATTGATTGATTGATTGATTGCGTGACTGCGGAAATGGATAAAAGCCTCCCATCCAAACAATGACTATCATCAGTACAGGAAAGAAAAAAAAATAACTTTCTTTTTTTATCATCTGCAATACTGTCTTATTTATTTTATAGTACAGTACATTGATTACTGCTTTCATTTTATGGATCAATGGTCTCGTTAGATAGTATAATTCATATTAAATTGCTGCTTGGGGGTTTGTTTTTAAAAGCCTAGAATGAATTAATCCTTTTTGCATTGCTTTCTATGGGAAAGCGTGCCTTGGTTTTGGAACACTTTGGTTTTGGAATGGACTTCTGGAACAGATTTAAGTTTGAGAACCAAAGTACCACTGTACCGAAATTCTCTCTCCCTCTCTCTCTTACACACACACACACACACAGAGAGAGAGAGAGAGAGAGAGAGAGAGAGAGAGAGAGAGAGAGACCAAAGCCCTCAATGGACGAGTTACACACTTTTTTCCAATTTCACTCAAGCCATGAGGACTAACTATTTGCTGAAATGAAAGCAGAAGCTCTGTAGATATTGCAGCAATTTCTACATATTGTTTGAGAGGCTATGGAATCGTGATGGTGTAAGATTCAGGACCATCTGCACATAAACCATCGAACAGCTGTTTCTTACAACCTAAAAACAAAACAACAAACAAACCTGGTGTGTAAAACAGAACCTGCTGTAGAAGTCAACAAAATATTTGTCCTTCTGGGCCCAGTGTCAGGATTTATTGTATGTGATTTGGAAAGAGAGGCAATCGGTCAGTCTCACACTAGCTGTATCCAGAAATGATTGGTTTGAGTTTGGAGGAGATAACAGAGGGCGGGGGAAACCCTGGCAAAACACAGTATCACTGCAGATCAAGACTGGAGATCTTCCAGAGATTTTTCCCCCCAATAAAAAAACTCATCTGATTCTATCAAGGTCATTTAAGCTGGCCTAGGAAACATTCAGCTACTGTGATATTGATGTAAAAGGGCTTAGTGGGATATAATGAGAGATTTGCACTTCTTAAAATCAGCTGAAACAGCTGTAGATTAAAAAAAAAAAGGTTGTGGGTTACTCTAAAGCCCCATCTACACTTTCCATTTAAAGCAGTACCATACCACTTTAAACACTAATGATTTCCCCCAAAGAACCCTGGGAACTGTAGCTGGTTTAGGGTGCTGAGAGTTGTTAGGAAACCTCTACCCACAGAGAGCTACAATTCCCAGAATTCCCTGGGAAGTGGGATTCATTATTAAAGCACTCTGGGAATTGTACTCCTCGGTGAGGGGGTAATAGGGCTATCCTAGAAGCTCTCAGGATCCAAACCATTTTCAACGCTCTTCTGCACTCCCTGGTGTGTACACAAACAAAAACGAATTGAAGTTGCGCTGATGAGAACATCTGGAGGGAAAGAGCTTGAAGCATATGAGTTGGGGACAACTTCAATACACTTTAAGGTAGTTTTAGTACGATCATTGAGGAAGGACATTGGCACATGATCCATATTTTCCAGCATTTCATGGATGAAAGCAGACACACATGCATGAGAATTTGAGTTGACCCAAAGTCACTTGAGTTACACAGTGCTGGGTCAAGTGTGGGGGCCAGTGAGTCAGAGGACCACAATAACCACTTTTGACAGATATTTTGTAAACCAGTTGGATATTATTTCACATTCAATAGGAGAAATTTCATGGAAACTTAAAAAATAAATTTGACACGGTGAATGAAGTATGTCATGGAGTAACTACCGTATTTTTCTGTGTATAAGACTAGGTTTTCCCCTTAAAATAATGTCAAAAATTAGGGAGCGTCTTATATGCGGATAGTGCCGAGGGTGGACCGGCAATTGGTTGTTGCCACGAGCAAGATTTTGTCATTGGCGATAGGGCTGTTGATTGGTCCATGCGACAAGGGCTGCTGTTGATAGGCTGGTGCTGCAGCAAGTGGGCTGTTGAATGTGCTTGCTGGTGGTGAGCAGTCAGTCAAATGGTGGTTGAGTAATTTTTAAGGTGGATGAGCAATTTTCGACAACCCCCCCCATTAAAAGCTCAACAACAACTCTGGACAACCCTCCCTAAAAAAAGCTCAACAATCAACAACTCTGGGCCATCTCCCCCCATCGTATAGACAGAAAAATACGGTATTTCATATTACTCTTTCTTCTCTAGGCAGCCCTCTGTGAAATGATGCCCCATATAAAATCATTCCAATGTACACCTGATTGTTGTTAACGAGGAGAAAGGCAGTGTAAAGATTTCAAAATACCTTGTAGATCAATGGTTTGTGGGTTTCCATTGAAGGAGAAAAATAATGAATATTTTTGAGATAGAAAACATTTTTCATGGTATGGCACAAACGTTGATGAGCAGTTCTGTACAACTGAACATTACACACTTCTGCCGTTAGACAAATTCAAGGAGCATAAGGCTATCAATGTCTAGTAACCATGATGGCTGTGCTTATGGGTTTCCCATGGTCAACTTGCTGGCCAATGTGAGAACAGGATGTTTGGATAAATGGGCCATTGGCGTGATCTGGCAAGCTCTTTTTATGTTCTTACACAAGTCGATGAAATGAAACATGCTGCTAGTGCTATTTGTATATAAACTATGGGACAAAGCTTTCCAATTGATTCACAAATAACCATCACCCCTGTTCTCAGAAGAGACAATATTTATTGGCTATTTATTATGATATTCCATGTGTGTGGTACCATGACTGAGGAGGCCTACTCTCCAGCTGCTACAAGCCAGAGAGAGATCTCTGAGACTGGAATGCTTTTTTCAGAATAAGATTCATGCGTAGAGGACACTCAGAAAGGAGCATATCAATGCTGCCATACCCTTTGAGTCAGTCGAGAGGACAGCCAGCCACATACCATTGATTTGTGCAATGTCCTTAACAGAACCTGTTCAGGTGCATGGTCTTGCTCATTGGTACATTCTGGAAAGCTGTGGGCCTGATCCACCAAGAGGATGAACAAGCCTGGTAGCTTTACCATTTATCAAATACTGATGTAGATCTCACTTACCATTGAAAATGCTTGCAATTTAGACTGGGACGCAATGGGGTTTGAGATGTATCACCTTTCTTTTTGATAATGGAGTTTGGTGCAACACAATCTTCCTGATATTCATTTACTAACTTCAAACTCTATTCCAAGCATAGATAACGATAGAAAATTGCTTTGCTTCTGTGTTTAAATGGAAACTAAGAGAAAACACTCTGCTTAAGATAAAAGAATGGGGAAAACAACTGAACTATTAAAAATATGGGTTCTGTTCTGGTTTAGGCTTATTAGTACTTTTAAAGTCTCTAACTTTTTTTTCTGGGAGGCAAGCGTTGTTTCAGCAACTCCAAATTGTTTTATGAACTAGCTCAGATACATCTTATATAGAAGGATTAATGTGAAATATTTGCAGTTCTAGTCCTAACGCCTATTAAATGAATTTGTTGTAGTTTAGTCATTTAGTTGTGTCCGACTCTTCGTGACCCCATGGACCAGAGAACGCCAGGCACTCCTGTCTTCCACTGCCTCCCACAGCTTGGTCAAACTCATGCTGGTAGCTTCGAGAACACTGTCCAACCATCTCGTCCTCTGTCGTCCCCTTCTCCTTGTGCCCTCCATCTTTCCCAACATCAGGGTCTTCTCCAGGGAGTCTTCTCTTCTCATGAGTCTTCTCTTCTTCGTCTTCTGCGATCAGCCTTCTTTATGGTCCAGTTCTCATTTCCATACATGTATCAACATGGAGAGGTACAATTTTTTTGCCCCACCCCTGGGCCTGCACACTTGGTGGGGGGCCCAGCCAAGCCAACCTTTAGGTACACCCCTGACTTGGAGCCAAACAACAAGAGCTCTCTATCATTGGTCTTTTCTCTTTCCCCACTCATTTGTTAACTTTGTTGGGTGGCTGGGAATCACGCACTCCCTCTCAATCTATTTTACCACAAAGGGGTGTCAGGTTTAACATTGGGTAGTTGACAGAGACCACATATGCCCCATGAATTCAACGAATGCATTATATTTACCCTGCCTTTAGAATACCCTTCCAAAGGAAGCCTGGAAATGACACTGTACTCTTACAATAATGAAAGTTAAGGCATTTTAATTTTCCCTGGATTCTTAAATCTTCTGCATCATTACATTTTTTAAAATATATATATAATTTTTGTTTCAATATTCTACCGATATTGGAGTATGTTATATGTGCAGCAATGTGGAATCTGTGTTTGGATGAGGATGCAGTTCAGAAAATGTGAAAATAAATAAATGCATATATTGTCAAAATATTCCAGATATGGACTGGTACATTTTTGAAGCTTCATTTGACCATGTGTCTTTTGCACTCTGAAATCTGAAAAAGTCTGTGGAATAGTTCAAGGTCATAATCTAAACAAGTCAGGCATTTCTGACGGGGGGTGGAGAGGAATATCAGACATACTCCATTCATCATTTGACATATAAGTGTCAAGGAATTTCAAATTAGCCTACAGTTCGGTTAGATTAGCTTCTGACTTTGTGTTTATCTGAAAGAAGCAGCTTGCACATGCAGAAAATGGAGAAATATCAGCCCCAGAAGCCTTTCACCTGCTCCTGCCTGTGCCTTCTCCTTCAATATCTACATGATACATTTTTTCAGCCACCTTCAGATTCATGTTTATTGACCCACATTTATTTTATTAAGATGGAGATTGCATCCAATGAAATTGTAGTCCAAAGTTCACTTGATCTGCACCACCTGGGCAAGGAAGCAGATTAGATCTGGTTTCCAGTTTGGAATCTGCAGTCCTGAGGATTCCATGATGAGGTAGTGTGCCTTTGAATGATGCCTTCCCATGGATCTTAGGAAATAGAAATTGCATATATATTATGTAAATTAATATGCTATTGGATTTATTTTTGTGCTTGTTTATCACATTTAAATCTTGTCTTTTGTCCAAGGTACTCAAGGCAGCACACAGTTATCTCCAGGAACTTTTATTTATTTGTTTTAAATATTCTATGTCACTTGCCATTTGAACATCTTAAAGCAGTTCATGATATTAAAACTTGGGCTGTGTACCAGCTTCTGACAAGGCTGAAGCCAAACTGGGGAGATTTAAGCAGTTCTGGACTTCAACTGAGTTCTCCAGACAGCCTGAGATCAGCTAACCCTGGTTGGGTTAGGACCCCTGGAGCAACCTGGGGCTATCAGGAGGTAGACTTTGAGCAAGAAGGGTGACACTTTGTTATGGTCTCCTTCTGCACAGGTTCTCCTTACCAATCTGGGTCACATGTTTAATCAGAGCTTTAAACCCTGTTTAAACAGGCAATTGCAAGCAGCGTGTGTAGGGGAGGAGAGAGGAATGGAAACTTCTCCTTCTCTCTCCTCCATCATGACTGATCAAGAGCAAAAGAAGAGCCTCTGCTACTTCACCCACTTCTTCATGCAGGTTCAATCTGGGTTTTGAACCCTGATTAAGCAAGGTGATCACAAGATGAGTCGAATAAATACTTCACACAATCATGATTTATTACTTTTTTTTTAGTACCCTTTGGAATGTTATCATAATACGGTAGCCTCAAAGGAAATCTCTGCTATTTTGGCTTTAAAAAACACACCCATACACACAAGGAGAAAGCATGAACTGTTAACCATTAATGCCGTTGAATCAATTTCCTTTTTGATAACAAGTTATAAAGCTATATGTGGTTATATTCTGCTTTACATTACTCCTTCTCGATTGGTTTCGCCACCATAAAATAATCAGTAGATAACAGAATTGCACAGCCACAGAGTGGGCTGTCCATGTGAAACACATTGTAGTGTGCATGTGATCAACATACCACACTGGAGGTCTTTAAGCAGAGGCTGGATGGCTGCCTGTCAGGGATGCTTTAGTTGAGATTCCTCCATTGCAGGCGGTTGGACCAGATGGCCCTCATGGTCCCTTCCAACTCTATGATATACAGGCATGCGGCATACTGCTCAGGGGTCGGAGGACTCTATTCCTTGCAATATTTCTCTGATGAAAATAGGGATGTCCCAAAGAAAAGCAGGACATTCTGGGATCACATCAGAAACTGGGATGGCTTCTGTGAATCCGGGTCTGCCCCTGGAAAATAGGGGCACTTGGAAGATCTGTAATACTGAACTTGATCCATACTTGTGAGAAATCGACCCTTTTTGTGTGGCAGCACCTACATTTTGAAACTCCCTGCATTGGAACACCAGGCAAGCATCTTCACTGTACAGTGGTACCTCGGGTTAAGAACTTAATTCATTCCAGAGGTCCGTTCTTAACCTGAAAGTGTTCTTAACCTGAGGTACCACTTTAGCTAATGGGGCCTCCCACTGCCGCCACGCCACCGCCATGCGATTTCTGTTCTCATCCTGAAGCAAAGTTCTTAACCCGAGGTACAATTTTTGGGTTAGCGGAGTCTGTAACCTGAAGCGTCTGTAACCTGAAGCGTTGTAACCCAAGGTACTACTGTACTCTTTCTTGACACCTGCTTAAAACCTTTTTATTCAGGCAACGCTACATGGAAATGTAAAAATTATGTGTGTGTTTTTTCTCTCTCTTTTTTAGCCAGTGGCTTTTGGAATGTTTTTCACTGCTCCTCAGCGATAATTTTTAATGTTTTGCCTTATATTTGTGTAAACTGCTTGGAGGTTTTCTTACCATCAAGTGATATATACATTTGTTAAATAAATCAATTTAGATAAAAAACAAAAAACCCAAAGCCTTTGACTTTTAGATCATGGATAAGAAGTGCCCTTTTCGTGACCTTGCATTTCAAGCATCTTTTGTGGAGTTCTTTATCTGAACTTTCTGCTGCCATCCGACCACCCGAGTTTAGGAATGTGCTGGAAGTCTAAGGGGCGGGGGGAGGCAAAGGTCTGACTTTTAAACACTGACTTGACAGAATTATACCATGATTAAAAACAAGGTGAAAAGGGCTGAGACCAAAAGAATAAATAAAAACCATGGGACTGAATCTTTCTATCTATTTAATATTTTCATACTTAATATATTGATCGCCGAAGAATTGATGCTTTTGAACTATGGTGCTGGAGGAAACTCTTGAGAGTCCCATGGACTGCAAGAAGATCAAACCTATCCATTCTGAAGGAAATCAGCCCTGAGTGCTCCCTGGAAGGACAGATCCTGGAGATGGGGCTCCAATACTTTGGCCACCTCATGAGAAGAGAAGACTCCCTGGAAAAGAACCTGATGTTGGGAAAGATTGAGGGCACAGTGAGAAGGGGATGACAGAGGACGAGATGGTTGGATAGTGTTCTCGAAGCTACCAGCATGAGTTTGACCAAACTGCGGGAGGCAGTGGAGGACAGAAGTGCCTGGCGTGCTCTGGTCCATGAGGTTACGAAGAGTCGGACACGACTAAACGACTAAACAACAACAACAACAATGTTGAATATATTATGTTGAATATATGTTGAATATTGGGGGGGGGGGGAGGTAAGCTCTGCATCGCATAATCACTCACAAGACATGGCACACACACACACCATTTGAATGGCAATGCCCATCAACTTTGGGTGGCTCCCAGTCCCCTCAAATATTTTATTGAAGAGGGGCGAAGGCACCTCGGCACCTAGGACTGTGACTTGTTCTAACAAATTTTAATACTGTATTTTAAAATTGCTGCAACCCGCACTGGGACCTCCTGCTGAAAGGCAAGTAAGAAATCTGTTACTAATTACTACAACAACTGCTACAAAAGATAGGTAACGATTAATTTAGTCATGAGAATAGCTCACCAAGAAGGCTGTTTGCCAAGCAATAGACTTACAAGGTTCAGGAAAGCAGAAAAGGAAGCAATAAAAAATGGTTGAGCAAAGGCCTTTCAGCACTTACCCTTTATGGTGGTAGAGTGGCTGTTTGATCTGCCATTTTTAGAAGTGAATTTGTACCTTTGGTCCATGTTAATTTATTAGAGTGTGAGTGCAGGGTTTTCCTTTCTACAGTAATGCCAAGCTGTGCCCGTCTTGAGAAGCTGAAAAGTCTTGAGAGGTTTTGTGGCTTTAGTTGTGCTGCTTATTTACCCTCCTGCTCCCGCAGCCAGCAAATGGTGTTATGGGCATGCACATAGAGATAACCCTTTCACCACTTCTTAATCTTTATTAGCTTATTTAATGCTTAGTATTCCAGAGTACTATTCTTGTTGGTGCATAAGAGATTAGAAGAGCAGCTACGTGTCTGTATGAGCTTTGGAGAACCTGGTTATTAACACGGCGCATCGTCTAGAGCATGGGTAGGCAAACTAAGGCCCGGGGGCCGGATGCGGCCCAATCACCTTCTCAATCCAGCCCACGGATGGTCTGGGAATCAGTGTGTTTTTACATGAGTAGAATATGTCCTTTTATTTAAAATGCGTCTCTGGGTTATTTGTGGGGCCTGCCTGGTGTTTTTACATGAGTAGAATGTGCTTTTATTTAAAATACATCTCTGGGTTATTTGTGGGGCATAGAAATTCGTTGATTTCCCCCCAAAAAACATAGTCCGGCCCCCCACAAGGTCGTGGCTGCAGTGACAACAGAGGGATCCCAGCACCGTCCGTACAGTGCTGGAGCGGCGCCGGTGGCAAACTGCTATACAGCGCATGTGTGGTAGCCCTACGTACGGCGCATGCGCCGTATGTAGCGACACCACACATGCACCCTATGTTGTGAGGCCCTCCCCGGGTGTCACAACGCCTTCCTTTGCCTGGGGCTGCCCTATAGCTGCCTCACAGAGACCAGCTTAATCAAGGCTATTATGCTGCATGTACAATTGTGCCCCTCCATCTGAAGTGTGGAGGGAGAGAAAAGAAGGAGGATCAATGAGGGCCCACAGAGACGATCAAGGAACTTGAAGCCACAATGTCCACCTAAGCAGGCAGTGAACTGCATACTACAGGGAACATAGGAGAGGAAGCTATAAATGCTGCTCCAGATTAGTGTTCAGAAAATATTTGGCATTTACTGACTGAATTGCAGGCACTGAATGAACAAGGCATTTAAAGATTGGATCTACGTAAAAGTAAGCCAATAATCAGGCATATATTTTTTATTAAAAAAAATATCACAAAATGAAGCTGGTGAAAGGGCATTTTGCTGCCTCGGCTAGGTGCAATACATAATCTGAGACCCACTGCATGATGTTTGTCAGTGTCATGGAGAATGCTGGAGCACTCCTTGCAAACGATAAAGTATTTTGTGGTGCAGTTAGAAACATTACTCCCTGTCCAAATTGCTCATTTAAAACTGCTTGTACACATATCTAACTTTGTGTAATTTTCATTTTTCCACTCCTTTGCTTTGCAGCCGTTGTACACAAATCTCTAAACTGGTGTACCTAAAGACATGCACACACATAACCAGCACACACAATACTTTGTGCATTCATTTGCCCTGGTGGAAATAAAATAAAATAAAATTGGTCAGTTTCTTGGGTTTCTCAGCTTAGGCAAATAAGCATACTTCTGACCTCACTGTTTTTCCTCAGCAACATGTGTGAGCCACTAAGCCCAGTGAAGACTACAAGCCACATACCACCAAGTGTTTGAGAAGTGAGATTGCTAACCCTTAATTTTTTATTATTATTCCTGCTAACTAAGCAGGGACTAGCAGTGAATCCTGTTGGCAGGAGTGCCAACTCTATGGGGAAGAGGCCTCTACAGAGCCCCCATGTCCACTGGGATGAGCTCAGCCCCCCCCCCATCTTGAGGGGGCAGAGGAGGCCTGGCAGGATGTCGCCCCGGGTCACACGTTGGGAGACATCACATGGACCAGTATGGCCTGGCGTGTGATTGTCACATTGGGAGGAGGCCTGGTCAGCCTCTCCAGATGCAATAGTCCTCACACATTTGATGCACAATACATGTGACATCACACACACATGTGTGATGTCATCCCCCAATGTCGGGCGCAACCCAGCGCCTGTGCCTTTTGGTATGGAGGTCATAAAAAGAGACTAAGGAATCTTTGTGAAATCTAAGTCTTTGGAGCAAACGCTCTTAGAAATGTCTGACAGAAAGTAGATTACAGAAGCATGCCTAACCTTTCAAGCAAGAAGGTGAGCAGCGTCTGACAGGTGTCATATCATGTGAAAATAAACAAGAGTCGTGCTGCTGTTTTGCAAAGCAGCTGGACTCCACAATTAGAGGCAAGCACATTCAGAGTGAAATTGTGAATTATATATGGGCAGATGCAAAATAATGAGAAACATGAATCCCAAGGCTTTCTTACTATATTCACAGAAGCTATGATAATGCAGGTTTTATTTATAACCCTGTTTTCCTGTGCAAATATGAGAAAAAAGAAAAGAAGGGTGAAACTAGAATGATAAACCAGAAAGCCGGAGTTAGGAACCTCCAGTCTGGAAACTGAATACAGCTCTCTAAACTTCTCAGGACCCTCTCCCTATACCACAACCTTCTCAAGCCACATACTTGAGTGTTTGGCTGGAATGTATCCTTAATCTTATGTTTTATTAATTAAATTTGTATATTGCCCTTCATACGTAGATCTCAGGGCGGTTCAAAGCATAAAAATACAAGATAAAAACCTAAATTACATAATAAGAACAAGAACAAAACAAACCCATAATCCCCTCCCCCACACTTCCCACAAAGCGTTTATTTATATTATTATTATTATTATTATTATTATTATTATTATTATTATTACACCCCACTCATTTGACTGTGTTGCCTGAGCCGCTCTAAGCAGCTTTCAACATATATAAAAACATAATAAAAAAATTAAACATTAAAAAAAACCTTCCCTATGCAGGAATGCCTTCAGATGTCTTCTAAAGGTTGTATAGTTACTTATTTCCTGGGCTCGAGGGTTGCATAACTCCATACCCTCCAACATTTCTCTGATGAAAATAGGGGTGTCCTAAGGAAAAGCAGGACATCCCCTATTAATGCAAGCACTTGAATCAAGAGTCTTGATTAATAGATGAGGAAAAGGCTTGACTTCAACAAGGTGCAATGTGCTTTTGCGATGATGGAAAGTGTAGAAGCAAGCAATTTTACTGATAATGGGTCAAGGTACGTCTTGATAAAACTTATTATTCGTGGTTGATTCAAGTCATTAAAAATCAAGGTGCGTTCTATTGACAGAGCCCTCCTCTTTAACCTTCATCTTAGGTTCTGTGTTTTGTTTTTTTAATCTCTCTAGAGTGTGACAGAATATTGGGCACAAAATTTTACCTATTAGGTGAAGGGTGGAAAATGAACTTTCCCCTATGTGTATTGTCATGGTTACAGTATGGGGTACAGGGTGGGGAAGTTTTTTTTCCAACTCATGGTACTTCAAAAGACATATACCAAACTTGGGCAGATCCATAGGCAAAGGGGTGTAGCAATGAACATACATGCTATCTTTTTACAGTAAGTTATTTTATTAGTATTTGTATTATATGTTGCAACAATTTATATCCTGCTTAACAACAATCGTCTCTAAGCAGTTCACAATGATGCAATACAGAAAAGGGTAAAAATCAGTTAAAACTATAAAATCTAACTTCAGCTGGAATGACAAAAGTATTCAACAGGTGACAGAAGCGGACTGTCTGACCTCCACTCTATAAAATTGGGCTCCCATTACTAACAGACCCTCGAAGTGTCCCTGTTTTCCAGAGACAGTCCCAGATTTAAGGAAGCTGTCCGATTCCTGATTTGATTTCAGAATAATGCAATGCACAGTAATGAACCACAACAGTTCTCTAAAAACAACAACAACAACAACAACAACAACAACAACAACAACAACAATTTATTATTTATACCCCGTCCATCTGCCTGCCCCCCCCCCGCCACTCTGGGCGGCTTCCAACAAAACATCAAAATACTGTAATACACCAAACATTAAAAGCTTCCCTAAACAGGGCTGCCTTCAGATGTCTTCTAAAAGTCTGGTAGTTGTTCTTTTCTTTGACATCTGGTGGGAGGGCGTTCCACAAGGAGGGCACCACTACTGAGAAGGCCCTCTGCCTGGTTCCCTGTAACTTGGCTTCTCGCAGTGAGGGAGTCGCCAGAAGGCCCTCGGCGCTGAACCTCAGTGTCTGGGTAGAACAATGGGGGTGGAGACAACCCAAGATTTTCCTGGTAAAGTGGACAAGTTTACCAATGAATATAATTTTTGTGGATGTATGAGCCCCCACTCTGCAACAACAAAGGACATGAATCACTCTGCTCCATTAGATGAAAGGAAGCCAGTGGATTTATAGAAACAATCTACTGTGAAATGCATCTTGTGGGAAGACTTTTCATGGGCCAGAGGTCAGCTTTGCCTGCTGAACAGCAGCCTGAAGGGGGAGAAGGTAGAATGACTCCACCTGCAGCTGATCAGCCTTCAAGGACTCAAAGGATAAGGTGCTGGTGAGAACCAGCTGGGTTCAACCTTCTTAACCAGAGCTTCCAGCAGCAGTCAGATGCTGGAAACAAGGCTTGTAGTTCCTGGTGCTACCTTGCTGCTTCCTGCTCATCTTGACCCATGACCCCATGGTCACTGGATTCCCTGACCTCTGGACCATCTGACCACGTGGGCTGCTGTTTGCCCTACCCTAGGACTTGAGCTGACTCTACCTCCAGGCAAATACACCTCAGAGATTCTTCTAGTTGGCTGGCTTCCCACTCCACTAAGCTCTACATGTTGTTCCTCAGCAATGAGAATCAGCCTGCTACCTTCACTCTTTGGCAGAAAGTGGGGAAAGGATTGAGCAGCAAACTCTTGCTCCAGCATACTGCTGCAAGTGTGCTTATGAATCAGGAGCAAATGCGGCAGATGGAAGAATCATACCCCAAGAGTCCTCTCAAAGCAACTTACAAAAACTAAAATAAATGCACAATAAAACATGGACTGACCCAGACACTGCAGTCAACATGAACCTCTTCTTTTCATACCCTCTCCATGAGAGTTTCAGGGGGTGGCAACATGAAAACAGGCCTTTTCATTGGTGCCCCCTTGAAACTTGTAGAATGCTCTCCCCATTCCTTTATCTCTAAGTGCCAAGGAAAG
This sequence comes from Podarcis raffonei, assembly GCF_027172205.1. Lineage (NCBI taxonomy): Eukaryota > Metazoa > Chordata > Lepidosauria > Squamata > Lacertidae > Podarcis > Podarcis raffonei. The sequence continues at coordinate 84,145,653 of NC_070606.1, read as the reverse complement.
ACGTCTTGCTTTACCCAGGCTTTCGGGTGGGAGCTGTACGACCCATCATCTATTTAGGCTTTATTGGTTGTGTTTGTTTACATCACTTTTAATGTAAGTCGCTCTGGGTTGCAAATATAACAAATTATCACTTGTGTTATTATCATAGTTATAACAAATAATGATTGTAATAATAATAATAATAGTAATAATAAATACAAAAATTAAAATAATCTAAAGCAAGGCAAAATGCAAGGTAATTAAACCATATAAGCAACCCCTCCATACCATAACATAGGCCTAATTAGGGATGGCGGAGGTATTAAACTTGAAATTTGACCACCACCTTGGGCATTATCCTTATTTTTAAAAGGGCTCGGCTGATTGTATGCAAAATAATACACAAGCCTAAGGAATGGGCCGTATAGTTAAAGCTATGGTTTTCCCAGTAGTGATGTATGGAAGTGAGAGCTGGACCATAAAGAAGGCTGATTGCCAAAGAATTGATGCTTTTGAATTATGGAGCTGAAGGAGACTCTTGAGAGTCCCATGGACTGCAAGAAGATCAAACCTCTCCATTCTGAAGGAAATCAGCCCTGAGTGCTCACTGGAAGGACAGATCCTGAAGCTGAGGCTCCAATACTTTGGCCACCTCATGAGAAGAGAAGACTCCCTGGAAAAGACCCAAATGTTGGGAAAGATGGAGGGCACAAGGAGAAGGGGACGACAGAGGACGAAATGGTTGGATAGTGTTCTCGAAGCTACGAACATGAGTTTGACCAAACTGCGGGAGGCAGTGGAAGACAGGAGTGCCTGGTGTGCTCTGGTCCATGGGGTCGCGAAGAGTCGGACATGACTAAATGACTAAACAACAACAAGGAATGGGCTTTATATGTGGAACTGGGGGTGTGGGGTAGCCACAACTCACTTCTCATCAAGAAAAAGGAGCAAGATGGGAATCAGTGGGGAAAAAACCTTGTGTGGATTACCTGTTTGGCATTTTCAGAAAATCCTATCCTTTGGTTTAACAGTCACTGACAACCCCCAAAGTATGAGTGTGTGGAGGGAGAAGTTGTTATGGAAAGAGAAAAGTGAACTGAAAGAAATTGTAACAGTGTTTCTTGACATTGTTAAAGTGCTTGGGTAAAAAAGAGTAAACGGGTTGTCTGCATTGAGTGATGTGTTTAAGACCACAAAAGCACTTAGAGAAAAATCAGATGAATTGCTGCAGCAGAAATTTCATTCAATGGGTGGGAAAAGGTGAATTTCTTTTTCTTCAGGTAAGAGTATGCTTTAAAGCACAGGTTTTTTTCCTATTTTTGATGTTGCAATTTTTTTTAAAAAAAGATTTTACAGAGTCATTTTGATCAACAATGTGGATTACCATTAAACTTAAGGTTAGTCTGGGCAAAGTTTCAAAATGTTTGTTTTAAGGGGAAAAGAAAGAGAGAGAGAGAGAGAGAGAGAGAGAGAGAGAGAGAGAGAGAGAGAGAGAGAAGTTACCAGCCATGCATTTCTTTGCCCCGTGTACTTGAACTTGGTTGGAAGTTTTTGAAGTCCCCAGTAAGCTCTTAAATTTATTTGGATAGAGAAACCATCACTGTTCTCCACAAAAACCAGCAGTCAAGTTGATGCATACCAAAATATATTTGAGCTGTTTGTTTTCCATATCCAAAGGTCCCAGTGTTGTCTTCTGCCGGTGACTGATTATATAACAGAGACTACAAGGGAGTCTCTTTGGCATAGATCATGTTTTCAATGAGCTGGACTTTGCAGATGATATGGCTGAAATGACTGAACTCTCAATAGGTTACAGCCACATTTAAACAAACAAATGAAAACTCCTTGGAACTACCACTAAATGTTTTGCAATATTTCTTGGTTCAACTCCAACATATGATCCCTAAACCATCTTCTTATTTTCTTGTCGTCTATCTCAAGTGACATTGGTCTACCTGCATCTAAAATGCTTTTACCGTGCCAGCTGTTTTTTGTTTGTTTCCCCTGTAGAATATGTGTGTCAAGTAAGGGATTTAGAGGGGAACACCTTAGCTTGGACCTGGGGCAGGCAACACTCCTTGCCACTACATTTTCTGAGAGTAGGGTTATTAAATACTGTGTTCCTCCACCAGCAGGTAGGGTGGACCTTGACATCTCTTACTCATGGTTGTATTCAATCAAGTTCTACCTATTATAAACCCTTTGGATAAAATTCAACATAGAATTGTTCCATTGATGGAACACTCTCCCCTCTGCTTCCCACTGTATGCTGTTTTGGGGTCCTTCTGACACCTCCCTCACCAGATTTGGGAAAGGCACAGTGGCAGGGGCTCTCTTGTGCTAGCAGGGGTTCTCCTGGCTTCTGCTAGTGGAATGGGTTTGTGAATCTGTTCCACAGAAATTAATGAACCTAAGTTAGTCATGTCCATTAGTTTCAATGTGTGAGTCTACAGTCCTATGATTCTATGAATACCACCCATTGCTGACATGTTCAAGCTACCACATTTGCTTCTTGTAGCTTTGTCTACAGCAGGTAAGGGTGATCCAGTTGATCGGTTTGATCCATGAATAGTTCAGCCAGTAATGTTATTTTTCTATGTGACATGGGTAGCCGGAGAGAGAGAAACCAGAAATATCCAAGTGATGGACTAGAAGATAAATTGTATAAACTTCTGCCTCTCTCTCCAGCCCCTTGCATTTTATTGCATTTCAGAAAACATTCAGCCTGACTCCTTCCTTCCTTCTTGTTTTCCTGCCTGCCGGCTTTCCCTCTGCTTTCTCCCTCAGCCCCATGATTACCATACCTGACATTTAATCAGCCACAAAACCAGAAAAGCACCACTGACAGGCAAAAAAAATAAAGTTGCTTCCAAGTGCTTGAAACCAGATTTATTCCAGGGCCTACAGATTTTGGAATTCTCACCAACCACATGGGACACATGAATCATTACAGTGTAGGGATGAGGAAGAAATTCTGCTTCCCATTTTAATGTGAACCTACTTATTCCTAAACTTCTGCAAACAAAATAAGAACTGGTCCACAACTATCTTTTAAAACTCACACATCTTTGAATTTGTTTGCTGCAGTTCTCCAGCCCCAAAACTATGTGTGCAAAATATTAGGGGAAAGATTGTGTAAAATGCATAGGTCTGCATAGAACCTAGTTAGGGAAAACTAATTAGGGGAAATTGTTGCATTTTAGGATTGGATGCAAAATGTATATTCAGAAAGGTGCACTGAAACACTGGCAAATTTTCATTCAAGTAATTTCCCATAGGTCTTTCCAAACGTCTTATTGGCAAGGGAATTCAGCAAAAGGATACAACACCTAAAAGGGCTATAATTCTTTTAGATACTTCCCTAGTTTTACTGGCTCAATGTTTCCAAAAGCAATGTTGCAGCTGAAGACCAACTTATACCAGGAGATTTAATGGGGAAAACATGTTTATTTAAATCCATGGAGCCGGATCTTGCAGAGAGCTGTAAAGGTTTAAACCAAAGCTACTGCAGATTTGTGGCTTGTACTGGGTAACAACTGGTATAGTTCTCCCTAGGTGTAAGATATCCATTAAGAATAGCCCACATAAAGGATACTCCAGCTACTGTTAAGCCACTTTATTCAACTTAGGCAGTTTATGAATCATAGGCCTGCCTCTTTTATGCTATTATTCCCTACTTCCTCCTTGGAGACTCATTATTCTTCTCACCTTCCAACACAAAGGAGCAATAATTGATTGTATTTCTTTCAGGTTTCTGAACTAGCATGTGAGGTAAACAAAAAACCAAAAACCCAGCATATATTATTTGATTTTTGTGCTTTGTTTTAATAAAGACACACCAAACCACAAACCAATATTTTCAGTAGAAGGGGATTTGCAGGGCAGAGGGTTGAAAGCAGAGGAGCAGAACTTTTGTTGGTCTCATCTTTTCCAGGAAGTGAAGCGCCAGACATGGCATAAGCCTCTCGTGAATTGAGCACAGGAGTATCCTGGTTGGTCTTTTGAAAGGTTCTCCTTTGACAGAAACAACTCTTTTACGTCAATGAAGAAGGACAGGAAAGGATAGGAAAGCAAAAGGCAAAGACAATGACACAACATGGCAATCCGGACCATGGCTTAGACCATGAAGATATGCATACTCTCAACAGAAATGGACGGGACAGGCTGGGGGGAAGGCTTATCTGACTTCCCAACAGTTGTGTTACAACTACTAACCTGGAGGAAAGGGGTATGGGTGGAGATGCGGGCACACTGCAAATTCACGGACAGTATGTCCAACTGGATGCAACAATTCATTTGCACCACACTGGCCTTCCCACTGTTGATAATTCAGTTGTTGAGAAGTCGAGTGAACATTGCTGTCCCACCCTGACATTGCTGTACTCCTGACTAGCAAGCCCAGTTGTGAAATGACTAGCAGAAGAAGCCTTGGTCTCAGCCATGGCTGCTCTAGTCACATGAGCTCATGATTGCTCAATGCTCAAGTATACTTACATGGGCTGCACAAGGATATTTGAAATGCTAACTTTTAGTGCAGACACTTTCTTGCAGTTGAGAATTCACATTTTCATATTTGAAGTTTTCATATCGAGAGGTTGTAGAGAGAGATGCATTTTTATGCCCAGGCACAATACCAAAATGTTCAGAATATGGTATACACTACCAAAGTTGTATAATTTGTCTCCCTGAAATGTCTGACATCATTATGCACTCAGAAAAAAAAGCAAAATTGGAAGCAAACTTCAGTGTTTAGTACTCATTTTTGAGAAAATGTGTACATTTCACGTGGTATTTTTATCCTTCTTTCCCAGCATGAAAGCTTCTGTATTAGCACTAAATGAACTCTTAATAATATCACATTTTCTTCGTAGTGATCTCCATAATGCTGGTTTCCACAACCATTAGCTAGGGCTTTGTGGAAATCTGTTCTAGTAGGTGCTTAATTAAAGATGTTTGCTGCCATAAAGGCAATAGTATTTTCTCTCCCATTAGTAAGGGATTGATTTGCTTTCCGCCCCATCTGTATCCTCATCTTATTGCGAGCTTATACTGTTTAGGGCTTTCAAGATCTAAACCTGTACTTTCCTTTGCACTTAGAAATGAATGCAAAGCTCTAAACACAAATGTAATCCATTCTTGTTATCTAGATTAGCCAATGAAAAACTTCAGAATGTTTTTCAAAAGCTGTGCCCCGGCCCATATAATACCACAGGGCTATGCTTATGTTCACCTTTAGGCAGTGCTTTTTTTTCTGGGGGGAGGGGCACGCAGGGGGACGCATAACCCTAAACATATATCTGTACAGATATCTGTACATGTATGCCCCCATGAGTTCCTTTGACGAAAGGCAGGATATAAATGTGATAAACCAACAAGCAAACAAGTCAGTATTTAATATGGTTTAAACAAATTTCAGTTGCAGAGATGGGGTGGGTTCACAAAACACACATCTTACAATTCAAAGGTCAGCATAAAGAGGTTTGTTATCAGTTTGATTCAACAGTAGGGGACTTGGTTGCCCACAGAGAACCCCACTGTAGCTGCAGTGAAGGAAATGTGGTAGCTCATATAGGACCCCCAAATGGGGCATTATGGGGGCACAGCAGGGCCAATCATGGATCTCCTGGGTCCTAGGCTGTTCCCTTTTCCAGAGTAGGAGCCATTCCTGAATCAGGCCCAGTCTTCTTACACCTGTTGCCCTCCTGCTTCCCCCTGGTTGGCAGAAGCTGGCAGTGCTACGGAAATGACAGAGGGGCCCTGCTCTCCTAACCTTTCTTGGAATTGCTCTGTTCATCTATATGTGGAGGCAAGCATGTGTAATGGCTTGATTCTCTCTTCTTTGGGGAAGAGAAGAGGTTTGCTTCTTGGTACTGGTCTCAAATCTTCTTTTTCCATTGCTGTTTATGAAAAACACCCCACTCTTGACTTTATACCTCTTAAATTTTGTTTTATAATTGCTAGATGCACTATTTGCCTGTTCAGACCCAGAACCACCCCCCCCCAAAAAAAATTCACACATGACTCAAATTTTGGTTTGGTTTTTGGTAGAAATTAGGCCACAACTTTATTGATTACAGAAAGTGATTGGTTGCATAGGCTCTGGTTCGACTAGCTCACTGCCATGCAGGTAGCGCTGACCCAGGGTTCCAGCATAGGTCAGCCAAGGGTGAACACCGGGATAAGCAGAAAGCCAGGAACGGGCTAACTCTGCCAACCAAATGTCCCCCTGGACTCAGGCACGGGCACAACCCCTTCTCAGGGGTTGACCAAACTATCGAGTCCCTGGAATCTTTTAATGGAATACCCTTCACATAGGGATGGCAAGAGCGTTCTCCCATCCCTTTCACCTGAACCAGAGCCTATCCGCAACCTTACAAGTTGTGACGATTTGCTATGCGGCAGGCGAAACCCAAATGGCAACAGCCAATCAGCCAAGTGGGGAAATTCCTGCCGTGCCCCTGTCCCAATCACAGACAACACACGACGGCATAGCAAGGTCAAGCACAAGCCCTAAAAGTAGGGAGAGGTGGGCGGGTGTTCCAAATGCACGCACCAAAAGAGGAAGCTCTGGGTCACGTGCATGGGCATAAATAGGTCCCTCAAACTGTTTGGACTGTGTCTCATTGGACAGATTGCACCCATCTTCAAGGGACCTACCAATCAGGTGTTGTAGCTGTCCAAACGTACCCACCCACAACACAGGGTGTCAGTTTTCCAGGTCTCACTGCAATACGTGCCCTCTTTAAGGGAGGACCCGATTTAAAACAAGAAAAGGCTCAGAAAGAAAGAGCAATACATAGACAAGAATTCATTAATAAGGAGCTTTGGCTTCACTTTGTTTTCTTGCTGAGACTCAGCAGGAAGTTCTGGAGCCGGCGTGGGAACCATCTTCAGCAAAGATGAAGAAAGCCAGTGAAAGGAAGAAAGCAGACAAACTTATTGGAAAACGAAAGAGCAAGAAATTCCTTAGAAAGCTTCTCCGCCTGAATGTGTGGAAAGTCCATAGATCACGTGGCAGGGCACGTGCCTTGCATGTAGTAGCAGGTCCTAGGTTCAGTCCGGGACATGTCCAGACAGAAGGTCTCTGATCTGAAAGCCAGAAAGCTGCCGCAAGGGCCAATGATCTGACGCTGTGTGAGACAGCTTCCTTTGTTCCATCTTCAAGGGTGGAATCTAATGTTGCAGAAGCACCAGGATTTCATTTTCCTCTTTGTCTCATGCAAACCTCCCAAATCTGCTTTGGATGATCCTCCAGTCATTTGGAAGCAGGTTTTGAGGGTGTGTGGGAGGTTGAAGCAAAAATGTTCCCCTTTAACCAGGCCTTTGGATGATTGACAACCGATGCCCTTTTAAAATGTGTTGGGGGTGGGAAGATTATTGGCTTTGGCTTTGTTAAGTATTTTGTGATTTTATATTGTGATTTTATGTTGTGAACCATCCTGAGCTGCAAGGGTGGCATATAAATTTTAACAACAACAACAACAACAACAACAACAACAACAACAACAATAATAAATAATATAGTGCTTTTTTCTTTAAATTTTTTTAGCCGTACTCTCATTTTGACTCAAGCAAATCACCATTTTATAGTTCAAATCAGAGAAAATAAACACAGTAAATGGACAAAAGTACACAATTCACATGTGTACCATGTGTTGCCCCAGAAAATAATAATAATAATAATAATAATAATAATAATAATAATAATAATAATATGCTTAGAGTTCCATTGCACCAGCAGAAGCCTGTTCTGCTCATGCAAAGGACAGTGTTGGGTATAACCAAGGTCTGTTGCCCAGAAGCATTTTAACTAATAATACTTTAGAGTCACAGAATCTTAGAATTGTAGAGTTGGTCCTGGGGGTCATCTAGTCCAACCCCTTGCAATGCAGGAATCTCAGCTAAAGAATACATGACAGATGGCCATCCAGCCTCTGCTTAAAAACTGCCAAGGAAGGAGAGTCCACCACCTCCAAAGGGAAATAAATGATTTTATTTCTTTATCAAAACAGGAAAGACAATGTTTATTAAAAATATGCATGGGCAGGATTCCCCAAATAGCTGTTTCAGTGGAAGCCCTGCACAGTGGGGCTTCCCCAATCTCCTACCTCCATGTGCCCCAATCACCCTGCAACTGGCTCAAGGATGGGGACGGGGGTGGGGGGGTGGGGTCAGGAGAAACCTCCAGAACAGTGCACAGAAGGAGAGGAGAGGGGATTGTTCCATCTGGCAAGCTGAAATGATTGTGCAGACAGAATGCTCATCACAGCGGGGGGTTGAATTCCACCCACTGCTCATAAACCCAAGTGAGAATAAATAAACTTAACATTTTTAGTACTGTACTGCCGTATTACCAAACTACTTAATTAGTAGTGTTAATGCATCTGAATGAAAGCATACTGTTTATGACTGATCATCAATCTGTTGGTCTTCAGCACATTTAAGAGTGCTTTGCAGCCTTTGTGGAAGCCAGTGTGGTGTAGTGGTTAAGAGCAATAGTCTCCTAATCTAGTGAACCTGGTTCATGTCTCCGCTCCTCCACATGCAGCTGCTGGGTGACCTTGGACCAGTCACACTTCTTTGAAGTCTCTCAGCCCCACTCACCTCACAGAGTGTTGTTGTGGGGGAGGAAGGGAAAGGAGATTGTTAGCTGCTTTGAGGCTCCTTAGTGATAAAGCGGGATATCAAATCCAAACCCTTCTTCTTTTCTGTAAGAAAATGTCGCACTCATATCATCAAAGTTTAGTTTTCTTGCACGTTTTGATTCAACGGCCAAGGTTTCCAACGGCCAAGGTTTCCAATGGTACATTGTGTGATGTGGATGGCGCTGTGGTCTAAACCACTAAGACTCTGGGACTTGCTGAGCAGAAGGTTGGCGGTTCGAATCCGCACGATGGGGTGAGCTCCCATGGCTCTGTCACAGCTTCTGCCAACCTAGCAGATTGAAAGCATACCAGTGCAAGTAGATAAATAGGTACTGCTTTGGCGGAAGGATAAATGGCATTTCCGTGTGCTCTGGTTTCCGTCACAGTGTCCCGTTGTGTCAGAAGTTGTTTAGAAATGCTTGCTGCATGACCCGGAAAGCTGTCTGTGGACAAACACCGGCTCCCTCAGCCTGAAAACAAGATGAGTGTCACATCCCATAGTTGCTTTTGACTGGACTTAACTGTCCAGGGGTCCTTTACTCTTTCTTTTTTCTTTTTGACCTAGAGCAGTTTTTAACACAAGCCAGAGTGCTGATGGCCTCTCAGCTTCAGCAACAGTCACCATAAGAGTGCAAAAGATACACAGCACTACACAAACATTTGAAAATAAGTGAAATTGTAAGTTCATGGCTCTTTAAGAGGTTCAGTGTTTCCAAAGTAATGTCTCCACGGTGAGCCACATGAATTGCTTTCAAATATTGTGCTTCTTCACTCAAGTCCGTAGTGGCATCAGAATGGAACTCTTCAATTAATGTTTGTTCAGTCTGGTTTTCAGTAATCTTCGTGTATTTTCCACAGAAACCCAGGTCTCTCATCTAAAAACTTCAGAGCTTCATAAGGATTTTTAGGGCTGGAAATAAGTTTGTCAACAATTCATCAAAAAAAGGCGAACTTGAATAGATCTTCTGGATTTTTAATTGTTACTTCATCCAGGGATTCATCATGAAAACACTTCCTCTTCCTAGTGTGTTTTTCTATAAATTCTGCCCTGATATTCATTGCATTGACAACACCTTTAGCTTCAGAGAGTGTGATATTCCTGTTTCCTCAAATAAAGCTGAAGTCAGCTAAGAAGCTTTCTATGTTTTTGGCTTCAGCATCAACGGTAGCATTTCCAGCTTGTAGCAGTTAACTTCTGTAGCCAATTTATACCAGCAACTTTAATCAGACTGATGTCACGATTATGTGCTTGAATTTGCGATACATTCTTAACAAAAAACCTCTGCCCAGAATGTGTCTGTACAGACAAATTCAGCTTATGCAAACTACATAGCAGTGACAATATTCTCTAAATCATCTGCAACTAGTCTTAGAGAATCCACCCATGCACTCTAGTGCTTGAGAACCCCATAGCTATCTTTCGCTATCTCCCTCAATGCCACATGATGATTTTGAAACATATCCCAGGCTGAATAAACTGGCCAGGTCCCCAGTAACCTGAGTCCTCCAGAAGTTCAGGCCCTGGGGCTTTTGCCCCTTTGCATCTCCTCAGGCCTGAAGACAACAAGTCAAACAGTGGTCAGTGCATGAAGAGACTCCCCACATCATTAAGGCCATTTTAGTACATTACTTCTTCTTCTTCTTCTTCTTCTTCTTCTTCTTCTTCTTCTTCTTCTTCTTCTAATGGATGTTGTGGCTTCTTTAAAATCCCCAGAACTGCATGCAATGCCATGTACAAGGCTGCTAGTATACAGGGCATTGTGCCAAGATCTAATTGATAAAATAACAGTAAAATGATAAGCTAAACAGAAGCAGCAACTAACTTTAAAAATGCTGCGTTGTTCACCAAAGGCAGGGACAACTTCACAGCAAAAGCCTAGTCACTATCCACCTGATTAGACAGGACATGTGCCTCAGACAGTAGATTATAGAGTGGCTATTTAACACATCACCAATACAGTGGTACCTCGGGTTAAGAACTTAATTCATTCTGGAAGTCCATTCTTAACCTGAAACTGTTCTTAACCTG